>NC_033796.1:44972257-44981379 GCF_001876935.1 Asparagus officinalis | reverse complement strand
TAAGCTACCGGCAAAATATTGTTATTTTTCTAATATACATTACAAGCAGTATAATTGAAAACCATTTAAACATGCTCCCTTACCACAAGATAAAGACTATATGAAAATTCGTAACCATAATTAACGCAGACTAATCCTCCCCTTACCAATTACCATAAGTGCAAGTGCATCAGCGTTCATTCCATTATCTTGAATTGTTCATACAACATAAGTAGCTTACAACTATATTTCGTATACCTTAATTAAGATTTCTAGTCCAATCCCTGCAAAGTGAGACATAAGTCAACAATAACCAGAAATATGGTCACAACCTTAAGTGAATAAACAAAACATCATCATATCTCTCTAATTCAGCTCTTGTTTCTCTATGCCGTAACACCTATTAACACATGCATTTTTAGCTCTAATGTATGCTATCAGATCCCCTTGCAGTCCTTAGGAGATGCACTGTGAAAAATTCTGGGGACCACACGAACTGTACACTTTGCTAATTTCTCAAAATCCTGAATATGGAGTATTAGATCTCTGTCCAATAAAATCAAATATCATCATCGCTATCATTATAGGCATGATTTCCGCCATGATCTCTGCTCGGTTTTTGTTTCAATCTCTGAAATATTTCATCAAGGGACTCAGAAGAAGAGACGCGAGTGTGAAATGAAGTAGTTTCTTGAAGCTGTTTTAGAGGAAGAAACTTCTTTGCCCCAACATTGGCCTTGAAATTTTGAAATCCAGATTTCATAGACGCCCAAGTAGATGAGATGCCTGAAGAAGAGACGCTTGAATTGCCAACTAACTGGTTTTGGGAGCCACTAGCGTCGAGCAAAGAGACTGAAGCTGTTGAAGTAACTTTTTCTTTGGCTAATGAGGTGGAAGTTAGATCTCTTACTTGCTGTTCTCGTATAGCTGCATATTTGTTTGCTAAGGTTTCCCTATGGGAACCATATCTTCGGCTTTCTTCTTTGTGAGATTTGGATGGAGTCCCGGTTACTTCATCCTTGGATGCCATATCCTGAAAGCAGGAGCAAAGCCAAAATATACAATCACGAAAGACACAAATAGAATAGTAATAGAGATATTCTACAATAAAAATATACTAAAAAGCATAATCATATTTTTTTACTACAAAGAATAAACTAATCACAGAGACTAAATAAAGTGAAAAACTTGAACTGAAATATCATCAATGTTCTCTAGTGTAGAAACTTAATTTGTTTTGGTATTTCTTTCTTCCTTTAGTGAAAATGCAGTCAAATGGATCAAAGTTCAAATTTTGATGGAATATATAGAACATTTTCACAAGTGCTCCCAAAAATAAAGAGTATTGCGTGTTTCATTTAATTTTTTCAACTGTTAGGCATTTCCATAGTTTTCTCCAAGTGGAAAGGACACTAATGGGATTTAGAAAACGCAAGCCACAAACAAAAAGGGAGGTTTTTCTTAATATGTAGTATAGATTACAATGCCATGCTGAAGTATCCCCGTGTCCTGCTTTCTAAGGAAATGAAGTATAGTGTGTCACGTCATGAGTCGTGTTTGTCCAAATCCATGCCTCTTTTAATATTGTTATGATGAAACAGGTACAAGAAATCAGAAGGAAACATGTCAACATCCCTTGCATCCACAAAGCAAAGAAGAGCAAGCAAGGTTAAATATGACTTTTAAGTGTTGATATATTCATATAAATCATGTAACTCGCCTGAGGTACATTGCCAGACTCCAAATCTACATTCGTACTGTTAAAATTCCGCGCCAATGGTATGACTTGTTCCCCAACTTTACAACCTTGCTCAAGCCAAGATCTTTCTGAAAATATAGAAAAGGTTGTAGCACTTAGAAAATGACATAGGAGCAACTTCTATCCACATTCATAATATCAAAATAAAAGAAAATTAAATAACTCAACAAGATAAGAGGTTAGGAAAACAACATATTTAAAAATACAAACACAGGGAGAGACGTAGACTGGTAATTGCTGAACTTGCCTTTCTGCAGAATAATGAGTCCAGAGGGATCAAACCCATTCATATCCTCTTCCTCATTCTGAAATCTGAACCATTTCCAGCTTCCAAAGAAATTTATCACTCGATCAAAGAAATTGCTGGCAACGAGAACAGTGTAAATAACCATAATAAGGGGGTAGATTTTATTAAATCCTTTCCCAAAGAAAGGGACAGCATCATCAATATTCCCCATCCTCTGCAAAAATGAAAAGTATAATTCAAGCAAGAATATTTTCCAAAACTAACCACATTGATACACACATTAAAGAAGGGGGAAAAATGATCAAGGACAAATCAAATGACAGAATATACCGCATTTTGCAAAGTGGCAACTATAAGTCAAACATAAAGCCAACATTTTTGGCACCCATATTCTAGTTATTTGAATACCCTTGGATGAAAAGGAAAAGGGCCAAAGTAACAGTAAGTACAACTACAAACAAAGAACAAATCAGGAAATTAATTTGAGAAGAGACAAGAGAAAGCTCATTCATATTTGTCTAACATTAGAGAGCATGAACAAACATTACAATGTTTGGCAGTCAAAATGGAAAGGTGTACTGTAACAATAGAGCTCACATGGGGACATATCCAGTGGTCTAAAAGTAAACAAATAAGGATTATGATAAGAAACAGAAAACATAAGGAATAACAAATAAATATATTTCGTTATCCATCTGTCTCCTCTGGTAAGAATGGAAATAGTATTTTTTGGAATATTTGTGTCCAAGAACGAATGTGCCCATTTACAACAATGAAACCAATCGCTTGTCCTATATTTTTTAGCATCAACTACATGAATCATATTCTTCCATGCAGTTCTATTATGGGTCATCTTTGTTAAATATTACCTTATTATTAATTGCTTCCAACCTAGTTCTTTTAGGACTACCTCCAATCCTAGAGTTCAAAGTCTAGTCAACCCTGAAGTTATAGGCCCTTTTTTGGAGTAACCCCTATGATTTTTATTTTGGGAAATCAGCCCTCAACTTTTTATTTCTTCTTACCTAGCCAATGGCCGTGAAAGCTCAACAGTCCAAGTGGGTTTTATAAGGTTTTGTTGTCATATTATAATGTTTTATTGGAGAACTCCCTAATTTCCCTCGAACTCCCATATGTTTTGGTTCACTTGATCGACTGTGCTTCAAATGCTCATGGCCATGGTTTAAGAAAGAAGACGTAACGAAAGTTGAGGAATTAATTAAAAAATATATAAAATATTGGGTTACTTACAAAATGGTCTAAACTTAGACACAGGAATTGAGAAACAAACCTAGAGGAAGAGTGGGTTAGGTTCTTGATGGCCATTATTGTAATTTACTCTATATGTTTAAGACTTAACCACGCTTAGGTAAAATATTTGGATAAAAACTCTTCATGGGTCCTATTCGAAAACACTTAAAGGTATTGGGGGTCTTATTTAGAAATTACAAAGACTTGGGGATCTAATTATAGAAACAAATAAGTTTTGGGCGTCATATATCATAAAAAGTCAAAAAAAAAAGGGAAAAAAGAAAAAGAAAAAACACACACAAACACAAATACTACCACAATAAACCAAAACAAGGCATACAAAAGGAAGAGATGCAAATAATTACCTTTTCAAACATAGTTTTCGCATCACCGCCAAGACGAATGAGATTAAGAAAATTATAAGAAATAGGAGGTGCATAACGTGCAACCATTCTGGAGAACATGTAAGAATAAAGTTGTCAGTCAAATAACATCCAAAATCATTTGATAAGACTACATATAAGATATACATGAAAACTTACGAGCAAATCATAAGCAGGCTCACTGAACTTGTTTGTCTCGGTGTTAATGAATAAAACATAAGCATTCCAATCTTGAATAAGGAATAATAAGTACAGATACACATGTACATCAGAGGAGAAAATGCAGCTACCTGTAAAAACATTATTAAAATGAATTAAAAACTGAATGGACAATGAATCTACATAGTCAAGTTACAAAAAATTATAAGATTTACAACAAAAGAAGAGATATTTAACCATATCTCACTACGCTCAAAAAAAAGAAAGGATTTTCTAGGATGTAGGGCCCCTAGGTTGCAGATCTCAAATTGCATGATCAATAAAGTACGCTGTGCAGGCCTATCACCCTCAGGTTTCCGTGTTACAACCCTCTTTCATCTTATTCTTTCCTTGGCCAGGAATGTTGCACTGAAGATTGATCTTAAGTTGACAAACGAGTCCATAGAATGCATATACAGCAAAAAGTTAGTCAATGTTTTCCATGAAGCCTTTCGATTTTGGAACTATGCTCCATAGTCGGCCCCATAATTCAGGAAAGAAAGCTTGGATGAAGAAGATTTTTTTGGCGAACAGTAAATGGATTATGCACTTGAAGTAGTCTGCTCTATCACATTAGCAGATTAGCCTTATCTGATTTCTAAAACCAGAGAATGTGACAAGCCAAACAAAGTTAAAGTCTTGCATAATTCTTCTTGAAATAAAAGATTGCTTCAACATAAGAAACTAAGAAAGACAATTTGTCATCTAATATGCTTCCCTTGGCAGCAATGATTGTCGAAAGGGGATTCATAATGCCAGCATCAAAGAGTCGCATGGCATCATCGTTAACATGTTCATAAACCAAGAAGCCATTGTTCTAACAATTATGCAAATGCCATGTACAGGCATCTTTTTCTTAGAAGCTGTGCAGATACATACAGAGATTTTAATGCTCAAATAATTCTACTTTTTAAAATGCACCATGGCATATCCAATAGATAAGGCCTTAAAATATTAGGCAATGAATGGATTTGTCCACAAGAAGTTATTTAGAAAGTGTTTTGACAATGCAATAATCAAAAATAAAATATTTTTATTCAAGTAGCACAGTGATACAAGTGACACCTCAAAGCCTTTTTTTTTTACAATACAAAACTTCTAAAATAGTTTACTGAATTTTCGGGAAGTGTTTCCATATCAGCCCATAAACCACTCCTATTTCAATATAACATCTGAAAACGTAATACTTCATATTAACACCTAAAATAGTTTTCGAGTCAAAACCTCACCACTCCAGTACTTTCAATAACCGGTTTCTGTTTAATGTGTTAAAATACTTAAGTTGGTTTGATATACACTATTAGCCAAAGCCAACAACCTACGCTTGTAGCATATTGTTTTTCTAAATTATCCTAGAGCACCAGCCACCAGGTTTCAAGAGGATTTCCTTTCCAGTCAAATTCAGCTGGAAGAACTTCCGCACACACATGAAGCAAAGTTTAAGTTACCATAGACCTTGATATAGATTTTTAGTCCACAACTGAACAGCTTATCCTTTCGGATTTTTTAAAGTATAAGTTCTAATTATCTAATGTGATTCAGCCCAAATTAGAGAATACCAGCATGTTCAATTTGGTAAACAGAGACCAGCCAGAGGTGGATTTTTACTCCACCTAAAAGGTTTGAGGCGTTAATTTGGGACTATGTTGCACAGATATGAGTGTGGAACATGGCAAATTTGTAAGAGGTGAGATACGAAAACACGGCTATTTATATACAAGTTGAAATTAATAATTTTACATATGATTGATTTATTTTTTTTCATTCACATGTTATGAAGAACTAAATTCCTATAACATTTTTATGTTCCTTTCATGTAAGTAGATTATAAATTGAAAACCGCCCGTTTCTTAACTAGATAACTAAACGATCCTTTAAAACCATACCTCTGAATTGGGAATGTCAATGTGAAGTGTAAGACATACGTCCAGGAAGGATATAAAAAGTGCTTTAAACTAAAAACATGTATTAAACAATTGAGGAAAAGTCTAAATAGATGTATGCATCAATGAGTATCCAAGGAGTGTCAGAGTCGGACACAGATACATGAAGTGTCAGACACGGGTACGGGAGCCCAAACGAGGTGTCATGGTAACTTAGATTTGAATATATTGAGATTTCTAGTGTTACTATGAAATTAATAGAATATTTTGGCCACTGACATGACAAATCCTTTCTGGAAAAATATAATAAGTAGTGTGCCTCAACTAAATAACTTACTCAAACACAAGGAATATATAGCAAATGGGCAAAAGAAACTAGACATTCAAACATTTACCTGGACAAGCATCTCTTGCTTGCCGACTGCTTTAATAAGAATAGAAAAGAGGGATAAATCAACTCCACTTGGTAAGAGAGTGGCTTCAGCTAAAAGAATTGCAACTGACATGCAACCAAGCAACACAGCATAGGCCTTCTCCAGTTGCTTCTTAAGTACACAGCGCCACAAAAACTCTGTAAGAGACACAAAAACTCTGTAAGAGACACAAAAACTCTGTAAGAGAAACATTTTAAGCATTGGCTTTTCATTGGAGGATAGAAGAGACAAAATCTATAATCTCCAGATTTTCACAATAATAGAGAGCATCAGAATTGCCTTAAGTAAAATTAATGGGTTTAAACAGAGAAATAGATCAGGTGCTTACCTGTTGTCTCAAGAAAAGATCCTAGTGTCCCCGTGCGGCTACTTCTAAAACTTGAAACATATTTCCTGTATAAAATTTTAATGGATATATCTTATAAGTATATCAAGGATCTAGAATCAGGAAATAAATACCATTGCACAGTTATGTAAGTAACTAGATATGATACCACAGATTTCAAGCGATTCTTCTGGCAAATAAGTAATTTTATTTAATGTTAAGCCAAAAAAAATCTGGAGGCATGCTAGTATGTACAAGTTCTCAAACATCGATGCCATTAAACTATTTTTTAACCAAGGAGGACACATGCTCAAGTTTGATTTGTGGAACTCTTTTGTCAGCATTGGGACTACATTTGATCATCTCCCCTTGGTTCGAAGGTGTAAGATAGAATATTGAACCACAAAGCATAGACACACTGAGTCTTATACTAAAAACATGTTGTTGGCCATTTCTGTATGAACTAAAACTTTTGATTTCGGTATCTTGTAGAATTTCAATTTTGGCTAGTCTCTTACCTTTTACCTTTTGGCTTTCGTTTCTGTTGGACTGTTTCCATCCTAATAGAAAGGCATGTGATGAAAAAAGATTTCTATCTTAAGTTCATTTTGTGTTTAGACTGTTGGGCATGTCTAAAATATAAAGGGCTAAATTACCACATTTGCCTATAAAGTGACACACATTTACCAATAAGGCTTAAAAACTGACACCGGTAACAATAAGACCTAAAAAGTGACACATGTAACCAACAAGTCATATTATAGTCACCTGAGTTTTGATTTGAGTCGCAAAATCAAATTTTTTTGCATATATACCTTCAAATCTCCGACGCTTGCATCTTTATCTTTCAAATTCAAATATTTGCCCCACCCCCCAACCCCCACCCCCACAAAAAAAAACAAAAAACAGTTGTCTCTACCCACCATCTCCAATTGCTCCTCCCCACTCCCTCTTCTGCCTCGTTCAACCTTACTCATCTCACAACATCTCTCTCCTCTCTCTCCCATCATTTTCCTCCTCCCCTTCCACTCCCTTCCTTGCTTTTAGTAAATGTTTTAGGTTTTTTTTTGGATGGGGCTATGGTACATATTGATGACCAAAAAATACCTAAAACTAATCATTTTTGCTATTTAGGATCATTAGGCATGATGGTGAGATAGAAGATGATGTTATGCATCGAATCAAATCGGGATGGTTAAAATGGAGGAGTGCTTCGAGAATCTTATTTGAACGTAGAATACTAATGAAACTAAATGGAAAATTCTATAAGACGGTTATAAGACCAACTATGCTTTATGGACCAAAGTGTTGGGCAATTAAAAAACATGTTTAAAAAATATGTAGTAGAAATGAGAATGTTGTGATAGTCTTATGGGTATACATTAAAAGATAGGATAAGAAATGAGTGCATCCGTAGCAAATTAGAGGTTGCTTCTATTGAGGATAAAATGAGAAAGAATAAATTAAGATGGTTTGGACATATCCAACAGAGACCCCTCAATGCACCGATTAGGAAAATCGATAATATCAGAGTTAATAGGGCTAGGAGATCTAGAGATAGACCTAGAATGACTTGATTAGAAGAAATTAAGAAGGATATGGTTAGGACTAACTTAACGGATGAGATGACTCATAACAAAATAGAATGGGAAAATAAGATTCATGTAGCCGACTCCAAACATTTGGGATAAAAAAGGCTTAGTTGTTATTGTTGTTGTTGTTGTTGTCGTAGGAGGCAGATAGGGAGGGAGAAAAGGAGGGAGAGAGAGGAGAGAGAAGTTGATAAGAGGGGTAAGATAGATTGGAGAATGAGAGAGAGAAGGACATGAAGGTGAGGAACTTAGGAAGAGGAAAGGGAAGAGGGAGTGGGGAAGGAAGGAAAGGAGGATGGAGGAGATGGTTAGGGGCAGTGGAAGTTTGGTCTTTTTTGGTACAAATATCTAAATATGGAGGGTAAATTTGTAAGTGTCAGGGGTATATTAGAAAAAGCATTAATTTTATCGTCATACCAGAACCTTGGCAACTAGAATGCCTTGTTTGTCAAGTGTGTCTCTTTCCAAGTTTTTTCATCGCATGCATCAATTTTTAGGCCTTATTGATGGAGTATCACTTTATAGGCCAATATGGTAATCTAGCCAAATATAAAGTATTAAGATTGCTTTACATACATTGTCTATCCACAATCCATCAACTAAACTACTAAAGTCCTTGGGTCTATGGTTACATAACAAGGTACAAGCACGATATTTTAATGGGTTTATTCATAGAAACCATCTTAAAAGTAGGGCAATTCTAAAAGAATCACCTTTGTATTTCAATTTATACATAAACTGACTTTTGAAGTGATTTTTGTGGTTTCGTGTCGCAATCAACCACCTTCCGTTCAAATTTTCTCTAAGAAACCAAAAATAACCTTAAAAAAACTCATGTTAAAGATACATGATATGTATCCTAACTAGACCTAAATATTAAGAAAATGAGTTGTGTGCTTTGAATGTGAGTTTCAAGGCTATTTTTGGATTTTTAGCAAAAAAATTGAATGAGAGGTGATTGATTACAACAAAACCCATTTTAAATGTGATTTGTGGATAAATTGAAATTCAAAGGTAATTTCAGTAGAATTACCTATTTTAAAGGTGGTTTCTAGGGGGGGGGGGGGGAAT
>NC_033796.1:44966609-44971458 GCF_001876935.1 Asparagus officinalis | reverse complement strand
AATTCTATTTTACCAGTTCCTGAGTTTGGTTCAACTTCACAGTAACAGTTGAAATGTTTATACTTAACCACAATTCTTCTGCCCTTCCATGAAAACTTTGAACATCTTGCTTCACCAAAATTACAAAATCCAGAACACTATTTCATGTACTCATGATCTGATGAAAGTAGTGAATACATGTTCAATATGTTTGTGTCAAGGGTAGTTCTCATGTTCACTATGTTCAAAATAACAATTAAATTCAGCATTTTAGCTGACACCATTGTGCTGAACAAAGCATCAAATCTTGCCCCTCCAGTTATAAACTACTCCAGTATCATTGATATCTTATTAAAATATCAATTCCAGTTGCACTAATCTCTGTTTCTTCTTTTAGTTCCTGTGACACATCCAGTTTTTACTAAATGTTTTGTATTGGCAACAAAAGTAAATTGAAGTTTAGATACAATAGAAAGCAATTGAAGTTCCACATTCAGATTATTAACACTAATTAGTGCTACTTATGTCTGAAACAGGTAGAGTCCCTTGATCACTTATTCTTTCAATGAGTTTCTGCTCCTATCTGGTATGCTCTCATGGCCTAGAATATGCAAGCTTTCTTTTTCTTTAGTGTGGTCAGACATTTTGCATTGGTCAGTTTTAAATGGCGGGAGTAAAGCTGTTCTTTTGAAGATTCTAAAGGCTAGTGTTGCTGCATGTCTCTACCACGTTTGGTGCTAGTAGGAGACTTTTTGCCCAGCATATTTCAGATGGTAGCAGGTTGATAGCAGAGATCAAAAGAGAGGGTCTAACAAGAGTTTTTAAGGCTCGCATTCCCTTTCATTGTATTTACAAATAACTCTGATGCTTTAGTTTTGTGTTTCTTTTTTGTAATCTTGTGATTCTCAGGTATGTCTGAGATTTTGTACTGTGCTTATTGTTCACTGGTTAATGAAATTTTCATTTGCCCAAAAAAAAGTCCCACATTCTGCATTTAAATCTAGGTACTCTAGTAAACTTCCACGCCCTCTTCTAGACCATAAATAATCTATTTGACAAAAGTCCAGCATGAAATAACTTTTGCTCTGCTAATATCATAATATCTCATTTAATGACCTGAGAGTTATAATTCTGTATTACTAATTCTTTATTTTTTTAAATCTGGTACCCCTTTCCATTTATTGATGACAAACCCTGATAATCTTGCTATCGTAAAATGAGGAAAGACATACTGAGTGAAGCGATGAGACATGAATTAAAGAAGTTTTCTATCATCAATCGACTATTTGCTAAGGATCTCCAGAGATATCTCCAAGGTATTTAAGAAGACAAACATAATTAGGCGATAAAAGAATGGAAAAGATGGAACTAACCATCCAGTTGAATCACGTCGCTCATAGTTCTTCACAGTATCTTCCAGCTGAAGGGCCTCCAGGACATAAGTCATATATTCACTGCAAAATATTTTAATACACCACATAGTCAAACTTTAAAGATATATTTTAGATCTATACTGTAGCCTGCATATTCATGAACGTGAACACATTCTGTTGATACGTGCATACATACATGTGAAACCATATACATGAATCTTGAGGCATATATACACACAGATAGCTAAGACATAGGAGTAAGACATGGATAATAACACATGATACATATGCTAAAGTAGTACACACACAGTCATATTCATACACATTACATAATACATATACATGCAAAAGTACACCGCACATGCATGTATATTTGCAGGACGTAATGCATCTATATCTGCTATACAAATGTATTAAATGCAAATAGCCTTCACGGAAAATCTTCAAAGTATTTGGCTCCTAATGCTGATGTTGTTATAGGTCTGAATGCAATACCATACAACAAAAACAACATCTTCCCCTCTTTCAGAATCTTAGTCTAGAAAAGTTTGGAGAAATGCTCCTAGCTTGTAACTTATTTGGCAGATTACCTCCACCTGATAAGCTTCAACCCGGCCTACGGGTTTTTAGGGTTGAAGCCCTGTATTAGCCATACTTCCATTGGCACCAACTTCTTGGGTTAGATTCAGGTAGACAGCTACACACAGTTGACATTCCTGGATCCCGTGCTCTTATAGTCTTATCTGACCAATCTTGATGGGAAATCACTAAGATGATGACAATGATGGATGGAATTACATAGCACTAAAATAAGCATAGGCATAGCCTGTCATCCACTTACCTTTTGTAACGATAATACTCCTCCCGAGCTCTCCTGAGCTGCCGTCTAAGCTCAGCCATAGATTTGTCATCTGTATCATAATCCATATCATTTTCTCCCAGTCTCCCACCTGATGGTTTAAAAGATGGATCTTCCCGAAACTAAGAAGGAAAAAAAAAGTTTTAAAGTTAACATATAAAATAAGAACATTAAAAGTTTCTACATAGCAGTTACTTTTATAAGCAGCCCAATGAATTTGCGGAATGGGCAGTACCATTTGAAGCACCATATCATCAATAACGTCCATGTAAGGCCTCAAAGGATCACGCTTTGACATCTGCTTGGATGTGGCTTGAGCAACCTAATGAAACAAATCAATTGAATATATGAAAAATAAAAGCATATGCACTTAGGATATAAATTTAATGTTAAAATGCAATGTAGTAATTAACTGAACACAGAGATCCAAAAATCAGATGAATACATATGACCAGTTTTTCTCACAACAGGACAACTGAAAATATACACACAATAAGTTTAATTAATAGAAACATGAAACCAAAATGTGAAAGAGTCTAAAAAGTTTTCACCAAAAATCTTAACTTTAATAAAAGCAAACTAAATTACTTAACAGGTTGGGTAGTCTGTAGTGGAAAATGAGCTCAACAGAGGGCGAAAAGAGGAAGAGGAACTGGCTTCCTTGGCAGCATCACTGATGGCCCTAGGACCCACTGAGTGCAACGCTATAACATCCCAGGAGGTCACCCATCTTGGTAGGCTGGTACTACTATCGCCCAAGCACACTTAACTGTGGAGTTGTTTAGTTAACCATTGTCACACTTGGCTCCCTAGACTTACTACTAAAACCCATCAATATGCCGTCACACAACCAGTGTGTGGGACAGTGCCACCCACAATGTTATCGTCAGGGAAAAAGAAGGAAAATGGCAGTTGTCAATGTTGTCATCAACAGAAAGTGGAAAGGAAGTTGTCACTGGGGAAATGAACTAGGGATCACGGCCATGAAAGAGAATTTGAAGAATTAAGAGTTGAGCAGAGGAAGACGGGTTATTTAACAGACCAACACACTATGCAACAATGACATGCAACATAGTGCAAACTATTTTGAAATAGTGTGAGCGCGTATCTTAAGGTGCTAAGTAGCATGGATGGACTGTTATGCTATGTAATCGAAGTAGCATATAGTGCATTTTTTCAACATTGGATACACACTACCACATAAGAAGGAAAAATATAAAAATTCATTATAATTGGTTGATGAAGTTAAAATAGAGTTTGTAAACAAACAAGTATAAAAATTTGCTTGGTAATGTTAATGAGAGCTAAGATATATCCTCTAAGTGAAAAAAAAATTCAGGTATCACTACTTCAATGCATTTTTTTGTTCAGAAATATCATTCAGCTATTACTATATTAGGTGCATGTGTTTTCCATATCAAAGTTTTTAAATGAAACTAATATTACAATTTACAAAGTTCTAGACAGGTGTATTACAAATACAGGCATAAACTATGAAGGGTGTCAGAGTAATATATTTGTACTTGTATGCATTGAGAAGCATATGCTATATCCTTGTCTAATAATAAACGGAGCAGAAAATCACGATCCCACAATATGCATACTTCTACACTCTATTGCTTCTCCACTCCACTTCTATCCTATTATTCCGCCTTTCAAGTTCGACACCACTTATTTCTATTTTAGTAACTCCTGATACATAATGGAATGCATCAAATCTAAACATTTACCTCACAAAAAAAGACATAAATTTAACCAAGGCCAGCTGCCAGATTATAAAGACTCAAGCTCTCGGGTCACTTAAGTATGATACGACGAATTTAGTTCATAATGTAGCCCAGAAATATGCCTGGTACATGTAAAACCTAACCCAACATGTAAAACCTAACCCAGTGTTATCGAGGCGCAAGGCAAAAGGCGGGGCGAAGGTCCCTTACGCGCACCATGTGCAAGGCGCACAACGAGGCGCGCGCCTCATTGAATTGAGGCGCATAACTCAAACTAATATTTTCCAACATAAGACAAAGAAGCATATAGGCAACATGTTTATAAATTATCACATAAAAAGTCTAAGAAATATAATTTCACCTACTAAATCACAAAAGAGTCTTAATTAGCATGCATAACATAGAGAAATTCATAAGTTTTCACAAATCACAATGCAAGATAATATCCAACATGAGCAAAAGTCTACGAAACAAAATAAGCAAGTAGCAAAATAATAGAGTGTCTAGCCATGTTCATAATTTACATGTTCATAATTAAGTTATTAACAATTAAGTGATTAACAATTAAATATTTACATGTTCATAATTTATTAGTTAGCATGCTAATTAGAGAAGTATGTAACAATTAGCAAATAGCAACAATAATGTAAACAGCCAAAAAAAGGAAAACAGAGAAAAAACTGAAAAAGAAGAAACCTGAAAAAAAGGCACTGTGGAGGCGGCTGTGAGACAGTAAAAAAAAGAAGCCACTGGAAAAAAAGAAAACAAGAAGAAAAAAAGAAAACTATAAAAAAGAGAAGAAAACAAGAAAAAAAGAAAAAAAGAAGCCACTGTGAGACAGACAAAAAGAAAAAAAAAGAAAACAAGAAAAGATAAAAACTGAAAAAAAATAACCTAAGGCGACGGCGGTC
>NC_033796.1:44958422-44966588 GCF_001876935.1 Asparagus officinalis | reverse complement strand
CCTGCAGCACCCCACCTCTGGTGTGGGGCGCGTTTGTTGCAGGCCGCATCGCCTCGCGCCTGGGGGGCGCCCCAGACGCGCGCCTCGATAACACTGACCTAACCTCCCAAATCCAAATTAGCATTTCCTATCTAATGCTAGATCCAAATAGGTAAACACCTACATGCGAAAAATCACATTTATCTGATACTAAGAACTACCTCTTGTGCACATCCTACACACAACGCAAAAATAAGTTCTATGCTGCATGCCTCCTCTTTAACTATTTAATTAACATAAAACAATTTAATTATCTCTTATAGCCCATCAAAATCAACTGACAAATGCATAGATGTACCATGGAACCGATGGTATTCTTACCCTCATACATTAACATAAAGTCCTTGTTTCTTTGTATTAGTTATGATTTTCCTAGGCACATCAAGAATGAAGTCTCCCGGTGCATGATTTTTGACTAAAGAAGGGATAACTTCAAAGTAGAAAAATGAAGAGAATCATCAGAATCTAAATGATTTTTACTGGAAAAGAGCAGATAAAAACTGTTTTAGAATCGGAAAGGAACTAGTCTATAGTGAAGATTCATAGATAATATATACCGAAAATTGACAATTATTATTAACTAGGATTTATAATTTACTAAAATAGTGAAATAAAAGAAGATGTAGGTCATAGAATCCCTATTAAATATTAACCCAAAAGATTGATCACTTTTACAAAGGGAATTCATACGAAGTTAATGCGCATCACAGAGAATTTCTAAGAGGCTACATTTATATCTCAACTTTTTGAATGAAATACCTCCAAATTCTATACTTAATAAACTTAGCTAAGAATATAAAAACATGGAAGGCAAAGATGCTCAAAGACTGTACTATATACTGCATTTTGCAGCAATGATAAAATAGTGATTATATTAGCATCTTTCTCAAAAATCATATAGCAAGGACATCTCTGTTCCAATCATTACAAAAGAGTACAGATGAAATATAAAATTAAAGAAAAAGAAAGGAAACAACATATGAATGCCAAGCAGTGAAATCCAAGAAAGATCGTTGACTATGTACTTACTACAATAGCATTTGACAATTCTTTGTGAGCGTCATCTAGGCTTACAGCCATTTTTGCAACCCTATGAGAAAGAAACTTTTGACGATTGGTCCAATCTGCATTCTTCCAAATGCTCTTTGGGATTTCACTCAACCCGAAACCAAGAAGGAATGCACCAGTGACAAGCCCAAAGGTATTCGAGCAAGCCATAGCCAAGCCCACAATACCCCCACTCCTGCAGTATACAAATTTAACAGTTAAGGAATTACTTTAAACCACATTACTTATTGTTTCATGATATAATAAAACTAGAATGGAAATGACAACTGCTCGAAGTAAGAAGCTTACGAAGAAGATATATCTTTTACAAATTTCACATGACCCAAGAAACTAACATCATATAGCAGTTTCACAAAGTGAAAAGGATTATAGAATTTTTAATACAATTTCAGAACTTAAGTCCAAATTTTATCATAGAATTCATAGAATAACAGTGAAAAAAATTGAGTGTCGTACAAAAAGGAATGTTTTTTATATCTTTTTAGAATTTTTTTATCTTATGATAAGTCACTCAATCATAAGTTTTTCTATCCTACTTTTTTTCTCTATCGATCTTTCCCAAATTTTTCTAGAACATTCTGCTGCCACAACTTCTTTTCTTCCTATGAACATAACCTAAATCTAATGTATGGCTACAGTATAGCATCAAATCCACTAAAACATCATGCTTCCGAATATTTCTTCTAAAACAGTATAAACAATAAATTTGTATAGTTACTTCCTCGTTTGGTAAAATCGTATGCCAAGAACATAAATTTTGTGTAATCTCTCTTTCTTTGCTAATTAGGAGCAATCTAGCTAACCATCAGAGTAAATCCACGTAGATACTCATGCAGGACTAGGTTACTCGGACATAGTGTTTTAGGTACCATGTCCGTGTCGGACACGGATTCTCTATGGACACACTATGGACATGTAATTTCCAGTAATTAACCCGAAAACTAAAACTCATTGCTTCAATATTTGAAAAATGCACACCGTATCATACCACACAACTTTTGTTCTTAAATCTTATTCTGAGTTTCATTTAACTTGATTTTTAATTGGTAGAGATAATAGAAGAAACATACAAATGTTATAAATATTTTAATTCAATATTTGATCTACACACATATAACTGTGTCTTTGTATCCTATATTTAACAAATTTGTTATGTCCTGTGTCCGCACCCCATATCCGTGCAACCTAGATGCAGGTAAGAAGCAGCAGTTACACAATGCTCACCCCAAATGGCTGATCATGTGATAGCAAATATCAACCATTGTATAACTGCTCACCCCAAATGGCTGCTCACCCCTTATTCTGAGTTTCATTTAACTTGATTTTTAATTGGTAGAGATAATAAAAGAAACATACAAATGTTATAGATATTTTAATTCAATATTTGATCTACACATATAGATGTGTCTTTGTACCCTGCATTTTACAAATTTTCTATGTTCCGTGACCGTGTCCGTACCCTGTATCCGTTCTACCTATATATAGGTAAGAAGCAGCATTGTGTAACTGCTCATCCCAAATGACTGATCATGTGATAGCTAATATCAACCAATAATTATGTTAATCACCAATAATTATCTTAATCAAGCCCAAGCGCCTCAACGTGTGATCCATATTTTTATGTTGGAAGTCTCCATCTAATTGCTTTGGTCTTTTCCTAAGATGGTGGAAAAATGGCTATTTTTTAGGGGGAAGGGGGAGACTCTAGGCAAAGTATATAATTTATTACAAGCTAAAATTTATAGCCCTGATCTTCCCTCTCATCATTTAAATTTGTGCTCTAAACAAGATGCGCTCCCCTGTTGTTTCCATAAAATCTCCGGAAAACTCCCCAAACACTAATAAAGATGGAAGATAAAGATGCCAAAAAAAAGGAGACTGCCTAATACCATGTCAAACACTGCAAATAGTTGAGATGGTCATTGCAACCATGGCAGGCTAAACTAACTTCTCCATCATTATCCATTATACCTGTCAATCTCAGATCAAAAACAATTCAAACAATCAGAGTTCCTAAATGTTTCATCATTCATCTCTGCTCTCTGCAATAACACATGACTACTGCCGCATCTACCAATCATTAGGGATTGAGGACTAAATTGTCATCATCATTAGGTCATGGAATCCAATATGGAGAATTCAAGAAAACTGCAGCAAGACGAATTATGCGAGTTAATCATAGCGCAATCACTTGATGCACAGGCTGTTTGGCGTTTATTTTAGTGGATACTCCCATTGTATTGCCATCTAGCCTTCTTCCTCAAAGAGTGAATCATTAGTTTCGACTTTGACTATTGAGTCAAACCAGAAGACCTTGATTTTAGCTTTTAGAAGGAATAAATTATAAGGAAAGATTGTCAAGCTGACTCTTCAAAATACTTATTACAACATATTTTTATTTCAACTTACAGCATCTTTAGTTAGTCGTACTCTATTCCATAGTCAAGGTTTCTTCTATAATCACTCAGATATTTGTTGTGATAGGGTAGATATCACTTAGTAGTCAACTATTTTATTAGTGTATAAAATGTATCAAGGTTAAAGATATTGAAGCTACAAGAGTAGTCATAAAGGACCAAGGTCTACTGTGTAGAAGTATCTCATCTCTTTCATCTCTTCTATTTTTTTTTCAACATCCATTGTTTTTTCCCCTACTCTATATTCACTGCTGAGATTCTGGACAATACCATATTCTCATTCAACAATAATACCATCACTCGTTTATCGATTTCACTTACTTTCTTTCTACACTTCTAAACAGTGGATAATAGTTACCTTCTAAAACCTATCCAAATCAGCTCCTAACCCCAAATACATGGATTTAAATACTAGGTATAGACCATTCAACCATGTCAAACATCATACTCCAGGAAGCAAGCATGTAATTGCTCCACCAAGCTAGGCCTTGCGTATTACAAAATCAGACAAATTTCAGTATGTTTTTGAAATGTGAAGCCCACTGCACTAACATGGTCCACTTTTAGGTCGATAGTGGCAATTGCTAAGCCCATAGACTGATTGAACACTGTTTTAGGTTACCATTCGCAATGGAGACTCCTTCAATCCGATGCAACAATTTATAAAAAGTCAAACACCATTGTGGTGGCTCATCTAGGCTCCAGGAACCAACAATCTAAACATACAATCATAGTTTCATAGCTGTTCTCATCCTATCAAAATTCAAGGATGCATAATAATAGCTAAATGCCTACTGAGTACTGACTAAAGCATATATAGCAAAATAGTCTACATACAACAATAGTATAATTTTACAATCATCATCCGGTAATCAATCAAAGAGAATAAACTTATATAATAACAAATAAATATCAATTTAAAAGGTCAGGACTACATCATATGATGCCAAAACAAATAGGAAGTAGTACACATATACATAAATAAATACAAATATTTGTATGTATATATGTGTGCATGTTTTTGCGTGCGAACGCGCATCTATATATATAATATGCATGAAAACGCACCAGTCTCTGCGCATAATGATGAGCAGAATAAGTCCAAAAAGGCCAATAGATCCCACTATTAGATAAAAGACCAAGTTCGCACGGATACTAGTCCTTAGCCTTTCTCTCACAGTGAAATCCCCAGCATCTTCATAACCCTGAATAGTAGGAACCACAGCCCTGCATAGACAGATAAAATTAACCTTGATAATGATAATAGACCCAATATGAATCAATATAACTAAACCAGAAATGCAATAGATACGCCAGCTAAAATAATAAGGAAAAAAACTAAAATGGTAATAAACCATCTGTGGTTATGTACCCACTGATATCCTACATAAGAACACAGATACATAGATTAATGGATATGCACATATAGTATGTTCACAAGAACAAGCAAGAAACATTAGCGTCATGTTTTAGACTTAGATTTCAATGGTTATGAATGTATAATGGACATGTACACACCAACCCCACATCCGGGTAAGTTTAGGTCCTTGCGGATCGGATCATGATCCTGTAAACCAATCGTGTAAGATTTGCTATTTGAAACAGAATCTCCAGCCATGCGCCCGCTCTTTTTCATTCAAGTTTGACACCGAAGTTTCAGAAAATCAAGGAACATCAATAACAAAGAAACGATAATGTGTGGATGTTTAATGACTAACTCGTTTTCACAGTACCAAAAAGCATCATGCATAGATATAGCACGTCTCTTATTAGGATGTTGAGACCACCATTATATAGATTATATCCAACTAACAGGATGACAACAATAAGACTTAGTACAAACTCAAAACGTAAGCTCATTAAAATACCATGTCAGGAGAAATGTGCTCCAATAGGACCAACTCCAAAAGAACGCAATGCCTCCATTGTCATGACCGATTATAGTCTGCAATGTTATAAATGGATAATCAAACCAGTGAAGTTGCATATGCTTCAAGCAATAAGAAATAAACAAAACCAACGTAAACGTAAGCATAAAAGAGCAACAATATTAATGGTAAAATATACATATTCTTACACTGAGAAAATTGGTGGTGATTCCAACCATTTTGTGTCACAAAACATATCAAAGTGATGGTGTAGCGATGTACTGCTAACTGTTAACCCAATTTGTTCTCAACTAATTCTGTACGTAACAGTTACTTTTTTCAAGTATAAACAAGATTTTCCCCAAAAAGAACACAAAAGGCTACAATTATAATTTGGATTCTTGGGCCCTTATCCCCCAGTTGTCATCATCCAACATTGTTCCAAGAAGCAACAGAATACACATATTGTTGACCCAAGTTTGCTCGAGTCAATAGATTGAGTTTCAATTATTAACAATACATCTTAAGCATATGGTGAATCACTTGTGTTAAAATATGTCAATTATCAAAATTTATAACCAGGGACATGAGATGGGAATGGATCACACTGGGCTTTTAAGGTTATCAACCATTGAGGTTGATGGATCAAACGAAAGTGCAAACTTCACAAACATCAAGCTGTAAGAAACATATGGGACACTGGAACATATCATGTTGAGGTTCTTTTTAATTCTTCATTTTTCAATTGCTTGTATACCTTTCAGAAACCCAAGCCCAAGTCAGGTCCTCATCCCCGAAGACAGGAAGAAAGAGGGAGAGAGAATAAAGAGAGTAGAAAGAAATAGGAGAAAGGGGTACATTAGTCATTTTTCAATATGTCGAAGTATGGTTCGCTCAAAACTTAGAAATATCACTAAAAGCTTCAAGTCTTTCTTGAACCATTAATGTAAGAAGATTGTATCCCTGCCTCCACCTCTTGTAATTCTCTGTGTGCGTGTGTGTGAGAGAGAGAGAGAGTGTGTTTGTGCGCGGGCGCTTCTGTCAGGGCAGGTCGAGAGAGAGAGAGAGAGGGCGTTTCTGTCGATGCGGAGGAAGGGCGGGTCCCCCCCCCCAAAAAAAAAGAACAAGTTCTTTTCTAACGTATATGTTTGTATAATGCATACGTTTATATTCTCCTAGTTAAACTTTAATGATTAAACCAAAAAACATGAATGAACTCATATATATTGCTATGAGTTTATTTTCTCATAGATAAACTCAAGCAAGCTTCAATTTGCATCATTGTCACTATAAGTAGATCAATATATATAGTTATAGATTTAAAAGTTCAATAGCTAAAAAATCTCTTTACTTTCACAAATACATAGTTACTTCTTGGTGTAGCATGTTTACAACGTAGCAAGGTTTTAAATATCGGTTATCAGGGATTTATCGATAGTCAAAATCCATATCGGATAGCGGATATCGGGGATATATCGAGGATAAATAGTATTTATGAGAGTGACATTACTGAATGGTAATATACATAATATAATATTCTAAAATGTAATCTAACCATACTTAATGAAATATAAACATACCAAAATGTAAATAATTATGTTTAGGATCACTAACCAATGGTAGAAACTCAGGTCGGTTCGGGTTTAAAGGTGCATTGAATAAGTGCCCGTTGCCCGAAAACAAAACTCAAACCAAATACCGATAATTCTAATTTTTGAGCCGACAATATTGGCCGATAGCTCACTTTATCGCCACATCATTGGCGATAAACATCCAAAAACTATAACTGATTTAGAAATCAACTTATCATAGCGGAAGGCCCCCAAAACCGATAAATCGCCGATAATATCGGTTTATCGGCCGATATTTAAAACATTGCATCATAATATTTTTATTTAATTTTTTTGGTACATTCAACAAGCAAAAGTTAACCCATCATGTGAGTGTTATCCTCTTGATTTTTTTTTACCATAGAAGCTTATGACTCTTGACAATCAACTTAAGATATTCATCTATGATACTATTAGTATGATGCAATTATGCAACAATTTCAAAGAATTGACAAATAGTTGGAATAGTCCGTTAATGTTATTTTCAAGCTGGATGTTATTTTCTAAGAGCTTGTTGTACTAATTTTGACTATAGTATGGAGTTGAGAGTACTCATTTCTTTTTTGTAAACAATCGTTTCATATATAATATTTGATTGTGGTTTTATTGTTTGAGAACCTATACTTGCTCTCAGAAAAATCTTGGTACTATAAAATGTGATTATTGATATAATTGTTTTAGTATTTTTTCTACGAGAATAAATTAATAAGAGTGCCCCCAAACACCAATTCCTGGCTATGCCACTACCTCTTGTGTCCTTGAAAGATTCATCAATTACCCTTAATTTATTCGCTCTCTTCTATAAAGTTTGAAGAGGTGACCTCTAGCCCCTTCCATCTATACTTTCTATAACTTCCATCAACCTCCAAATTCTTATATGGCGTTACTTTATTTATATAACACTAAATTTATCCTTATAACTCAAACCATGATCCGGTGTCTCTTCTACCTGGAAAGATACCACCATAACCATTATCCTCCTATCGCTTTAACACAACACCCAAGTACACATCAAACTTGACTTCTTCTCTAATCATTCATCTAAATAAGCCATCAGACGCCTGGCACTTGTTCATTTCAAAAAATAAATAAATAAAATAAAATAACCCCCCCCCCCCCCCCCCCGCCCCCCCCCCCCCCGCTTTCCCATCACCACCGCTCTCC
>NC_033796.1:44936116-44958410 GCF_001876935.1 Asparagus officinalis | reverse complement strand
AAATGCCAGCTTAGTGGCAAATTCCTCAAACCAACTGATGCACACTCAGCTGATCACCAACCCCTGAAATGCCAGCACGCACTATAAAACTTTGGATCGACCACGTACTAAATTGATGCCTATATTTAAAGCTAACTCATGAAAACTGCAATATTTCATTATTCAAGCATAGAAAAAAGAAATAAAGGAATCCATCCAAATTCCAATAAACACCCAACAAATCTCCGATAAGATTCAGCTAAATCACCGAAAATGCAGCAATTATACTCAAATTTGTGTTTCCTCCCATGATCCACCAAATGATCTCTCGCAGAACGAGAAAGATCTAAAAAACCCTAACTCAGCTCCAGATTATCAAAAGAAAAAGATTCAAAATCGGACCCCTCAACCAGCCAAAATTCCCCTAAACCCCAATCTAATTCATCAGAAAAGACGACCAGATCCAAAATTTTAAAAAGAAAAAGGAGAGAGAGCGAAAACAAAAGATCAGATGATTCCTACAGTCCAGATGTCGGCGGGGACGAGGATGATGATGGAGAGCGAGCAGAACCAAGCGTATCCGACCGTAAAGAGTACGTATTTGGGTACGTAGGGGCCGGCGAAGTACCGTAGCGTGATCAGAACCATGCCCAGGGTTAGAGGCAGCGAGATCAAATAGAAAACCCACATCCCTCTTTCTCTCAATCCTCCGCCCCTCGCGATTATTTGTCGCTAATTCCTCGTTAATCCCCGAGGAATTGAAACGGGCAGCAGCTTCGAGAGAATGGGGAGGAGGAATACTACAGAACGAGTTGTCGCCCTGCGTGCGCCAAATTTGATGGACGCGCCGCACGCGAGACAAGTTACCGACCGGTCCTCTTCTTTCCTTGCCTTTGCTCGCACCAGACTTTCATTAAAGTTTGTTTACTTGTTGGCGGTCTCTTATTGGCTGAAATTTGCAGGACCCCCTGATTTTTAGAAGGTTTGTCACTGAACCCTCTCAGCTATATCTATTCTTATATAATAATAGGAGGCTCCAAGCTGGTATTTACAAGATTCACTATTCATGCTGCATTAAATTACTATGGCATTGTTGCTGTAGCACAGTCAGGACGCTCCAAGTTACACCATTCAGGCTATAGTAAATTTATTATAGTATTATTACTATGGCACATGGTTGGAATTGTTGCGTTTAAAAACATTATTGTAGTAGCTCAGGTGGGGTACTGAGCATTTTAAAAAAAAATATTACTGTAGTACTTATAAAAATTGTATCTAAATACAGAATTAATGTAATGGAAATAAAAAAAATAGAGGTCGCGCTTTGTACGGTCTGCACACTAGTAAATTCAAATAAGAACACAGCACAGATTTGGGGTGTCTAAAAATAATCCTCTAAACTTCCAAATTTGCTTAATGGACCCCAAAAGCAAGGTTAGTGGTTCTGGTTTAAAGAAAAGAAGACCTAGCTTAACCTTGCACAATTACTCGGTTAGGGTATCCTTTCGCAAGCTTCATGAAGTTCATGGGATTTTTTGGGAAACCCATGAAAGTTCTGGGGGTTTGTTGAAATTTACTCTTATTCTACTGTTCATATTATTCAAAGATTAATTTACTTGTTTATTTTGTTTAGAAGAGGAGGAGTCCATGGGAAGGCGCATCCGGTGCTGACTATAGGAGCCCTAAGAAATTCAGATTAAATTAAATATTGATTTTAAAACTATTTAAAAATGAACAAGTTTCTACCATATGCTAAAACTGGTTAGTTGTTCTTTACGACTAAGCCGAAACGAGATTAACAATTGGTGGAGACTAGCATGAACATTTTATTATCTTAACAACAAGCGTTATGCCCCGTGCTCGCACTTTGGTTTTCTTGAAAATTGAATTATCTTGAAAAACTTTTTGTAAACCGTACAAAAGAAATTTTGTCTCAACTAGCCAGAAGCTTATCTATACTTCTATACTACATATAAAATGTTAGGAAAACCCCAATTGTTGTTGAAAACCGTGTTGAGAAATCAAACCAAATGCCGATCAAAGAGGGCCAAAACCAGCCAAAACCAATGCACAAACAAAACATCAATTTTAACGTGGTTCAACAATCACCTACGTCCACGGGGCAAGAAGGGGTTGGGTTTTTACTAATAGAGAAAAAGAGTACAACTTGAGATTACAAATCACTCGAAGGAACAAACTAATCTCACCAACAAAGCTCTTAATCTCTCCAAATAAACCCTAATCAAATAACTCAGAAAATACCTCTTTTCTGTGCTCCAAATATCCCAAACTCTTGCATTAAGAAACCCTAGAATATGTATTGGTATTTATACAAACACCAAAATCTAATAAGAACAGGAAACACAAAACAGGCCCATACCCGCTACGCGGTCGATCGCCAAAAGCTCGCGGTCAACCGCGATCAAACGATAGAGAGTCAAAAACCATTACAGGGTATCGCGGTCGACCGCGCCAAGTCCTAAACCAAATCTCAGGTTTGTGCACGTATGCGGTCGATCGGCCTTGTGCCGCGGTCGACCGCCAAACTCCAAAACACTCTCCTGAGCTCCAAAACCTATTCTTCTTCGAAATTCTTCGCGGTTTCTTCAATTCTCCACATCGGCGAAGTTTCTACCAAAACTGAGCCGACACCAACCAAGCCAAATGTCTCACTTGCTGCTTCTCAATTCTCTACAAGTCGAGATCCAAACGGGAGTGCGAACACTCACCCAAACGTCGGTATCTACTCACCAAATCGGCTGCATCATAAAGACTGCCTACGTATCCTTTTGCCCAAGGAATCAAGTCTTCACGTAGTTCACCCAAACGGCCTCCAAATGTCCTCAATCAAAATAGAAAAGTCTGCAACTCTTCCTCAATATCGCCAACGGATCTGCAACTGATAGCGGCCCCAAACTGTACAAATCAAACATCTCCATCTGAGGTGAATCAATGGTCGTATCCAAATCATGTCCACCAGCTATAACCGAATCCAAAACCAATCCATCACCTGCATCCGAAATCAAATGATCCCCAACCTGTATCACCTCAGCTAGAATCCCAAATGACGCAGTATGATCTGGAGTATGTGGAATAAGTTCCACCCAACGTGAAGTAGCATCACCCTCCACCTGCTGCGATATCCAAATGACCTGATCAACACTCAGAACAAAATCAGAACCTCCCAAACGATAATCAAATAAGCCTCTGAATCCCAAACGCGCAATCGGATCAAATCTCACATCCTCGATGTGACCAAATGCTGGGTAACCAAATATCCAACGCCAACCAAAATATGAAGCAGCTCCACCAGATCCAATAACTCCTAATGCAGCAGTCGGCGACCTATGACTAAGATGACCCAAATATGTTAAAACTCCAGAACCAGAACTAATGCTCGACAACCAACGTCAATCCTCCTCCAGAAAGGAACGACCCATTGAAACTGTCATCTCATCTTGTCGCCCCAAAGTCTCCACATCAATGAAGTGTTTCAAGTTGCCATGAGCTCGGCACAAACGCAAGAAAGGACCCCTACCAAAGCTAGAACAACGAGTTACCTTTCTGCCAATACACTTCTTCTAATTGTTGTTGACTTCTAGGACTTTACACCAACAGGAATAGGTCGTGACCCAATATTGCCTAGAACAATCACCAACTACGGAAACTACAAAACGATTACCTCCCAATGATGCCTCCTTGGAAGGCCCCCAAATACCTGACTGAACACCTCCTAAAAGACGCTTAGCTCGATGGATAGAAGTGCCAAACTCTACCACGGTCTTGCTCATCCCAATGTGCTCAAAGGACTTCCATCTGCAGGTCAAAGCATTCCTCAACAACCTTTGCACGACATCACCAATCAAATACCCCAGCACCAAACTACGCCACAATCTAGCCAAATCCAATGAAGTCGTCAGAGCTCTATCAATCACCATGCTCCCAAGCAAATAGTATAAGTTACTCCTTCTGACGCCCTTCATCACAATCATGGACCCAAATGTAACCTTCAAACGTGCATCCGCCAAGGTCACCCTATAGCCTGCTGCCTCCAAAGCTCCCAGTGAAATGATGTTCTTCTTCAACTGAGGAACGAACCTCACTCCAACCAACTCTTAAATCACTCAGTCACTCATCCTAATCCGAATGGTGCCAATACCACCAATAGGGCATTCATGATCATTATCCATGAGCACGAAATCCCCTCTTTCTAACTCCTGAAAGCTAGAGAACCAATCCCTCCTGGGGCAAATGTAGTATGTAGCATCCGAGTCCAACATCCACTTTATAGAGTAGGCAACACAAACTGACGACAGTGCAGATAAGGAGTAGCCTGAAGAATTCGAATCTGAATCGTTGCCACTAGCCTTGACAACATTCACCTCTGAAGCCTGAATAGCTTTCCCCTTATTCTTCCCGGCTTGATCATTTAACTTTGGGCATTCAGTTTTCCAATGTCCATCTTCTTTACAAAAAGCATACTGATTTCTACGAATTCCAAGATGTGCCCCTCTAGACTGTGACCTTCTACCTCGGTTTGGACCCTTTGTTCTTGCAACCAATACCCCCGCTACCGGCTCAATAGAAGTCTTCTTGTCCTTCTTCCTAAGTTAGTAATTCACTAATACAGTGGTGACCTCGCTATATGAAAGAGATGCCTTCCCATTAATAAGAGTAAGGACAAACGTCTCGTATTCCTCGTCGGGCAAAGAACTCAACAATAGCAACGCATTGTCCTCATCTTCAATAATGACATCTACATTCGTCAAATCTGCAAGAAGCTTCGTGTAGTGGTTCATGTGATCACTAATGGATGTCCCCTTCTTCAATTGGAAGCGATAAAGCCTCCTCTTCAAATGCAAGCGATTTTCGATGCTCTTCGTCAAGTACTTGCTCTCTAGGACTTCCCAAATCTTCTTAGCTGAAGTCTCATTCATCACATCATATTTTAGATCTTGAGTGAGACAATACCTAATCACACCACACGCTATCCGATTCATCTTTTTCCAAACCTTCTCATCAATGTCATCCGGTTTCCCATCCAACTCTAATGTATCTTCCAAATTCTGTGCATTGAGCGCATCCAAGACTTCGCATCGCCAAAGTCCAAAATTATTAGTGTTATTGAACTTCTCCACGTCAATCTTCATCGAGTGGATACTCAAACTTTGGACCGTATTTACACCTTAAGAACCACCCTTAACTCCCTATTTCTCGGCCATAATCCTCAACACACCAACAACCAATACGGAAACAAATGAAGAATAGATCCAAAACTGAGAAAAGAAAGAAGCTTTACCAAAAAAGATCCCACCTTTCTCACCAACTGAAACCCTAAACTGTAGGCATCGAAAATTGCCTATAGGTCTTCACGAACAGCTCAGCGCTAAGAAAAAACGATGAACGTCACTATCCGGTTCACAGAAGCTTGATTGATGTCGGTGAACGCTTGAAGTGAATCGACGAACTACGTGAAGTAACGGAATTTCAGAATAACAAAGACACGAACTGATCGGGAACCTCGTGTCGTTCACAAACGGCGAAATACCCTTCGTGTCTCATTTACTCCATAGATGATTCAATCATGGGATCTTATAGATCTCCTCGCTAGCTTTCCAACGCACTTTGAATTACTCAAATCCGAGTTCGGACGAAGAAGTTACGGAAGTAACGGACAAACGTGCGGGCAAAAGAAGCGTCTCAGCTGAGTTGAGACACCACGGGGTGTCTCGGCCCAACCGAGACACCCTAAGGTGTCTCGGCCAAGGCCGAGACACCCGAGGGTGTCTCGGCCTCGCTGAGACACCCAAGGGTGTCTCCAGGCCTAAAAGTGGGCTTTTATGCGGTTTTAACCGCCCGAACTTCCCCAAGCATATAAATACAAGCCTCAGGCCCTCATTTTTCTAGATCTGGAATTTTGGAGATTAGGCGAAGCCCTGCCAGATTGAAGACTGAAGGTGCACAAATTTCAGAGAGGAGGAGGAGAGATCGGATCGAGTTCGTCGGCATAAAGAAGAGGAGCTCGTCAGATCTGCAGTTCCTCGGGTCCGTTCCTTAAGGTTATCCCGTTGCGATAATCTTAAGAAGAGCAATTATCTCGCCATTGCAGAGATAAGCGCTACGATTTCTTGATTCCTTCGCAAATCAACGAAGTTCTGCCAATTTTTCAACAATCAGATTTGATCGGCAGTGGTCCACGGATAAACCCCGGCACAGGCAAAGATCCCACGCAAGCAGAAGACCGATAAACGATCTCTGTGTTTGTTTGATAAAGTTGTAAACTTTTTTTATTTTCATTGTGTAAGGAGATCTTATAAAAAGATCAACTTTTTATTTTATTCGAGTTTATTATAACGACTAAAGTTGTAATAGATTCGATAGCAATGAAAACAGTAACTTTCGACGCAAACAAGATGGCGACCACAGTGGGAGCCAACAGCCTCGCTGCCGAGGCTGTCGTGCCGCAGCCGACGATCAAGATCCCCGTGGCTGAAAAGGTCGAGTACGAATTCGACCAGCAGAAATTTGAAGAGTACATCTCCTCCTCCTCCTCCAGATCTGCTCCTCCTTATAAGCGCAGGAATATCTCCTCCTCCCAAAAGATCCGTCGGTCTCCAGATCTAAAGACCTAAGAAGTCGATCTCCACGTCGTCGCTGCTACAGTTGCACCTTGCAACGATCCGTCGGCATCCAATAAGACCAGATCTGCAGATCTGAACTCCTTCGCGATCAAGGAGCCGACTGCTGAAGGCGCGCTAACTCTATCAAAGAGAGCACGTCAAAGGAAACGCCAACGCCTCGCGCGCCAATTCGCCAAGGCTTTGGATCAGGTGGATGGACTCCATTACCAAGCAGATCTGGAGTTCAGAAAGCGCCAAGTGCCTAATCTGTCGCCACGACTAGCATCGGAATCCTCCTCTCGACCTCCAATTAACGAATAGGTTCGTGTCAAACGAACCCGCTCTACTCTCGAGGAGCGAATCCAGAAGCGCCGCACCTTGCTTGCGCATGCCCGGACCCTTGTACGAAAAGCACAGGAAATGCAAAAGGAAGAGGCAGTTAAGAGATCACCAAGATCTAAGCAAGTTTGGATGCCAAAGGCCAAATCAGCGCCTAAGGCAAAAGCATCCGAGGCTGCTCTCCGGCCTTTGTCAACTCCAGATCCCGCTCCTATTGCTCCCGCACCTCCGGTGAAGCCCTATGACAGCGTGAATCTTCCCAAATCTAGAGTCCCATTAAAGGATCGCATCGGTTCTCTACCCGAGGATCGAGGAAAAGCGCCTGTTAAGGAAAGCTTGAGACTGTTGAAGGAGCTTCGAGCAAACATCCGGACTGGGGGTCGTACACGACCTCCTAACAAATTAATTTCTACAACGGCCCACTTGGCGGTGCGTGCAGAAAACCAGGAGCCCGTTAAGGTTTCACCCTCACAAAGGTGTGATTCCAAGCGTGTGACTCCTGTAGATGCCAACAAGGCGATGTTTACTCAGATAAAAACGCGTCAGATAGACGAACGCGTTATACCTGAGAATTCATGTAAACAGCCGATAGGTTGCTCTGACCGCAATATCGATAAGCTGTACTATCGGGCTGGGGATACGAATAAATCTCGAAAGAGAAATACCCAGGAAGCGGACTCTCACTGTCCGTGTACCAAAATTATCAGGGCAGTATTATCAGCCTGTAGCTACCTCAAGACCGCTCCACAGAGGGTCTCGGTATTTGAGAGGATCTCCACTGAAGCATCAAAGCCTAAATCAAGGCGTTTTCGCAAAAGACGATCGGTTGTTCAATATGACGAACTCCCAACAGTTACTATCAACGTGGTCGATAAGGTAAAGTCTTCGATTAGTTCAAATAGCTCCAACCCTAATTTTTCTCCAGGAAGAGAAGTCAGTTCGGGAATAACCTAACGAATATCTCAGCTTCAGCTAGAAGCCGTCGGACATAATGATTACCAGGGAGTCCGTGAAGGAATCTATTCCGATGACGAACTCTCGGATTCTTATTCCGCACTCGCCTCTGACGATACAACGTCTAGCATAGGACAAGCTCGGGAAGTGTTCATGATAAACACCGAGCAAATAGCCAAAATCATTAAGGATGCTCTAGCCAAGCAGAAAGAAGCATTCAAAATCAAAATGAAAATGGCTATGCAGGAGATGAGACAAATGTACGACCAACAAATCCGAGCTTTGTCGAATCAGCTAGGTGAGTCCAGCCGTCGCAGCACTGCTAACCAAGCAGGTAGCGATTCATATATGGATGAACACAACGCTGGGGGTGGCCCCACTAAAAATAACGATGCTGGGGGTGGACCCACCAATGATGATAACACTGGGGGTGGCCGCATTATTCCTCTCAAAAATTATCCAAAACAGGATATAGATGAGGACGAAAAGATGAAGGATCTCGAGAACAAAATTGACGCCCTGATATCTGCTCGAGAGGTGAAGAAGACCAGGATTCTGTGTCCTTACCCAAAAGAATGGGAATTGATCCCGTATCCGGCGAAGTTCAACCTGATCAACTTCACGTCGTTCGACGGGAAGGGTTCCCCCACTCAGCATCTGATCTATTTCAAGTCCCACTTGGGAGTGATCTCTGGCAACGAGCCTTTGATGGTCCGGTCATTTGTTGGAACCCTTCGCGGGCCCGCCTTCGATTGGTACCGCCGTCTTAAGCCTGCAAGCATCACTAGCTGGGAGGACCTGGAGAGCATGTTCCTCGGTCATTTCTTCGATGATGACACCGAAGTGTCAATCAGGACACTCTTCGATGAGAAACAGAAAGACGGAGAGTCGGTGGATACCTTCATCAAACGCTTCCGTAATCAGGCAATGAACTGCAAGGATCTTGTCACGGAGGAATTCGTCTTGCAGACCCGTCATAACAACTTGTCCATTAACATCTTCGACGTTATGGGAGTAGAGCTGCTCAATACTTGGAAAGAGTTGAAGGTGCGCAGAGAGCAGGCCGAACGCTTCCTCAGAAGGATGAAGGTCGAAAGAAGTCAACCGATGGCAAAACCTCTGAATTCGAGTCTCATTTCCCATGATGAAGGGAAAGCACCTACAACAGTTGTTGACGTTAATCAGACGTCGCAACAGCAGCCCCGAAGACAGCAGAAGACTTCGGATTCGAGGCTCCAAAAAGAGTACTCATTCAAGGACAAAGACGTTCCAGCCATCTTCGAGACCCTTCTTGAAAACAACAAGATTAAGCTATCACCCATCACGAATCAGGAGGAAGCTAACAATACTACGGATCCGAAGTACTGCGCGTACCACAGGAGGGTCCTTCATCCCACCAAGACTTGCTTTACTTTAAAGAATAGCATTCAGACCTTGGTTGAAGCCGGCGTCATAACGCTGGGATAAGCCAAATGAGAACGACAAGACTCCGACAAGTATAAGAGTATAAACTGCTTCTCAACACTCCGACAAGTATAAGAGTATAAACTGCTCCTTCTGAAACTCTAAAGAGTATACGAGTATAAACTGCTTCTCAATTACTCCAATAGGTATATGAGTCTAAACTGTTTCCCACTCTTGACGGGAAGTTCCTGGAGAATTTTTACATGTAATATTCTTAAGGATAACCCAGTCATGTAACTCAGTATGATGTTAGACCCAGTTTCGTGAAGGAAGCTGGGGGTGAATGATTCATGTAACGGGAAGTTCCCGGAAGAATTTTTACATGTAATTTTCTTAGGGATAACCCGATCATTACAAACAAAGTGATGAACACTAAACCCCCACTGTGATTTCCGAACACTCTTTTGCTGAGACGAGATTCGATCAATTCGTTGGATCAATCTTCCCTCACAAAATTCCCATTGGTGTTTAACGACTCACAGTCTTCCACCACAAAATCCCCTATCGATCAGACTAATTGACGGTGGGACCACCAAAATTCCTTTCGGATTGAATCCACTCAAACTTTTATGCGTTTGTGCACTCAACATTCTCATTATTAAAGTCCGGACATAGTACTTGGAATTTTAACATCCTGATCATTGACGATTGTCAAACCCCTCCATGTTAAGTATTTGTTACTTAACACCAGGAACCCCCTTTTGAGTGATTTGTACGAATCAACACTCCTACAGTAATTTGTACTCCCACTCTTACTTGGTCAAACTTTCCTACAGTTAGAACCATATTCAAAATCCCCTCTCGATTCCTTCAATGAACGAGAGGTCCATTTTTAAATCGAGCGATCAAACATTCCTACAGTTAGGATCGTCTCAAACCTCCCATTCGGTCAAACCTTCCTACAGTCAAGGCCAAAACCACAATTCACTCTCGATAAACAAGAAATTCATCTTTAGTTCGATAATCAAACCTTCCGACGGTTAGGATTATCCGAATCTTTTTGATTCTCGGAGTGGAGATCTCACTCCTAGTTTCACCTTCCCGGATTCTTAAAGTGGAGATCTCACTTTGAGTTTCTTTTTTCAACTGGAGATCGAATATAAAATTCTTCCTCTCTAGTGTTGGGAGATAGAATATAAAATTCTTCCTCTCCCATTTCGGGTTCGTCTTTGCCCCAAGAGAAGACACCATCCTTCAACTCCTAAAATCCGTGCTTCACACGCACGAGGAATTTTATCCCGAATCCTGAGTAGAGATAAGTCAACACCTAACACGCGTTGCCGGTTTAGTCTTTCACCGATTGAAAAAAATACCAGAATCCAAGTCCGGGGCATTTCATCCCGAAGCCTAAGTAGGGATGAGTCAGCGTTTAACCCGCGTTGCTGGGTGGTTCGTTCCCATGAAAACGACCGAGTCTACGTATTCAGCATCGTTGCAACAAAAATCCATGCCTTCTATGCATGGGGAATTTTATCCCGAAGCTTAAGTAGGGATAAGTCAACGCCTAACACGCGTTGCCGGTTAGTTCTTAACCATAAAAAGAACAAAAGCCCATATATTCGACATTGTGGCAGGTTGTTATTCATAACGCTAAAATTTGTGCTTCGCACGTACGGGGAATTTTATCCTGAAACCTAAGTAAGGATAAGTCAACGCCTAACACGCGTTGCCGGTTAGTTTTTAACCGTAAAAAGAACAAAAGCCCACATATTCGACATTGTGGCAGGTTGTTATTCATAACGCCAAAATCCGTGCTTCACACGCACGGGGAATTTTATCCCGAAGCCTAAGAAGGGATAAGTCAGCACCTAACACGCGTCGCCGATTAGTCCTTAACCGTAAAAAGGACAAAAGCCCACATATTCGACATTGTGGCAGGTTGTTATTAATAACATCATAATCCGTGCTTCACACGTACGGGAAATTTTATCCTGAATCCTAAGCAGTGATAAGCCAACGCCTAACACGCGTTGCCGGTTTAGTCTTTCACCGATTGAAGAAGACATTAGAATTCCAGTCTGGGGACTTTTATCCTGAATCCTAAGTAAGGATGAGTCAGCGCCTAACACGCGTTGCCGGGTAGTCTATTCCCCTGACAAAGACAAAGTCTATGTATTCAATATCGTAGCATCAAGTCTAAGGGAATTCATTCCTTTAGCACAACGTCACATGCGGAACGGACTTAAAACAATCCGCATGTAAGCCCGATTCAAACGGTAATCGGTAAGAGCACGTCAAATCCGTTGAGGGCTGAGGATTTGCCAAAAATCCTAAGTCAACATCTGATACACGTTGCTGTTTAGTCTTTTCACAGGAGAAAAACGAAGTCTACGTATTCAATATCGTAGCACTAAAAGGGTTAACTCTTTTAGCTTAATGTCACATGCGGAACTGACTTAAACAATCTGCATGCTAGCCCGACTCAAACGGTAGTCAGGAAAGGCTCATCAAACCCGTTGATGATTGAGAATTTGCCAAAAATTCTATAAATACGAGTCATTGACGCACCAGCTCCGTTAGTTGGTCTCGTGACTCGAGTATCCAACAACACCAAGATAAGATCCACACATGCAGATGAATCAGCTTTAACAGTTGGTCCTAAAACCCCAACATTTAGGACTGCCATGCTCCAATACCTTAAGAGCTTAAACTGTGTATGCTCCAGCAAACGTACGACGTTTAAAACCCTAAGGTCAACGCCGGTCAACGCGTAACCCTAGGTCGACGCCAGTCAACGCGTTGCGATCAAAAAGTCAACGTACGACGTCCAAAACCCTAGGATCAACACCGGTCAACGCGTAACCCTAGGTCAACGCCAGTCAACGCGTTGCGATCAAAAAGTCAACGTACAACATTCAAAACCCTAAGGTCAACGCCGGTCAACGCGTAACCCTAGGTCAACGCCAGTCAATGCGTTGCGATCAAAAAGTCAACTCGACGACACGAACCAATCTCAACTCATTAGTTTTAGATTTGAGACTTCGACGACGGCCAGGCGATAAATGCAACGCCGAAAGAACTTCAGTTATTCGTCAAAGCATCGAATAGATTGAAAATCGAAGGAGTCAAGAATTAAAGCTAACTACAGGTCCTTTACACCGATCGAAGGCTGGACCAATCACATCCAATGTATTCTAGCCTCTTCTATAAAAGAAACGAGTCTGGAACGCTTTGGAGGGGGTATCTGTAGGCATCGAAAATTGCCTATAGGTCTCCACGAACAGCTCAGCGCTAAGAAAAGACGATGAACGTCACTATCCGGTTCACAGAAGCTTGATTGATGTCGGTGAACGCTTGAAGTGAATCGACAAACTACGTGAAGTAACGGAATTTCAGAATAACAAAGACACGAACTGATCGGGAACCTCGTGTCGTTCACAAACGGCGAAATACCCTTCGTGTCTTATTTACTCCATAGATGATTCAATCATGGGATCTTGTAGATCTCCTCGCTAGCTTTCCAACACACTTTGAATTACTCAAATCCGAGTTCGGACGAAGAAGTTACAGAAGCAACGGACAAACATGCGGGCAAAAGAAGCGTCTCAGCTGAGTTGAGACACCACGGGGTGTCTCGGCCCAACCGAGACACCCGAGGGTGTCTCGGCCTCGCTGAGACACCCAAGGGTGTCTCCAGGCCTAAAAGTGGGCTTTTATGCGGTTTTAACCGCCCGAACTTCCTGGAGCCTATAAATACAAGCCTCAGGCCCTCATTTTTCTAGATCTGGAATTTTGGAGATTAGGCGAAGCCCTGCCGGATTGAAGACTGAAGGTGCACGAATTTCAGAGAGGAGGAGTAGAGATCGGATCGAGTTCGTCGGCATAAAGAAGAGGAGCTCGTCAGATCTGTAGTTCCCCGGTTCCGTTCCTTAAGGTTATCCCGTTGTGATAATCTTAAGAAGAGCAATTATCTCGCCGTTGCCGAGATAAGCGCTACGATTTCTTGATTCCTTCGCGAATCAACGAAGCTCTGCCCAATTTTTCAGCAATCAGATTTGATCGGCGGTGGTCCACGGATAAACCCCGGTACAGGCAAAGATCCCACGCAAGCAGAAGACCGATAAACGATCTCTGCGTTGTTTGAAGAGAATTGTACTTTTGTTTTTTATTTGATAAAGTTGTAAACTTTTTTTATTTTCATTGTGTAAGGAGATCTTATAAAAAGATCAACTTTTTATTTTATTCGAGTTTATTGTAATGACTAAAGTTATAATAGATTCGATAGCAATGAAAACAGCAACTTTCGACGCAAACATAAACGAGCTTCCCAAATCGATCTACTCCTTCAAATAGCCCAAGCGTAGCCCGAGCTCTGATACCAATTGTTGGGGAAAACCCCAATTGTTGTTAAAAACCGTGTCGATGAGCCAAATCAAACGCCGATCAAAGAGGGCCAAAACCAGCCAAAATCAATGCACAAATAAAACACCAATTTTAACGTGGTTCACCAATTGCCTATGTCCACAGGGCAAGAAGGGGATGGGGTTTTCACTAATAGAGAAGAAGAGTACAACTTGAGATTACAAATCACTCGAAGGAACAAACTAATCTCACCTACAAAGCTCTTAATCTCTCCAAATAAACCCTAATCAAATAGCTTAGAAAATACCTCTTTTCTGTGCTCCAAATATCCCAAACTCTTGCCTTAAGAAACCCTAGAACATGTATTGGTATTTATACAAACACCAAAACCCAATAAGAACAAGAAACACAAAACAGGCCCATACCCGCTACGCGATCGACCGCCAAAAGCTCGTGGTCGACCGCCAAAAGCTCGCGGTCGACCGCGATCAAATGACAGAGAGTCAAAAACCATTACAGAGTATCGCAGTCGACCGTGACGGTCGACTGTGCCAAGTCCTGAACCAAATCTCAGGTTTGTGCACGTATGCGATCGACCGGCCTTGTGTCGCGGTCGACCGCCAAACTCCAAAACACTCTCCTGAGCTCCAAAACTTGTTATTCTTCGAAATTCTTCGCGGTTTCTTCATAAAAGAGTATTGTCTTGTCAAAACCTTTGATTTTTATTTTTACCCTTTTAGGTTTGATAATTCTCAAATATCTCATTGGTTGTAATTAATCATTCACTAATTATATATCACCTTTTATTAATTATACATTTCCTCACTTTTTTAAAACCTTTGCTCACACTATTAATTTATTATTTAAGTATGCGATTTCATAGAAAATTTAAAATTTATCCCTAATTTATCCTCACATAATATTTAAAATTCTAAAAAAATTAAAAAAAAAGAAAAATTCATTAGCCTTATGCTTTGTGCCTTAAGATTTCACTTCTTATGAAGGAATACTTGTTATATTTCATCTTACTAGCCTTTTAAAGATATGATAATAGTATGAAAAATAATTTATATTTATTGTAATTGTAATAGTATTAATAGTATAATGATCTTAATAGTATTTTTAAAATTAATAAATTGTACTATAATTTAATAATTAAATAATTATTAAATTATTTACTAATAGTATGATAAACTAATTATTAAATTAAAATGTAGTTACTAATAGTTTTATAAGTATGCTATGTATAATATTATTATTTTTAAAAGAGAAGAAATTATTTAATATATAAAAATTATTATAATAAATTATAAATAAATAATAATTATCCAACCTATAATAATTAATCATACAGTTCTTTATACATAGTTTTATCGTATAATTTATTCACCTAAGTAAAATTATAATTATTCACAATTTATATTACTATGCAAGTCATTTTATTATTTTTCAACCAACAAAAAAAATAAAAAACATAAAACAAAATAAGTACGCTCTCGTGCGAAGCACGTGCACTATACTAGTTTAATTAAAGGGGTCTAATACCTTTTGATAAGCTTTCAAAGTGAAATCAACTTGAGAATACCTATAGCTCACATACAAGCTAACTTGAAGAGAGACTCTCTATATTAATTAATTCAAAGATGCACGCATTCCCTTGTAGTTATCAAATTTGATGAGCTCATCAATAAAACATATTATGAGGATGATAGTACCTTATATAAATCAAAACCAATGTGAGGGATAGCACCTCATATAAAATCAAAACCAACATGAGGGATATGACTCATATAAATCAAAACCAATGTAAGGATGACAACACTTCATGTAAATTTGAGAGTACATACACTCTCTATTAATCCAACATAAAAACACATGCCTCACCCCTTCATATTAACCAAATTCTCAAACTTATGGGTGCACGTCAATTTCAATACATAAGTAGTGTCATGTGACCATAAGCCTTGGCAATAAAAATCTAACTCAAGAATACTCACTCTCGTACAAACCTAATTTCAGCTTGAAGGTAAATAGACTCCACATAACACTTATTTTAAGAAACACAAAAGATAAGCGGATAGACACATGAGAAGTGAAAAGAAAAGAAAATGTTCGTTATGATAAACGAACGCAACAATTTTGATAAGGAAGTTTCGATAAGAAAGTTATAATAACTCCCCCACCAATCATTTTTCAATACTTGGGGATAACTTTCCCTGGTCTTCCCTATAAATAGACATTCCTTTCATTAAACAAGAAAAAAAAGGCAATAACAAGGAACGGCAGAAAAGATAAAGAAAAGGCTAAGAGAAATAAGTAAGAAAGACAAATTTGAAGTTTAAAGAGCAACAACAAACGTCCTCTTTATTTATTTATTATTATTATTTTTGAAAGGAATGAGGGCTCTAAAAATTTGTCTGGAGGCCCAAGATTCCATTTCCTTTCTTAAATTTTGTAATACATTAGAAAGATAATAAAATTAATCTCTCCGTATTTGATTTTTAATGTTTCTTTAATTCTTTGCTTTCTATTAATTAGTAGTTTCTTTTAATAAGAGTAATTAACATGAAGAAATAAATTTCTGAAAGCATGACCTCACAACTTTTTTTATAAACAAAGTGATACTAATATGTATCTAAGAAGTAAATATTTAGGGATTGCTCTACTCTCCTTGAGATTGGTGATATAGCTTGGTCAAGAAGATATTACCTACCCAAATATTATTTCTCCTCTGATGAATACTAGCATCACTTTAAATTTTTTTACAAAGTATACATGTCAGGTATTCCGACACTTACACTTTTCATTGGATTGTTGCTTCATTTTGAAAGTAGACTTGAGCAGAAGTTTTTCTTTATAAGCTTGAATCATATTTTATGATTGAAACTCATTTCAGAGGTTCTAGGCGACAATGGATTTCATGAAAAAGTATGCACAGTGAAGCTGTTCAATATCTCTTTTTTACATAAATTATCAAATCAATTAAAGATAGAATGTGTAAAGCTTTTCGTCTTTAGATTTTCAAAGGTGACGTAGCAAGCATGAAAATCAATTTCATCCTTTTACGATGCAAACCAAAGCCACTGAAGAAAATACAAATAAAGACATAAATAAATTTCATATCTAAAGTGAAATACAAATAAAATGGTTTAAGCAGCAATCCCTCCTTTATAATATCCCTCTTTTTTAAATAATAGTTTCAAAATTAAAGTAAAAAATGATAACATCTCACTTAGTAAGTATGTGGATAGTTTTTATTTTAATTTCAAACTCAATTTAGTCAGGAAGAGACACATGATATTATTATTATTATTATTATTATTTTGAGATGTAAGGCTATAATAATAAATCAGAAATTTCTTTTTATATATAAAGCATGATCCAAACTATTTTCTTTTCCATCTCTACCATTTTATGTAGATTTAATTTATTCTTCTGCTAATAGAGTAGTAGATCCAAATTTTCTTTATTTATAATGACTCACTTGAGTCTTCTGTCCCTTTAGGATTTTTGTTCCCATCTTAATTTAATGATCAAGGTGTTACAATAATAGTAATCACTAATCTATTTTCAATAATTGTAAGATCTTTGCATGGAAGCAAACTTATCCTCCCCATGAAAAGTGAAATATCGATAAATTTCACTAAACCCCAATAATTTTGGGTGTTTGACAATAAACTTCCTATACCTTTGAAACTCTCACTAAAAACGCCCAAAAGCTATTGGTAGAAAGCTTCTAAATTAAGAATGCTAATTAATATGTGGCCAAATGACCAAAATAAACAATAAATTATGGAACAAAACACCTAATAAGTTTTAATTTGTCACTTAATCTCTAATAACTTTTGATAGAAAATCCCTAATGATGGTTGTATATTATTTTCAAGTTCTATATAAATTTCAGATTTTTTAGGAGATTGTTTTGAGTTTTTAGACTTAAAAAGGGGTTGTTTGTAAATTATAGTTTTTGCAATGAACTATCTGTAATGTTTAAATTTTTGGGGTAGCCCTTTGTATTTTTTTAATTTTTATGTCTTTTGCGTTTTTAATATTTTTAGAGGGTTTTCCTTGTAATTTTAGATTTTTAGAGGGTTATTTATCATTTTTGTATTTCTAGGAGATCTGTTTGTTATTTTTGGAGTTTCAAGGTGTCATCGGTAACTTCTGGAATTTAAAGGCGATAGTTAGTAATTTTTTATATTTGTTAGGGGGTCTTCGTCTCATATTTTTCAGTGGGCTATTTATAATTTTTTATTTTCTAGGAGTTATTTGTAGTTTATGGATTAGTCTACAATTAGAAATGGTTCGAGAGCTATATATTAACCTTAAGAGATAAATACTATTCATTAATGTATAATTATGTGACATGCTTTATGGATTTAAGTGCAAAAAATAAAAAAAAACCATTTTCTGAAATTTCAACACTTACCAAGAATTTCAGAAAATTTACGGGCTTAATGTTGGACGGTTAAACTTATTAGAGATTTAGTGAAATTTACCTTTTAAAAATCAAGAAGCACCGTATGAATGAAAAATATAATTATTAACTTTTTAATTACTAAAATTTTGACTATAATTAAAATTTTCTAGGTATAGATAGATTTAATTTGATGAAAACTCTAACTATGAATAGATTTAATTTGATGAGAATTCTATTTTAATTATGAATAGAAAATAAACCATGCATATAAGAATTCTTAGTACCCTCATTGCAATTTTCTTTTTTCTAGTACAGATACCTGCATAATGATCTAACTTCAATGTTTAATTTTTTTTCCTCAAAGATTAAAGGAAAATAAACTGTAATTAAACATGATCTAGCAACTTCGTGAATCTTGAAGCAAGAAGAAAAAATTAACAATTTTACCATCAATATCAGTTGTAGTTCTCAAACACCTCTCTAAAACAAACAATCATTCTCCTCCTTGTTCCTGAATGCTTAAAGTTTCTTTGATCCATATTAAATATATCGCAACCAAGTTCATAGCTTAATTTCTCCATATAATAACAATTGCACATTTTATATGTTTACATTTCTTTGCAGAGTTTTAAGAGCAGTAAAATATAAAATGCTAGGACGTATTTAAGGAGTTAATATGAACATGAAAACATTGAATATTGGCAACATCAACTACATGATGCATGCATGTAGCATTATAGAGCATGCTAAAAAAACCCGCAACTTCTGGATCTTATTTCTCGAACCTCATTCAAAAAAAATTCAACAATCATCCACAACATAAAACATATTTACTAATAAAAATTAAATCAAGGAATGTAATAAAGAAGATTAAGAACAAATAATGAGAAACTCGGGATTAAGAAACCAATGCTAGTCAACAACTAAACCATAAAGAAGAAATTCTAACTAAATTTTAAACAAGAAGCGAAAAAGTAATGATAAGAGTAGAAAAAACTCACCTTTTGAGCACTTGTGATAAAAAGAGAAAATAAGTTGTAGAACGAAGCATCGATCAAGAATTTCAATCAAGTGAAAAGGTTGAACTCACATTAACAATTTTTCCTACAATAGCATAAGAACCTAGGTTTAAACATCAAATTGTTAGCAATTAAAACTTAAAATGACTAACTTGTGTATATGTTTCTCTGAAATCGAGCGAATATTTTAACGCATTTGATAATCACATTTTGGTAGCTACAGCTCAAACAAATATAAGTATCACTATTTGTACAAACTTTAAAACGTAAGGCTAGATATATTTGAGTTATATCATCACCAGAGGTCCGAGCATCACAATGAAGAATATTAATAATTACATACGAAATTCAAGATAGCCTTGCATCTATAGTCATATTATATATACGCTCCTAAGTAAAGCAGCAAATCCATTTCTAGTTAACTGTTTGGCCCTTGATCTGCATTATATAGGACCTAGTATTTTTTATCGCTAGATGGCTTGTCATCCTAAAAGTAGAAAATACAATCAACTTATTTTTGAAAATAAAAATTACCAAATATGTAGGCAAATTCAAAAGAATGAAACCTATGATGATAATAGTAAACATTAAGAAAATTAGATCAGAAATAGGAGAAAAGGTTAGGAACAAACGGTAACTTATATGTGAATCAAGAGACCAATAGTAAACTGTAGGAAAAACATTTCGACATAAAAATCAAAGGGAAAAATGTGTCCAGGCCCCAAAAGTGGGAACTTCGTGTGAATAGCCCCCCTGTACTTTGCCCCATGTGGAATAGCCCCAAATACGCATAGTATTTGCGACGAGGCCCCGAATTGACTCTTTTCAGAAAAAGCCCAGCGGAAGTTACTATCTTGCCCTCTGATGGGACTGAGCTGGGTTAATGTGCCCCTCACCTTTACAAGTACTCTCCCTCTCTTTCTCTCTCTTCCACCTAGCACCGTCATCAAGAACTCTTCATCTTCCTAATTTCTGTACGAATTTCAACGTTTCTAGGGTTTTCGCCGGAAAAATGTCGTCGTCTACGGAAAAATCCAGTAACGACTACGAGGTCGGGCACCGAGCCGAGTTGGAAAGAAAAGGCGCTTCATCTGCGGGTGGCAGCACGGAGGAAGCTACGGAAGCTACGAAAACCCTAATCGAAATGCAAAAGGAGGCATTACAATGGCGAGACCAGAAAAGGAGGACGACAATGGCTGGTCGTACCAACGAACCCCCCTCAAAAAAACAGTAAGTGTTATGTTATACTGCGAACAGACAATGCAGATTAACCCAATATTGTTAGTTCTAGGCTTATGTTATACTGCGAAGAGACAATGCAGATTAACCCAATATTGTTAGTTCTAGGCTTTGTCCAATGTTAGTTCTAAATTTATACCAACGTTAGATCTAGTTTAAGTCCAATGTTAGTTCTAATATGAGTCCAATGTTAGTTCTATAATATTACGTGTTAGCTCTATTTTGTTCCCGTTAGTGCTAGGTCTAATATTGTTTCATATGTCTTATTGAACGTACAAATTCGAAAATTTTTTGCAGGAAAAAAATTGCTCTAACAGGCTCAGCAGAAACACTAAGGTTAACGGCCAATATCGGGGCTTATTGGGCATTTATGAAGCGCCTTGCCCCGAAGATCCGTCAGTGGCATAGGGATGCATACTGCGGTTCTATATTTCAGCACTACATTTTGTTTGGGGCTCCTGCGGCTGATCGGCCCACCCTTGAGCTGCTGCTGAGCTTTTTCGATAGAGATAATAACACCTTTTGTATACCTGATTCAAAAAGTGGGGGTATGAAAAATGTTAGTTTTGATTTGCAATGGGTCCACAACCATACTTATTTCCCAATTTATGGGGAGGACATAAGGAACAATAGGGACTCAAGAAGCAGAATATGGCTGGAATACTTCGCTAAGCTTTTCATTTCTGAAGAGGGTAAGAAGTTAAAAAAATCAGAAACCAGCCAACGTAAACATCTTGAAGGGCTACTTGAACGGCTTGTTGAATCTACCAAAAAGCGGGATATCGAGGATTTTGCTCTGCTACAAATTTTGTACCAATGCTCTATGATATGGAGTCCCATAGCAGGGGAAGGTATCCCTAGACCCTTACTCAGATACCTGGATAGCATTCAGAGGGTCAATTCTGTTGCATGGGCCCCGTTCTTTTATAATGAAATTATCAGGGGCATTGGAGTTGCTTTGGAGGGAAAGAAGAAGCAAAAGGTCGCATATGTCCCAGGTTGCATGACACTATTGTGTGTAAGTTCCATATTTTACTGATCTTGTTTCATTCTAATTCGTACCTATGCATTGTTAGTTCTAACTTATTCTATGTTAGTTCTATTCTGTAGCGTGTTAGTTCTAATCTGCACAGTGTTAGTTCCGTTCTGTAGAGTGTTAGTTCTAATCTGCAGATTAGAACTCACACGCTACAGACAGATTAGAACTAACACGCTGCAGAATAGAACTAACACTCTACAGAATAGAACTAACACTGTGTTAGTTCTATTCTGTAGAGTGTTAGTTCTAATCTGCACAGTGTTAGTTCTATTCTGTAGAGTGTTAGTTCTAATCTGCACAGTGTTAGTTCTATTCTGTAGAGTGTTAGTTCTAATCTGCACAGTGTTAGTTCTATTCTGTAGAGTGTTAGTTCTAATCTGCACAGTGTTAGTTCTATTCTGTAGAGTGTTAGTTCTAATCTGCACAGTGTTAGTTCTATTCTGTAGAGTGTTAGTTCTAATCTGCACAGTGTTAGTTCTATTCTGTAGAGTGTTAGTTCTAATCTGCACAGTGTTAGTTCTATTCTGTAGAGTGTTAGTTCTAATCTGCACAGTGTTAGTTCTATTCTGTAGAGTGTTAGTTCTAATCTGCACAGTGTTAGTTCTATTCTGTAGAGTGTTAGTTCTAATCTGCACAGTGTTAGTTCTATTCTGTAGAGTGTTAGTTCTAATCTGCACAGTGTTAGTTCTATTCTGCACAGTGTTAGTTCAAGTCTGTAGCGTGTGATGGCTTGTTAGTTCTATTTTATTACACGTTATATCTAATTTATACCACGTTATATCTAATTTATGTTAGTTCTAATTTAAACCACGTTATAAACCTAATTTATACCATGTTATATCTCATTTATACCAAGTTAGTTCTATTTTATAACAAGTTAGTTCTAAAATTTTAACCAAGTTTGTTCTAATTTATACCA
>NC_033796.1:44912958-44930889 GCF_001876935.1 Asparagus officinalis | reverse complement strand
GCCCCATGTGGAATAGCCCCAAATACGCATAGTATTTGCGACGAGGCCCGAATTGACTCTTTCAGAAAAAATGCCCAGCGGAAGTTACTATCTTGCCCTCTGATGGGACTGAGCTGGTTAATGTGCCCCTCCACCTTTACAAGTTTACTCTCCCTCTCTTTCTCTCTCTTCCACCTAGCACCTGTCATCAAGAACTCTTTCATCTTCTAATCTTCTGTACGAATCTTCAAACGTTTCTAGGGTTTTCGCCGGAGAAAAATGTCGTCGTCTACGGGAAAATCCATAGTTACGACTACGAGTCGGGCACCGCAGCCGAGTTGGAAAGAAAAGGCGCTTCATCTGCGGTGGCCCAGCACGGAGCGAAAGCTACGCGAATGGCTACGAAAACCCTAATCGAATGCAAAAGGAGAAAGCATTACAATGGCGAGCATCCAGAAAAGGACGGACCACAATTGGCTGGTCGTTAAACCAACGAACCCCCCTCAAATAAACAGTAAGGTAGTGACGCCAACAGACATGCAGATGTAACCAATATGTTAGCAGCTGTAATCTGCGAAAGAGCAAGCCAGATTAAGGCCAATATGTAGTCAGGCTTTGTCCAAGAGCAAATTTATACCAACGTATAGATCTAGTTTAAGTCCAATGTTAGTTTCTAATATGAGTCCAATGTTAGTTCTATAAATTACGTGTTAGCTTATTTTGTTCCCGTTAGTGCTACGTCTAATATGTTTCAGTATGTCTTATTGAACGTACAAATCGGAAAAATTTTTTGCCGGAAAAAAAATTTGACTCTAACAGGCTCAGCAGAAACACTAAGGTTCAACGGCCATATATCGGGGCTTATTCTATATGAAGCCCTTGCCCGAAATCCGTCAGTGGCATATGGGATGCATACTGCGGTTCTATATTTTCGCACTACTTTTGTTTGGGGCTCCTGCGGTGATCGGCCTTGAGTGCTGTCTGTGCTTTTTCGATAGAGTATAACCACCTTTTGATATACCTGATTTCAAAAAAGTGGGGGGTATGAAAAATGTTAGTTTGATTGCGAATTGGTCGTCCACACCATACAATTTCCCAATTTATCGGGAGGAATAAGAACATATAGGGGACTCAAGAGCCCCAGAAGTTATGGCTGGAATTACTTCGCTAGCCGGAGGAAAAAAATCAGAAACCACCAACGTAAAATCTTTTGAAGCGGCTACTTTGAACGGCTGTGAATCTTACAAAAAGCGGGATATCGAGGATTTTGCTTGCTACAATTTCGGATAATTCCCAGTCCAATGCTCTATGATATGGAGTCCTTAGCAGGGGAAAGTATTCCATCTTCCTCTTTTGTGTTTTGGGGCAAAGTACAAGGGGGCTAGTCACACGAAGTTCCCACTTTTGGGGCCTGGACACATTTTTCCCAAAATCAAAAGCAAGAAGATGAATACCAAAGAAAAAGAGTAAAAAAAACTCACATTTTCAAAGGGTTGCGCTCACATTAGAAAGTCTATTTTCTTTTTAGTAGCATCAAACAGAGGTTTGTATTTCAAATAGCTAGTAATCAGAACTTAAACATGACTGCAATGCTAAATGGTTATCGAATCAAAGTAAATCTAAAAAAATTAAAAACTAAAGCCAATGGAGATAGGAGATCTATGATTACCTTATCAAGATCATAGTTCCCAAACATGATCACCCACGCGTTCTTTCGTATGGATATGCCCGGATTGGGCTTGTGCAGTTGTACACCATTGTCCATCATTGCCCCTCGATGACTCTTCAAATCAACAACAAAAATTAAAAATTAGAAGAAAACCCAAATAACTGAAAGTGAGATCACGAAAAATAATTAGAAGCAAAATTATGACATCCATCAGATAAAAACTTTTCAACTAAAAATTCATATCCAAAACTCGTAGTCTAACAAAACCCATATAATGAAATTAAAAAAAAATTGCTATAGGTAGCGCCTCTCAAATGACAAGTTGATTCGAGTAGGGAATATCTCACTGCCAGATTTGCTTGATGGACTTTGGAGCTTCCGAAGGCTGATGATAGCATATTGGCGAGAGAAGCTAAACCTTGAATTGACTTAGGGGCTGTTTGGTTGCACACTTTTTAAGAAAACTTTTCTCAAAATATCTGATAATGGTAAATTTGTAATTAAAAGTTTTCTAGAGATTTCTGTAAATTGTGTTTGGTTCAACAAAAAATTTACAGAAATATTTTCTATAAAATATCAAAACCTACCAAATTTTACAAAAAACAATTTCCTCTCAAAATGAGATAAAATCACCAGAAATCTGACACATACCATATTTAATTAAAAATCTACCAAATCTTGTTATTTTCTATAAAGTTATGAGCTATTTTCTTATTTTGAACCAAACAAGCAAAGTACAAAAAACAAGAAAATTGGTACTTTTTGATTTCTCAAAACTTTTCCTATAATTTTTTTAAGAAATACAAGGAAATCATATTATAGGTGAAAAACATTTCCTATAATTTCTAGAAATTGAACCAAACACTCCCTTAGATGAAAAATGTGTTTGGAAGATAAATTTGACATTAAGTAATAAAGAAAAAAAATATTCCTAAAAAATAAACAAGGATATAATGTAGGCCATCAAATTAACAATTTTAACTATGGAAAGTCTGAGAGACAGGTGCCTAGTAATTAAATGTTTGAGTGAGAGATATTATGGATCATATAAAGTTTTTCTTGAACTCCCTCTTTGAAAGGGAGAAGAATGATTTTCAATTAAAATTCATCTCCAAAACTCCTAGTCTAACAAAACCCATATAGTGAAAATTAAAAAAAAAACTTCTTGCACCAACACTTCATCACGATTGCGAAGATGTTGTTTTGTTGAAACTTCCACTAACTACTTATCCTTATTGATTGTCACGGTTTCCTTAAAACCTAGAGCAGATTCATGGCCGTGAATTTTTCCCTTTTTCCCATGTAAGTTCCGTGGAGATATAGAAAGAAAAATTTCGAAAACATCTCTTTCTTTCTCGTCTAATTGAATCCATCGAAGCGGTTGGTTTCCTTCTTGAAGAAGTGAACCATTGGTTTCATTCTCTATAAGAGATATTCTATTTAGTATTGCAGCTATGAATTCTCTATGCCTAGTGATTGTGTTCTCCCCTGAAGGATATTTCTCATGACTTAAACTAACTTTCCTCTCAAAATCCTCTAACTGCAATCAAAACCAATCACCATAACTGAAATTAATCACTGAAACTAAAACATAACCATAATATTCTAAATATATAGAAGAAATTCTCCTTTATCACCTGCCATTTTGCAGTCCAATAATAGTATGGAGCTCTTTTCGCATTTCGTCCAAAATTTCAGGATAAAATCCATCATTTCTTTCTCTAAACCACATCCTATACGTTGATTCCATTGCGAACAAACAACAAATATTTAAGGGGGAAAAAATCAAAATCTAAAAGTATCAGGATAACAACTCTCAAAAGCAAAACAATCAAACACCTAACAGGCATCCAATCAAATCCCAAAATCTAAATTTTACAACAACCCACATCTCATAATCGCAGAAATTACACAGGAACAAAGGCCCGGTAACATTCAATCAAAGAGACACCCTAAACCACCCACAAAAATCGAAATTTCAAAACGACCCAAACCGTAAAACCCACGAAAGTATTCCATTGATCGAAAGTACTGATGACAGCCATTATCAAAGAATTCCTCAATGCTTCATTTCAGTAGAGAAGCAAACCAAAAAAGAAGCTTAAAAGGGGGTTTAGAAATCTCTTCTCTGATTCTAATCTAAATTGCTCCTTCTCTGATTCTGCCTCCTCTTTTCTATTTTCTTACTCTCCCAATTCTACTCCTCTGTTATCTTCTATTTCTCAATCCTTGTGTAATAAACCATTGTTGGGCGCGGAAATTGGCGTGGCGCGGCGTGGTCGAGGAAATGTTAGTTCTATATGTTACTTCTATAAACTCCTTTTGTAAGTAACTTCATCATAAATTCATACAATACCAAACTGATCCTAAATCTCTCTCTCTCTCTCTCTCTCTTTCATTACCATTATGTAAGTTCTATATGAAATTAAACTAAAATATTTTACTTGAGTTGTGCTCTAAAGTTACCTTGGTACCGAGAAAGAAAATGCTAGCGTTTCTCATTGCACAACAGCAGCCAGGTTCACTGATCACAAGACACATTCTACAGTATCAGTTCTCTCTATTCCAAGATTTTCACGCATCATATCCTGCAGCAAAGCCAATGCGGCCATGAACATAATTACAGCCCTGAAATTTTTATGGTCGTTACAAAGACAGAATAATTTCCTTCTTAAAAAAAAGGAATGTAGGCTGCAGAAGCCTCTCCCGTTTTCAAAAATATTCCATTTACACGATATTCGCAATTATAAATATCTAATCGCTGTCCCAATTTTCATCAGTATCTTTCTTCTTAGATTTGTCCACCATACTTCTACTCTTACCTCCAGCGCCAAATTCTTCTTCATCGCTGAATTCGCTACCGCTATGGTAATTGTAGTTATCGAGCTTAGGCGCCTTCTGTTGATCTTTCTCATCCTCGGATTCCCACAACCCATCACCCTCTGAACCACCAAATATTTCACTATCAGATTCATCCCTCACTTTATTCAATTTATCCCGATTTTGCCTTTTAAAAGTATCATCCTTGTTCGATTGGGTGCTTGCCAATTGAATGTGAACATCTTCATCTGATTCATCACCAGAATCCTCCTCTGATTCTCCTGAGATATCATCACCACTGTCCCATTTTCTTATATTTGTTGCTCTCTGCTTATTCCCACGGCTACTATGACGGTCCTCTTCAGAGTATTCACTCCTCCAACGAGGATTCCTTCCCCTATTCATTCCTGCATCTTCTTTGTCCCAATACCGAATCTTAGTAACCTCCTCTTTCTCCGCAGCTTCCTCTGCCGCCCATTCTTGATCAGCTGCATCCTCTATCTCTGCAATGAAGCGGTCGAGCTCCTCTTGGTCACTATCCTCAGGAGAAAGATCATCTTGTATTTGGCCATCAAGAGCCCCCTCCTTTGAATCATCTGCAGCTGTTGGTTTTCTGTCACCTCTGAAGACATAAGGAGTCCCTTGTTTCTCATCAATGGCCCTGAAGAATGTAGAAGCTACTCTTTGGATGCTCGCCATGGCGATAGGATCCTCTGGGTTGACTCCCTTGCGGCGGAGCTGCTGTTCTATTTTTTTGATGTTTAGCTTCTGAGAGTCGAGAGCTTGCTCAAATCTTGCTTTGAATAATGCCTGCGTTTCATGATTTTTACGGTTCAAGCAATCACTTGACAATTACTATAAAAAGATTTATGGACTCTACAGAGACCATCCATGATGATTAAAATTGGCTTCAACAGCTTTTACATATATAGATCTACCTATATACATATAATGTGCATGTGCTTGTACTTTGTAGGTGTATAGTTTTTAGGGTTAACTGTGGATAGATCCCCAGACCTACTGTCCAATTGCGGCAGATGGACCCCCTGTTGTTTTATTGTTTGAGATGGACCCGTTGTTCTATTGTAGCCAGTTGGGGACCCCTGACTGGAATTTTTTTTACTCTTTTATCCTCGCAGAAGAACTGTTTTTAGAACAGACCTCCTGAGGCTAAAAGAGTTAAAAAATTCAGTTGGGGGGCGGGGGGGTGTCTACTGCAATAATATAATTCAATTCATGTTGTCTAGCCGCAATAGGGTGGTGGTACAGGGGTTCTATCCTTAACTAATCCTAGTTTATATAAGAAACATGTTTGTACTATTCTAATTGATTTCAAGTCAGGTGGATGCAATCTCTGCCCTACTAGTCATGTTTCTAATGAGAGTGCGATGGATAAGAGCTGCACGCACCTTCCTTTTAGTAAGAGTATTGATAGGTATCAGATTCTTTGGCTGTCGATAGTTCCTTCCACGAAACATAATAATTGTTTTCACATTATGTATATTAACCACAACTCCACCACTTAGTCTAGCAAGCATAGTTGCCATCTCCTTAATTTTCTCTTTTGGGAAGTTATCACAACAAACTTGCACAGTCTCGTGGAATTTCCAATGAAGATGCATGTTTTGGACAACCCCTCCAAAGACTCCACGAACTCCAACAGGGACATAGTTTCTGTTTCTGAAGCCGATTTTCTTGTATGCCTGAAGTTGTTCAGGAGTTAGTAGCTCAGGATCATGTCGAGGTGCTGGAAGCTCTGGCAATTCATATTTTTTAAGTTTTTGAAGAAGCAAAGCCACCTTTTTCTTAGCCTGCATGTGCAAAAAGCAAATGTAAAAATAGAGAGCTAACACTAATAGCGTGGAACATAGCATTACCATTTTATATTAAATAACCTTCGTCACAGCACTAGTTCAGCTTTTTAAAAAAATATATGGTAAGCTAGTTCAGCTTTTTCTGAAGAATGTATAGTAAGCTGGAAGCCAGAGAATTCAAAAAGTGTATGCCACTATACATCCATGACCAAGATTAGAGAAGGGGTTTCAAGAATTTGTCCTTAAAAAGAAAATTCTAAAAGAGAAACAAATTGTCATAAATCTCATCAAGATGACAGTTTGTATACAATGTCAATCGCTTCACAAACCTCAATCTTAGAGGTCATATTTACATTAGTGATGCATTACTTGTTCATGTTTCTACAAAACAAAGTGAGATAGATCAAATTAAGCACAAGTACATAGTACTATCATAATATAATGTGAATTTCACATGAATCGCATATATTACATACTCGCCTTGGATTTCAAGTATAAACTAAGGAAAGGTTAGGAAGAAAAAGTGCCAAGACACAAGTCGTACTAAAGTCACATAATATGGTAGAAAAGTTGATTATATTTGTAATATGATAAAAAAAAAAGGGACATTAAATGTCTAAGTTCACATGATTCTTCTTTCACATTTTTTTTCAATTATCACCCATAACATTGGAAAAGAAAAAGCAGAAACCTAACGATATTTTGTGCATATTATTCTGTCAAGTCATGCCCATTTCGATAGTTTCTTAAATATTCATCTAGGTAATGATATGGATACAACATCCTTCAGTAGCTGGTACCAAAGGCTTAACAGAATAAAGTAAACACTATAATTTTTTGAGGGTTAATTGCGAAAAGGCCCACTGTAGTATTACCCTGTTGCAAATAGACCTCCTGAAGTTCTACTAGTGTGGATAAACCCCTGTACTATTTTCCCAACTGCAGATAGACCCCCTTGGTGAACTTTTCTGACTCCTTTAGGAGTCAAAAAGATCACAATTGGGGGTCTATCTGCTACAACAGTAACCTCGTCAGTCGTCATACCGATCTCTTCCCTCTTGCAAAATAACTCGACGGCCTACGCCGGTTTCTTCGCCTGAATGGACTCCGAAATCATCAGCATAGACGCTCTTTTCCGGCATCTTATCTAATAATTTCTTAGCAATTCCCATTTCCACCCTTCCTACGTAATAATAATAATCTCATGCTCATCTCTACTGTCGAACCACATCAAAACAAAGGCGCACAAATTGAATTGATCTCAGCCGTCCAATCACAAATGGCACCCAGAATCGGTTTAATTAACTAACACAATACGACTCCCATAATTACAAAGCAACCTACCCACCCAACCAAATTTCTCTCCTTTGGGATTTTGCGAAAGTCAAGGTTGAAGAAGAAGCAGTGAGAGAGAGGCAAGGGGAAATTTTCTATCTTTGATCTTTAAATTTTCAAAGCTTAGGATCCCTTATTAATTATGATTATGCATTAGTTTATTATCTTATTCGTACGGTGACTTTGATTTTGAATGTAGATATTTGAGTTGTTTCTGGTGATTAATATCGTTATAATTGGGAACTAGGGTTTATGATTTCACCTACTTGCATGAATTAGGGTTCATCGCATTATATTTCTTTTTTGTTCTTCTACCAGTTCCTTAATAAATAGGAAATCCTAGCAATTCTCCTAATTTTCATTGATATTCTTGAATAAAATAAAATAGTTAAAACAGTTCAAACCTTGGAAGTTTGGTTGATGGAATTAAAACTCCAATCTGTATCAAATCCGCATATTCCGTAGGCAATATGTTTGTTGTCAAACATAATCTTTGATTAAGTTTACTCTCAATCATAAATTTTATGGTCCTCTTTACATTTGCAGTTTGAAATATATTTCTCAATGTCGACCCACCTGCAAAGGAGTGTATGAAACCCTTTTAAGTTGTCTATTAGAACGGTTTAAGAGTACTTGAGTTAGAAAGATGCAAGGTAAGAGATACAGGGGAATATATTCTAGTGCATTAAGATAAGGTATTATGGTCTTGAAGTTGATTGACTGTTAGTTTATCTACATCCAATTGTAGGGTCTCATAAAGCAGCTAGATAGATTTTTAAATTCCACTTTGAAATTTTTGAGTATTTATTGAAGATGACCACCTTCTTATGTGGGTCCCTCCTCTACGGCTCTACGTTAAATATGATAGATAGTTAAGCATACTTGATTGAATGTAAATCGATGATACGTAGTAGAATAGAAAATATGAGAATAAGGGTATTATATTCTGTGTTGTCTTGATAATAAAATTCTAAAGACCTGTAAACTATGAAAAATTCATTGCATTATACAATTTGACAGCTTCCAACCAAGGTTTTAAATATCGGATATCGGGGAAATATCGGATGGCCAAAATTCATATCAGATTGCGGATATCCGACGATGAACGTCACTACCCAACCCACAGGAGTCCAATCGACGTCGATGAACGACTGAAGTGAATCGACAAGCTACGTGAGCAGACAGGATTTCGGAACAACGAAGACTCGGACCAATCGGAAACCCGGCAATGTTCATAAAAAGGACAACACCCTCCGTGCCTCAACCACTCTACAGATAATCTAACCACCGAAACGGATCGAACTCCTCGTCAAGCATCCAACGCACCCAGAATCACTCAAATCCGAGTTCGGACGAAGAGTTTACAGGGAAAACAACCGAATCACCTCAAACGGAGTAAGGTTTTAAATATCGGATATCGGGGAAATATCGGATGGCCAAAATTCATATCAGATTGCGGATATCGGGGAAATATCGGGGATATATGATAAATATCAGAATGCCATAATGAATGTTTGCATACATAGTATAATGCATTAAAATGCAATCTCAACATATGTAATGAAATTTAAGCATACAAAATATGAATAATATATGTTTAGGATCACTAATCAACCTTCTAAAACAAACAAAAGTGCAAAGCAACGTTGCAACATTCGATCTACTTTTTTAGGACAAAATGTCATTTGATAATGGGGAAATCTTGATATCTTGCCAAAAAATTCCAAACACGATATATTATTTTGCAACAAGCTATATAAAAAGATATATTGGTCCACATATCGGCTAATATGTCGGCCATATTGGGGATTTATCACTCAAAATAGCCAAAAAGTGGTAAAGGATATTTAAAGACCATATCGGTTGCGGCAAGCCCTGTAAAAGGATATATCGGGGGATATATCGGGCCATGTCGGGGATATTTAAAACAATGCTTCCAACTTAATTTAGTATGAATTTTAGCTGTGTGAGTTTATTGTATGCCTTAGCTTTTGTCACGTGCACTGATATTGATATATTAGCTGCACTCATGAATTTATGCAGCAAACATTGAAATCATGAATTTATGCAGCAAACATCGAGTACTTCAAAAGTGTAACGTACGATTTTTTTTTGTTAACCTTACAGCAAAATTTTCTATTATGAACCCAACCCAAAAAAACTAAAAGAGAGAAAAGGTACAGGTTGGGTGTTTTCATATGAAAGTTACATAGAAGATGATAAAAACGCACGATATGGGGAAATGACTATATATATAATATATAAATTAATGATTCACATGAGATCAATTATCTATATTGTTTTTCTAGTCACATGCATTGAGAATTTAAATTCCTGGTTTTTGTGCCTCTTTCATTATCTAGATTATAAATTGGAAAGCCACTCATTTTTTGAATTGGATATGTAAACAACTCTTTCAAATCGTAGTTATTAACCGGTTTGGGTTGAATAAACCGGACGCTCCTCCAAAAAATCTAAGTGGGTGTGAAGTGTATGATATATGTTTTGAAAGCCTATTACATGTGTTTTAAATTAAAACACGTATTGTATTATATAGTTAGACACATTTGAATGTATGTATGCATATATTACCAAGGAGTGTCCGGGAAGTGTTAGGTATGGGTACATGAAGTGCCAGCTATGGGTACCGCTGCATGATAGAAGTGCCAATGCAACGTAGGTGAGTGCTAACCCCTTTTTGATATAGTTTGCAACAGTCTGGTTAGGAGTCATCATATCACATTCATATTATCACATTAAATACTTTTTGAAGTGTTTGGACTGTCGACGCCTACCTCAATTATTCTTTGTGAATGATGTCAGGAAACAAGAAATTTTAGGGTTGCTATATAAATGTGCACCAGAAAAGCTGCATAAGCATTCAAATTAGGGCGGGTTAAATATGAACCATAGTCTATCCTTTTGTATGCTCTCCAATTAATTGTGCCACCTTAAGATTGTGATGTTGATCATCTTAGTCTTGTTAAGCTAGTTTAGCTTTTTCTGAAAAATGTATTGTAAGCTGGAAGCCAGAGAATTCAAAAAGTGCATGCCACTATACATCCATGAGGTACCAAGATTAGAGTCAAGCATTTTTCCTTAAAAAGAAAATTCTAAAAGAGAACAAATTGTCATAAAGCTTATCAAGATGACAGTTAGTATACAATATCAATTGCTTCACAAACCTCATCTCATAGGTCATATTTACATTAGTGATGCATTACTTGTTCATGTTTCTACAAAAAAGGTGAGATAGATCAAATTAAGCACAAGTACATAGTACTATCATAATGTAATGTGAATTTCACATGAGTCGCATCTATTATATATGCGCCTTGGATTTCAAGTATAAACTCGCAATGGAAAGGTTAGGAAGAAAAAGTGACAAGACACAAGTCTTACTAAAGTCAAATAATATGGTAGAAAAGTTGATCATATTTGTAATATGATCACAAAAATAGGACAATTAAACATCCGAGTCCACATGATTCTTTTTTCACCTTTTTTTCAATTATCACCCATAACATCGGAAAAGAAGAAGCAGAAACCTAATGATAATTTGTGCATATTGTTCTGTTAGGTCATGCACATTTCGATAGTTTCTTAAATATTCGTCTAGGTAATGATATGGATACAACATCCTTCAGTAGCTAGTACCAAAGGCTGAAAAGAATAAAGTAAAGAAAAAACTTTTTAAGGGTTAATTGCTGACAGGCCCACTGTAGTATTACTCAGTTGCAAATAGACCTCTTGAAGTTCTACTGGTGTGAATAAACCCCTGTACTATATTCCCAACTGCAAACAGACCTCATTGGTGAACTTTTTCGACTCCTTTAGGAGTCAAAAAGATCAACAATTGGGGGTCTATCTACACCAACAGAGCTACGGGTGGTCTATCTGCCTCTATGAACTTTCTTTTCACACTCTTAGACTAAAAAGATTCGCTTTGGGGATCTGTCTGCATAATTAGAATTATAGGGGGTCTATCCACAATTAGGTGATACTATAGGGGTTCTATTCACAATTAACCCTTTATTATATTACTATCCAAAGATCAAGGAAGTACCTAATAGTTCTCCTTATTCAGGAGCTTTAATGGTTGAAATTTCACTCAAAGTTCAGTGTATGACATATACAAAGTGTTCTGTACATCATAATAGTGACTAAAAAAGTAATAAGCATGCATCAATTCAATGGAGAACCCTTAAATGACTAGTGTATAAGTCATATTATGGACGAAAAACATGCTTTATTTTGAAGTCAACTTTGCATTTTGCATAAGGATTAGAAAATTTCGATAATCCTAACAAAGAATAAATACATTAACATGAAAATAGCAAACGAGTGTAACATAACACAGATTACTTAAGATACTATAACTATTATATTACTTCTACCTTATGGAAAGTCAAAATAGCAATAAATTTAATAGTGTAACCAAATGTGACAGGTATCTGGCAACTCAAGGACTTTCAATTAAAGCGATGCGTCAACTAATTAAGAGGTCTACAGGGCACGGAATGCATCTTTTCTGAATTTTTAACAAAATGAAGCGACATTTTTCTTTCAATTAATACACATTATATAGAAGATCATCATCGTCATCCAAAATACATATAGAAAATGAGAAAAACAAGAACTTACTCTTCTTAGGTTATATATCAACCTCTCTTCTTCAGTCATCAACTTCTTCCTCAACTTCTTCGCGCGCCTAACCTCCCTCATAGTTTTCCCTGTTTCCCTCCGCATTCTCTTCTCCACTTTGCTCCGCATACTTCTCCCTCTGATCGTCGACATCATCCGAATCCCACTAACCGAGCCAAACAAAGGCACTTCATAAGATCTAATTCCACTACCATAATCCGAAATAATCGGATTCCTACCCTCCAACTGCAAAGGCACCTCCTTCCTCAAAAAACCCCTGGAGCGGTCATCAGAAAATCAATTAAAAATGTCTTTTTATACAACAATGAATTAAAATCAAACTAACCTATCATAAAGAGGCAAAATCTTCAAAAATTGCCTCTGAAATCTCCTAGCTGCCCACATTTGGACAACCTTATAATCAGAATGAAGCTATACAGAAGCTCATGATGAAGGATTCCAGTGGAAACTGCATCAAAAAGAGGTGCAATTTTGAATTAATTAACATGTTTTAGTCCAAACCCACCCCATAAAATGATGTCAATCTGTGAATCCTTTTAAGTTGGAAATCTCAAATACAAGAGGTAAACAATAAAAAATAACCACACTAAAGGCATAAACTCATGAAAGAAATGAAATAAATTAAAAAAAAAGGGTAAATAAAGCCAGAGTCTATACCTCAAAAAGCTTATGGAGTTTGGCTTGGGATTTTAACAGAAGAGGAGGAAGAAGAAAAGGAAAGAGTGGGAATTAGGTTCTCAATATCGGTACTAATTGGGCTGAGTCTCATTGCGATTTTGATGAATAAGATTATACTCGTATTGTTTGATGATCCAAACCTAGCCCACCTATAATAAACGTAATTCACAAAACCCCCTAATGTGAGTTGTAAAATACACCCTAAACTTTGAAAACTATACTAAACCCATGAATTTTAGGCAGTTACACATAATGCCCCTGACTTTCGAAAATGTTCCACGAGTATTGAAATTTTGATTTTAGTGGGTGGTTTCTGGTGTTGTTGATTGAATGTTAGTGGGTTTTGGTTTCTGTGTAATTTCTGCGATTATGAGATGTAGGTTGTTGTAAAAATTCAATTTTGGGATTTGATTGGATGCCTATCAGGTGTTTGATTGTTTTGCTTTTGAGAGTTGTTATCCTGATACTTTTGGATTTTGATTTTTTCCCCTTAAATATTTGTTGTTTGTTCACAATGGAATCAATGTGTAGGATGTGTGTTAGAGAAAAAATGATGGAATTCATCTGAATTTTTGGATGAAATGCAAAAAGAGCTCCATACTACTCTTGGCACTTCAAAATGACAGGTGATAAATGAGAATTTCTTCTATATATTTAGATTATTATGGTTATGTTTTAGTTTCAGTGATTAATTTCAGTTATGGTGATTGGTTTTGATTGCAGTTAAGAGGATTTTGAGAGGGAAGTTAGTTTAAGCCATGAGAAATATCCTTCTGGGGAGAACACAATCACGAGGCATATAGAGAATTCATAGCTGCAATACGAAAAAGAATATCTCTTATAGAGAATGAAATCAATGATTCACTTCTTCAAGAAGGAAAACAACCAGTTCGATGGATTCAATTAGACGAGAAAGAAAGAGATATTTTGAAAATTTTCTTTCCATATCTCCACGGAACTTACATGGGAAAGAGGGGGGAAATTCCAACCATGAATCTGCTCAAGGTTTTAAGGAAACCGTGACAATCAGTAAGGATAAGTAGTTAGTGGAAGTTTCAGCAAAACAACATCTTGGCAACAGAGATGGAAGTGCTGGAGCAAGAAGATTTTTTTCTTTTAATTTTCACCATATGGGTTTTGTTAGACTAGGAGTTTTGGAGATGAATTTTTAATTGAAAATCATTCTTCTCCATTTCAAAGAGGGAGTTCAAGAAAAACTTTCAATGGTCCATAATATCCCTTACCCAAACACTTAATTACTAGACACTCGTCTCTCAGACTTTCCTTAGTTAAAATTGTTAATTTGATGGCATACTTCATTTCCTTGTTTATTTTTTATAAATATTTTTTTCCTTATTACCTAATGTCAAATTTATCTTCCAAACACATATTTTTCATCTCTGTCAATTCAAGGATTAGTTTCTCTCGCCAATATGCTATCATCAGCCTTCGAAAGCTCCAAAGTCCATCAAGCAAATTTGGTAGTGAGATATTCCCTACTTGTATGAATTTGTCATTTGAGAGGCGCTACTTATAGCAAAGATTTTTTTTATTTTCACTATATAGGTTTTGTTAGACTAGGAGTTTTGGATATGAATTTTTAATTGAAAAGTTTTTATTTGATGGATGTCATAATTTTGCTTCTAATTATTTTTCGTGATCTCACTTTCAGTTATTTAGGTTTTCTTCTATCTTTTAATTTTCGTTGTTGATTTGAAGAATCATCGAGGGGCAATGATGGACAAGGGTGTCCAACTGCACAAGCCAAAGCCAGGCAAATCCATACAAAAGAACACGAGTGATCATCTTTGGGAACAATGATCTTGAGAAGGTAATCATGGATCTCCTATCTCGCTTGGCTTTAGTTTTTATTTTTATTTATTATTATTATTTTATTTTTTTTACTTTGGTTCGATAACACAATTTAGCGTTGAAGTCATTTTTAAGTTCTAATTACTAGCTATTTGAAATACAAACCTCGGTTTGATGCTACTAAAAAGAAAATAGACTTTCTAATGTGAGTACAACCCTTTGAAAATGTGAGTTTTTTTTACTCTTTTTGTTTGGTATTCATCTTCTTGCTTTTGATTTTTAGGTCGAAATGTTTTTCCTACAGTTTACTATTAGTCTCACATATAAGTTATTGTTTGTTCCTAACCTTTTTTCCTATTTCTGATTTAATTTTCTCAATGTTTACTATTATCATCATAGGTTTCATTCTTTTGAATTTGCCTACATATTTGGTAATTTTTATTTTCAAAAATAAATTGATTGTATTTTCTACTTTTAGGATGACAAGCCATCTAACGATGAACAATACTAGGTCCTATATAATGCAAATCAAGGGCCAAACAATTAACTAGAAATGGATTTGCTGCTTCACTTAGAAGCGTGTATATAATATGACTATAGATGCAAGGCTATCTTGAATTTCGTATGTAATTATTAATATTCTTCATTGTGATGTTCGGACCTCTGGTGATGATATAACTCAAAAATTTCTAGCCTTATGTTTTAAAGTTTGTACAAATTTGGATTCATATAATTAATACTTACATTTGTTTGAGCTAAAGCTGCCAAAATGTGATTATCAAATGCGTTAAAATATTCACTCGATTTCAGAGAAACATATACACAAGTTAGTCATTTTAAGTTTTAATTGCTAAGAATTTGATGTGTAAACCTACCTAGGTTCTTATGCTATTGTAGGAGAATTTGTTAACATGAGTTCAGCCTTTTCACTTGATTGAAATTCTTGATCGATGCTTCGTTCTACAACTGATTTTCTCTTTTTATCACAAGTGCTCAAAAGGTGAGTTTTTTTTTCTACTCTTATCATTACTTTTCTGCTTCATGTTTAAAATTTAGTTAGAATTTCTTCTTTATGGTTTAGTTGTTGACTAGCATTGGTTTCTTAATCCAGAGTTTCTCATTATTTGTTATTAATCTTCTTTATTACATTCCTTGATCTAATTTAATTAGCAAATGTGTTTTACGTTGCGGATCACTGTTGAATTTTTTTGAATGAGGTTCAAGAAATAAGATCCAGAAGTTGTAGGTTTTTTAGCATGTTCTATAACGCTACATGCATGCATCATGTAGTTTATGTTGCCAATGTTCAATGTTTTCATGTTCATATTAACTCCTTAAATACGTTCTAGCATCCTATATTTTACTGCTCTTAAAACTCTGCAAAGAAATATAAACATATAAAATGCGCAATTGTTATAGGGAGAAATTAAGCTATGAACTTGCCTGTGATATAATTATAAGTCTTTTTCAAGATTAAAAATAATATTTGATATGGCTCAAAGAAACTTAAAGCATACAGGAACAAGGAGGAGAATGATTGTTTGTTTTAGAGACGTGTTTGAGATCTACAACTAATGTTTTTATGTTGTTTTATCAAAGATATATGCATAGGCTGAGTGATGGGGGGATCCAGGGATGTAGTGAATAATATTAGAAGGTTTATGAAGCATCAAGAAGTCAGAACAATGCCTGGTGGGAGTACGATTTCAGTCAATTGAGAGATAGAACAGTTGTTGCTAGTCAAATCGATCGTCCAAAACTGAAAGAAATTTGCAAGAAATGGAACGAATTGGTGAAGAAAATGAGAGCAAATGGGTATGTGTCGGATACTTCTGTTGTGATGCTGGATATGAAGGATGGGGGAGGGGAAAAAAAGGAGGTTTTACTTCCACACGGTGAGAAGCTGCCTTTGACTTATGGATTGATGAATACTTCACCAAAATCAGTAGGATCATGAAGAATCTGAGGGTTTGTAGTGATTGCCATAAAGCTTCCAAGTTGATATCAGAGATTGTAAGGAGGCTGATTTTATTGCTTTAGGAATGGGTTATGCTCTTGTAAAGATCACCGGTAACTTCATAAGGGCCTAAAATCTGTAGAAGACTAGTCTTAAGATGAATGCAATCACCGGTAACTTCATAAGGGCCTAAAATCTGTAAAAGACTAGTCTTAAGATGAATACAATCGCACTCATATGTGAAATACATTCTTTCTGGGTTTTTTCCGTTATCTCATACATACATATCTTCTATTAATTTACCAATTTAAATCAAGTTCAATCATCAATCATCAATGATGAATTTGATTAGTGAATGTTCAACCAATTCTCTGTTTTCTAACCTTTATTCTACACTAGCAATTTTACCCCACACATCAATTTATATTCAAATCAAGAGTATGATGAATGCTTAGTATTTACTTTCCCTGCACTCTCAGAGGCCTGGCATCTGCATTTGAGCATTTTGTTCCTAAATTATTAACCGATGTCATCACTAATATTACATATTATTTGTCAATGTATACATTTATGCATGGATACACAATCACATGCACCATAAGGGGGTCACGAATAAGAGCCAACTTAGTTTTGTTATATAAATGAAAGCTTGTATTAGATAATCTGGCAATAGTAGCTCTCATTGAATGATGTTTAAATTAACAGTTTTTCCTTCATCCTTTTTGACTCAACCTCCCACTCAGTCTCCCAAAACTTACAAATTCCCACAGCAAAAACAATGCCAATCTTCATTGACCGCAAACTCCTCCACAATGTTATAGGAGAAGCTAGGCGGACTAGGCGTTCAAGCCGGGGCCTAGCACCCTATTTTAAATTTATTTAATTATAATAATTCACAAAAATATGCATTAAGTTCATATAAAATTGCAAAAAAACATAAAATAACAAGCTTAGATGAACGTAGATTAACTAAACTGAAGTTGAACAGTGAATAAATTTGAACTAAAATTGAACAGAATTAAACTAAAATTAGAAACAGCGGATAAAATTGAACAAGATTAACTAATTAACTAAATTAAACTAATTAATTAAACTAAATCAAGCAATATTAACTATTTACTAAATTGAACAGTGAAAAAGGATGATAACGTTACCTGGCTTCAAAAGAGAAGAGGCAGGAGAATCGGGATCACTGGCGGCTG
>NC_033796.1:44872521-44912946 GCF_001876935.1 Asparagus officinalis | reverse complement strand
AGAGAGAATAGGGTTAGGTTTGGGTTATGGGTTTGGGTAACGGGTTCGGGTTCGGGTTATGGGGTTTTAGTATCGTTTTTATTTTAAAATCGTTTGAGAGAGGAGGGGACCGCACCGTGACATTCATTCCTGCCCAGCCGACGATCCCCAACGCCGAATCCCTCCGCATCTCTCGCCTCCTTGACTCATTCGCTACCGAAATCCACCTCATTAACCTCCTTGTAGAACTAAACCCTGACTCATTTCCTACCAAAATCCACCTCCTTGACTCGTTCCCTCCGCCGCTGACCCTTTCTTTCACCGCGTAAAAAGCCATCTGCCCCGCTCCGCTCACCACCACCCTTCTCTTCTCGCCTCCATCTCCGATCCCATCTCCGCCGTCATCGTTGTTGTGAATCGTGACTTTGAACATGAGAATCAAAACTTATTTCGGATATCTCATCTGACGCATGAAGCATGTGAATAATGAATTCACACATTGAATAGGACAAATTTTCAAAAACGATCTCTTTCCGCGTTTAATCCTTAAAAAAAATCATTTCCACAATATTTTCAAAAACCGACCTGGTTTCAGTCTTGGCGTGGAAACCAGGTTGGCTTTTTAAAAAAACTTCCGAAACTTTACGGGAGTTCGTGAAGTTTCGGAAGTTTAGTAGCTTTACTAAACTTCTCCCGTGAAGTTTAGTAGCTTTACTAAACTTTACGGGAGTTCGTGAAGTTTCGGAAGTTTAGTAGCTTTACTAAACTTCACGGGAGTCCCGTGAAGTTTCACGTGACTTCAAGTCCCATGAAGTTTAACAGTCATTTTGTTAAGCTGCTAAACTTCACGGGACTTGAAGTCCCGTGAAGTTTCAAAGTTTAAAAAACTTCACGGGACTTCAAGTCACGTGAAGTTTCAAAGATTAAAAAAAACTTCATGGGACTTGAAGTCCCGTGAAGTTTGTTTTAGTATTGAAACTTCACGGGACTTGAAGTCCCATGAAGTTTCAGGCTCATTTTCAAGAGAAGCGCGGCTCTGGAAAATGAGAACTGCAACTCCACAAGACTTGAAGTCCCGTGGAGTTTTCGCTCTGCCTATATAAGGCAGAAGCGATCTTGACCCATAACCCTAACCCCTCTCCTCCTCTTGAACCCGACCCCCTCACCCCTGGCCCTCACCCCCTCCCCTCCGCCCTCACCCCCTCCCCTCACCGGCGCCGCCACCGCCCCTCTCGTAGGCTCCTACCGCCGGCCCTCACCGTCGTTGTCATTGCCAGAGTTCACCGGAATTAGGGTATCATCAATATTAAGGTAAAATCTTAAAAAAATTAATTCAAATTTTTTGTATATTCTCATAATTTCTTGGTGATTACTTGTAAAAATTAGATTTTTAAAGAAATTTGTAATTATTTATGAAATTTGTGAAGAAAAATTAAATAATATTATGTATGAAGTTAGAGGGAAAATTATCGAAATTTGTAACCGTGAAGTTAACAAAATGTCAAGTTTATGGGTTTCTAATATCAATCTAAGAGATTTAATGGTTAAAATTATGGGTTTCTAATTATGGGTTTCTAATATTGATATCGAATTTTTTACTCTTCAGAGGTAGCAATGAATGATCGAATCGTAATTCTTTGTTCATATGATGGAAATATTAATTATCTCGAAAATAATATGTTCGTTTATGAAGAAGGTGTCATGAAGCTGTTGTTTATATTAAAATCGTTTACTTTCGATGAATGGTTAATGACTTACACAAACTTACATTAACCAACTCACGTGAGTATCACCTCAATATTATTTGCAATTATCCTGTTGGGGGAACATAACAAGCGGCATTCAAATCTCAAGTGACTATAATATGGGTCTCATTGGAGTGTTACACGACGAGAAGCGTTAGGTGGAATTATTTATTAAAAAACATCAGAGAAATTTGGGCAAATCGGTGAATCATGACGGAATATACTCCCGCATTGTTGGAGGACCTTGAAGTTGACTCCGTTGGTTTTTTATCTCTGCAACCAGATGAATGTTGGACACAGTCACAATACGTGAAGGGCCCTTCATTTGTGGGCACTTCTAATATCGATACTAACATGGCCCATCTAGATGATAATATAAGTGTCAAATCCGAGGATGGTGATGAAGAGGATGGCTTACAAATTAATAGCATGATGTGTTTGATTGATTGTGATGAAGGGGACAACCAATATATAGACGAATGTTATACTAATAATGAGTATGTCGTATTAGAGGATCCGTCACCCGATGAACTTTATGCAAAAGAATGGATTGATAACTCAACGATGGAAAGTATTTCTATCGGTACTAATATCGTTAGTGATACACAAGGTGAGGACTTCTCATTCAAGAAGGGGGATCTATTTGAAAGTAATGAGAAATTGATCCATGCGCTTCGTTTGTGGGCCATTAAAAAATACCAAGTTTAGGCCAATAAAAAATAACGCAACAACCTATAATGTAGTTTATTTTTATCGCAAAGATGGCGAAGATAAAGATAATGGTGGACACCACGACGGTAATGCAAAATATCCTTGGAAGCTTAATTCACGCTTGGGTGTAAGAGTAGGCGCGCAATTTAAAACACGGCTTACAACGAACTCCACACATGTAGGAACCCTCGATTAGAGATGAATAACAAGCATGCATCTGCATCTTTTATATATCGATTGATTTTACCTAATCTAAGGGAGGATCTTGATCTAAAGCTAAAAGATATTCGTCTCAAAACTTGGTGCAAATATCCTCTCAGAGCTCACGCCGAAGGTTGAAGAAATGTTAGCGGTTCGGATTGTCTCCACTCGATCATTTCATATTGTAAGATACAGTTTTAATGAATGAGAGGTCATTGAGGGAATATCACATAGATAAATTCGATCCTACAAAGTCAATATGCTAGTGGATTGCACGTGTAAGTGCACTTGCAATGTACCACAACTACAATTGATTCCTTGTTCACATATTATCGCGGCTTGCTCTGATCTACAGGGTGGTGCGAGGATTTCACATAATGAATTCGTCGCAAATTGGTATTCAACTTATAACTATCAACAAATGTACAACGAGTGTTTTCGTCCACCATATGATAGTCGACATTGGACACAAGACGGGCCACGGATATTACCTCCTTTGTATAAAAGATCGGATGAGCGTCCTCGTTCCGTATGAATTAGAAATTCCATGGATGACGGTCAAGAAGGAATTAGGAGGAAAAATAAGTGTAGTAGATGCGATCAACCGGACAAAAAAAAAGCAGTTGTCCAGCGAGGATTAGGCGTTGATTTTTTATGTTAATGTTTGTTCACATGTGACATTCATATTTGTAATATGTAGTATTTTGTACTATGTTTGGGATATAATTTTATTGTTTGATTTCTAATGAATCATTATTCACATTGCACATTCGTTTGTTGTAATATATTAATCTTAGCTATCCATTATGGATCCGGGACCGATACATGACGACGTTTTGTACCTCCAGGCGAATCATTGTTCAGATCTTATTAGCTCAGGACAGGTAAAACATTTTTTGTATATATAAAAATATTCCTTATTTTTGGCACTAAATTTAATTTTTCTCAATATACTTAATCAATTTTGTTTATTGTGCAGCCTGTACCAGACATTACCATGGTCGATCATTCACAGAGTCATTCAGCTTGGGTTATTGAGGATGAGAGAGTACTAGAGTTGATAGCTCAAGCCGAGTTCTGGGAGTGTTCGGCAGTGTGATATATTAGGCTTAATTGGCCGCTTATCAGTGCACTTATTGAGAGGTGGATGCCAGAGTCTAACACCTTTCATATGCATATAGGGGAGTGTACTATCACATTACAAGACGTAGCCATCATATTTGGGCTCCGCATCGATGGCCCAACAGTTAGGGTACCGATGATCATAATTAGGCTAAAGTATGTGCTAGGCTTCTTGGTCAGGTTCCTGACTGGTACGATGAAGCTATTGTGGCTTCGTATGACATTTCAGGGAGATATACCAGGTGATGCTTCCATTGAGACGCTTCAGTATCATGCTCGTGCGTATATATTGCACATGATAGGGTGCATGCTATTTCTTGATGGGAGCAAGACTCTTGTACGTGCACGATGGCTACCACTACTAGAGGATTTTGGTGTATGCGGCCCACTATCATGGGGCAGTGCTGTGTTGGCATACTTATATAGAGAATCAGGTAGGATATCCTTGATGCAGAATAAAGAATTCAAGGGATGCTGCACATTGATATAGATTTGGTCATGGGAGCGCATTCATATTGGACGACCTACTTTGCTTGTGCACCGTGACATACAGGGCCAGTTTCCTTTGGCATACAGGTATAATTGTCCACACAATTTTATTCATATTGAATTTGTACTCATATATTATTTATGCCAAATAGGTATAACATGCGATACGCTAAGTACAAATCAGCGACGTGACATCGTGAGTTTTACCGAAATAAGCTTGATGGCCTCCAACACGAACATGTAAATATAAATCTCAAGTTGTTATGAATATTATAGTTTTGTTGTTGATACTGATAAATGTTTTATCTTATTTCAGTTCAAGTGGAGACCCTATTCACCGCCGGAGCTCGATATGCATACTCTTGCACCTATCTGTCGAGATAGTCTTGACTTGTAGAGAGCCAGAGTTCCATTGATCTGTTGGGAGATTGTGGAGATACATGTCCCCGACCGTGTGCTACGGCAATTTCTGCTCTCTCAGTATGTGTCGGATCCTGTCGAGCAAATCGATCATAGGTGACGACCTACATTGCATCGTACGGACTAGGTCGTACTCCGTGCGGCCTACATAGACAGGTGGATTTCACAGGTGATATTTCATACAAGATACGAGAGACACATCTGTTGACTATATCATGTATATGCGTTGGTATTGGGATGTCACACGTAGATGGATCACGTGTGACCCACAGCCATCAGCTGGACACCTGTCACGCCCACCGACAGATAATTACATCCCTAGTAGGATGATCGAGAGAGATTATGTAAGTTTCTAAGCTAAATTAAAACAGTAATTTTTATTAAGATGTTATTTGCTAAATTGTGTATATATTGTTTAACTTGCAGGTCCGTGCTTTTGATGAAATTAAAGCTGATATTGATGAGCACATGCCTGAGATTTAGGATCTGACGGCACTAGGGGTCTTCAACAGGATCAAGCAGAGAATAGCACATGTGTTTCATAAGACTCATGTCAATGAGTTTGCAGGCCGTGAGGACAGGTCTCGATCATTTGGGCAAAAGTACACGCGATGACCTAGGCCACATGTCACGTCCCGCTTCCCAAAATACACGGGAACCGGAACGTGAACAAGCCCGCAACGTATTAGATCAAGGAAAATAAATAAAAATAAATGTTTCTCCTCAACCTAACACGCTAAGCGTCTGGAAATAAGTACAATGCGAAGTCACAGATCCCCGATCACAATCAGTAAGAATATAATAGACAACCTCAGAAAAAAAATATCATATCACAAATGAATATCATCCAAGATATAATATTCGGGTCAAACATGCCCTTATACATATCTGAACAAATGAACACTGGAGAATATAAAATACAATGATCGAGTAGAAAAGAAATGCTACAAAAGTAAACTAAGATCATCGAACAACAAGAGGGAATAACTAAACTTTAGCTTCTTCTGCTCGGTCTGCAAGGCACTCCTGCTGAGAATCCTCTGGCTTTGGCGCATCTCCAAGCTGAACATGTTCTTCTTCTAAGTCTGACGTACACCAGAGAAAATAGGTGTACGTCAGCGTGTATGGCACACGGCAAGACCCGACCCCACAAGAAAATAGAACGAACGAAAATCTAATGCGAAAAACGATACGATAACAGAAAAAACAAAAGAACGTACAACTGAAATCCACAAATCAACATGAAAACACTACTAAATCATGATAACATAAAGCATCCAAAATCGATCAGATAACGAGATCATGCAGCTAGCGATCAATTTAATCATCTAATTAACAGGGACATACAATAGATGGTGATAATCATATTTTATTACAATTTTATACCCTCATTATCTAATTTATATGAATAAATATACCACTAATAATTGTTTTAATCTTTTAATTGCAGGTTAATGAAGAATAAATCTCAAACTCTCATCTCTCAACAAAAACTCATCGATTAAATGAAGAAATGAATCAAAGAAACCCATTAGAAAATCAATTTCCAAATTATGCCTGTAGAAGCCGGAGAAAATCAAAAATCCAATATGAAAAGAAATCATATTCAAAATGGTTGGCCGCAAAGAAACGACGATATCTCCTAATCCGGAAGGCGTAATTTAACATATAATATATGAAAATCGCCTATCTCGACGAGACGAAGCTATCCGTGAAATCAGAATTTGGAAATAATGAGTATCGATGTCGGCATCGATGTGGGCATCGATGCCTGCATCGATGCCTACAACGATGCCAGATTACTGTAGCGCGCGTCAATGGCTGATTGTGCTTGTCTTGGGGCTCAAGTTTGATCCAATGGTTCTCATTCACTGATGTTTACTATAAATAGGGGTAGAGAGTGAGGGGTTAGAGGTATGAAAATTTTTGTAACTCCTTTTGGAGAGGAGGGCTACTCTTAATTGAGAAGGCCTTCCAAAAATTATAACTTTAGTTGCAATTAATAATAATAATTTTTTAACCACCTTAAATTTTTCTCTTCTTCTCTTTATTGGATGATGAAGATGAAGATGAAGATGGAGAATTATTTGAAGGTTTGCATTTCTTTTCTTTTTCTCTTTTATTGCTTATTAGTGTAGATTTATTTCTATGCTTGTAGTTTAGATTTTATTTTCTTGTTAAATAGCCAAGAGGCTAGAACCCTCTTGCCTTAGATTTATTTCATGCTTATAGAGTAGATTTATTTTCTTGCATTTAATTCTTGCAATTTTATTTTGTAGTTTAGATTTTGCAATTTATTTTGTAGTTAGATTTTAATTTCTTATACTATTCACCTTGAGGCTAGAACCCTCTTGGGTTTAGTTTTTCTTTTTGTTTATTTTTATTTTGTTTCCTATTTGTCACGCACACAACATAAGAGCCGATTTTATATTTTCTCCTACAAAACACCTTCCTCGTGGGATCGATATCTTAAATACTATAACTTGACACGGTTGTGCACTTGCAACCTTTTTGGTACATGTTTATGCCGCATCAAGTTTTTGGCGCCGTTGCCGGGGAAGGTGCTTAAGTAGGTTTTAATTATTTTGGTTCTTTAACTTGTGTGTTTATTGTGAAAGAACTACTTGGAGATTAAAGATCAAGAATTGGAGATTGAGGAATTGGAGATTCGCTTGTGGTAAGTCTTCTTCCTTATATTTTCAATTCCACACATTTAGTTAGTTTCTCACAATTAGTGACAATTAGGATCTAAAAAAAAGATTTTATTTCCGTTGACCATAATAAAATTCACCCTCCACTTTGACATTTATTACCAAGATAATAAATTCAAACAAATTCCCCTTCTCATTTGTTTGATTGTTAACCCTAATTAAAAAAAAAGATTTTTCATTTTCATCCTTTTTAGTTGCTTTTAATCCATAGGGTTGCATTTCATATTGATAGTAGGAATTCACCAAGTGATTTGAGCATCTTGATTTGGCACACACTTAAAAATATCTTTAAGGGCAAACCCCATAATCAAGATAAGGTGAGGGATTTCATCACCCTTTCCTTAGCCCAAAAATCACTAATTCCTCACTACACCGCCCAAGCCTAATAAAACTCATTAGACGTTGGCCCTAAGGATTCGAGCTCAATAAGGAACAAAGAATCCTTAAGTGAACCGGTTTAAGTTTTCTTGGATTAGTTGGTGTCTAAGGCAAGGTTTAGGGGTTGCGTAAAGCGCTCCGCAAGGAACGAGGTACTTAATTGATCTCTGATCACCCTCTAGTACTATCCTTACCTGGCTAACTACCTGAGTAAAACTTTTATCTTTTCACTTTAGGAATTTTTGGTTAGGAGCTAGTCTAGTTGAGTTAGTCTTAACCCTAGAGTTAGAGTGATTGAAAAGTGATTGATTTTGATTTGTTTTAGTTAGGATTTTCCTTTTTCTTCAAAAAAAAACTAACTTTTATTTTTTTTTTTAAAAATTATATAAAAAGAAATTGTTTTTGGTGCATGCAAAACGTGGATTAAGGACAATACACATCAACAAATTCATTTTGAACAAATGGCTAATCCACAAGTTTTTCAAAATTTATGTTATCCCAATAGGATTAAAATTTCCAATGAAGTTCGGGAGTTTGAAGAGAGTCCATATCAGTATTCGGTAAATAATCTATTTTTTCCAACCTACAACCCAGATTGGGCAAGTTACACAAACATTGCATGGAATCAGGGAAACCACTCCGAAACTCAAAACTTCACTCTCTCTTCGACCCAACATTTTCTTAGGGAAAATACAGTTCCTTTTAATTCTCATCCACAATTTTAACAACCCAGTCTGTCACATCAAAATCAGTCTCCTCATCATCAAGTTGTAACTCACACTCCTCTTGATACAGATCATGATGAACGTCTCAATTTTTTGGAAAAAGGTTTTGAAATCATTATTAAGGCCTCCACACTAGCCACGGATATGTTAACTCAAACATCCTACACGATGAACTCCTTTATGCAATCAACCGAACTCATACTTAACTCTAACACTCAAGCCCTAGCTAGATTAGAAACCCATATTGATCAACTAGCTAGTGCCATAAGTGAAGTAGAGGAAGGAGAAATTCTGAGTCAACCCGTGGTCAATCCTAAGGACACTCAAATGAATGCACTACAGTCAGGAAAACAGGTCGATAATCAGGAAAGAACACCTTTAAGCCAAATTCTTGTTCCAATTCATTCTTCCCCTGATAATTCAATTCAGGAAAGACCGAGGGAAGAAGAAGAAGAGTCAGATCTAAGTTTTGAGGAAATTTTTGGTGAGGAGCTAAAAATATTAGGAGAAGCAGATCGGGTTTGTCAAAATAAAGAAACTGTGTTGGACAATTGCTGCTTTGAACTGAATTTTGAAAAACTCTTTCTTGATGAACTAAGATTTTTGGAAAATAAACAACAACCAAATTTTTACACATCAACCATGAATCTTGGGGTTGAGAAAATTGTTAAAGAAAAATTGGTTGTTAGAGAATGCACATTCACAAATCAAGAATCTAAGTCAAATATGCATGACACCAATGATACTTACCTTCCATTGCCACAAAAATCATTGAACACCCCGGAATGCTTAGAATTTCAGCACATTGTTGATTATATCATGTTGAATTTATTTAAAATCCGTGGGAGAATTTTCAGCAATAAGGTAGGATTCAATGTAGAACATGAACTCTTCATGTTGAATATTTTATTCTACATTGATTATTTTGTTTACTTCAAAATAATAAAAAGAATTTATTCTTCTCCCATTTAAGAGTTTATTGTTCAGTTGTTAAAAAAAAGAAAAAAAAGAAGAAAAAAAAAGAAAAAAAGGAAAAAAAAGAAAAAAAAAAAGAAAAAAAAGAGAGAAAAGAAAGAAAGAAAGAAAAAGAATAAAATTTTGATTTCATCATCCTCAGACCAAAGGTAATTGCAGATTTTTATCAGCCGACCAAATGTAAGTGCTTCACTTCTTATCTGCTTTACTTTATGCATCATAGAGTTTGCATTGAGGACAATGCAAAAATTTAGGTGTGGGGGTAGGAATTAGTTATTTTTTCTCTTTATTTAGGAATTAGTTATTTTTTCTCTTTATTTTGCATTTTAGTTACATTTTTTTTCCTTTTTCAAAAAAAAAATTATAAAAATATCGTCACTTGCCAAATTGATAGAGTTATGTAATAATTGATTTATTTGATAAATTTGAAATTTTCTAATCCCTGGTTGGTTATTTACTTAAGTTCATCTTTTATGATAACTCTAAATAAATTTCTTAAGAAATGATTTTCAAAGTAGTATACTTTACTTAAGCCTTAACTTGGATTTTTATTTAAAATAATGAAATTTTTGCATGCTTAACTTAGAGTTGAAAATAATTCTTTCAAAGTGTCTTGATTTACATATTTTCAAAATATATATACATATACAAAAAAAAATTGCAAAAGAAGAGTGCGAAAAATGGGCACAAAAAAATATATTAATACTCTTGAATTCTAGGTAATTCTATCTTATAAAGCCTAAGCTGACCGAGTAATTAAGCCCAAGGAGTATTTCCATACTTAATGACCTAAGCCCAATTGGGTTGGGATCCATTGGCCCAATACTCGTTAAAAGGTCACTTAGAAAGCCCGTTAAAGTAGAAAAAAAACACCAAGGATGAAAGAGTTAAAAAAAATAAAAATAAAAATAAAAAACTAATAAATGTTTTATAGTTATATATATGGTCTTGGAAAATATTTTAGATCAAGCAACTTGAATATTATTTTAAACAAAGAGTTAGCATGTTCTCTTCAAAACTTTTAAATTAAATTTCTAAGTTTGGCTTGGTTTTGTATTGCTACAATGAGAAGATTTTCTTAAAAATATACCTTAGAGTTATATATAAAAATGTTTTCTTGAGTGATAACTGGCTCCAATTAGATTATCTAAAAGTTATCAAGTGAATTTAGTTATTTACTGACTTCTTTAATTTGGCAAGTTGACCGAATTTTGTGGGTATATTCACTGCAAACCCTCACGAGACTACAACTCGTCCACTAGGGTAACCTAGGGGTTTAAAGGCTTGTTGTATGCGCTAAATACAACCGCGATTCCTGCGAAAGTGAGTTAGGATTTTCTTTTTATTTTCTTTGCTAGAGGACTAGCAAAAGTTTAGGTGTGGGGGTATTTGATAATCACATTTTATTACAATTTTATACCCTCATTATCTATTTTATATGAATAAATATACCACTAATAATTATTTTTATCTTTTTAACGGCTGTGGGTGTATCAACTGGTGTAGTTGGTCTCACAGCCGGCTCAACAGGATCAGTCTCGACAAAAGCTCCTGTCAAATACAAAATAGAATTTTCAAATGCATCACATTATAGTTGCAGTAGTCAGAAATTGACTGGTCCTATAATTAACTTGAGAAGAGCTACGTACCTTCAGAAAAACCATCCTCGGGATTCTTAGGAAGCGTAGACTCAGGAAATACATCTCCAGGCAACTGGTCATCAATCTGAGGAGAACCATACATAAAGTGGAGCATAGGAGTGTCCACAAGCAAGCCTTCCTCGTCAAAATCATCAGTCGAGAAATCTGACACAAGAGAATATAAGTACGAAAGGAGAATAAAGAGACTACGACCAATAGAAATGAGTTACCTCTTATGGGTGCGTCAGCCTCTCTATTCCCAAGATCCACGTTTGCCTCCTGCAAATTATCTAAAAGAGCGAGAAGCACAGAGACAATTAGGGAATGCACAAAATCCGAATCATTCAACTCCTTTGTATATTGTTAATGGTGGATGTACCTGGATTCATCGAACCGGGTCCTACATTAACAGTCTCCCTAATGTCGCCAACTTCTGCAGGCCTTTCTACCTGGTGCGGTGAGTCGGGCTCACCAGAAGAAGTAAAATCATGAAAAACAGGATCAGGACTCATCTCTCTCTCCCCATGCTCTCCTATATTATTTTCTTGCATTTAATTCTTGTAATTTTATTTTGTAGTTTAGATTTTATAATTTATTTTGTAGTTAGATTTTAATTTCTTATACTATTCATCTTGAGGCTAGGCTTGCGGGCTAATCTCTTCCGCCTAGCGGCAGGAGCAACAATCGAAGGTCTCGTCTGGGAAGAAGGATGAAATTCTTCATCTTGGTCAGCTGTGGTCCCTGAAACATCAAACCATTGCCAGGCTTAATAATTCTGGAAGATAAAGGGAAAGAGTAAGAAACTGACCTCGTTCAGAATAGTCAAAATTCGGGTCAACATGCCCTTATACAAAACTGAACAAAAGAATACTGGAGAGATACAAAAATACATCGATCAATAGAAAAAGAATGAACTACAAAAGTAAAGTGGAACCATCAAGAATAGGCTTCGACTCCTTCTTCTGCTCCGTCTACAAGGCACTCCTGCTGAGGATCTTCCGGCTCCTGGCGATCTCCTAGCTGAACCTGTTCTTCTCCTAATTCTGACGTACACCAGAGAAAACAGGTGTACGTCAGGTGCATGGTGCACGGCAAGACCCGACCCCACAAAGAAAATAGGAACGGTCGAATGACCAAAGCAATAATAATAATAATAATAAATAGAAACATGCAGCTGGAATACTAACAAGCTAGATGCAATCCATCACTAGAGTATAACGATCATAAGAATCCATAATCATCCGTGTAACAAGGACATACCCCTAGATAGAATTAATACTTAAAAATCTACAACTCGAGACGTAGTACGTCGAGCGAAATAATCCAAACAAGGAAACCCTCATGTATATACCATATGTCTCAAATTGCAGATAATTAAATATTAATCCCGATCTATGTATGAAAAGAACAACACTGATCTATATCTCAACAAAACTAACAAGGTCCACCATAAAACATGCAAGCATATTATTCTTGTTTTACATGTTATTTGAATTGGGGAAGAATATTTTGATGTATATAATCGGGTCCCCGTAAAGTCGTCCGGGGGCCGCCTTCAAGTCAAGTATTGGCCCTCTGGCCATATATATTGTAGGATCTGAAATAGATACACTTGAACACTAGAGGGGGGGGTGAATAGTATTCTTTTAAAATTTATGCAAAGTAGATTATAAATTGTAAAGAAAGAATGGCAATATCAGAAAATGAACATCACAAACACAAGCATGTATACTGGTTCCACCTTCCCGGTGTACATCCAGTCCCCAAGCAAATCCTGCTTGAGAGTTTTCACTATGATTTTGAAACCTTACAAAATCAAAAGCAAACCTGACCAATTTACAAGACTATGCAAATTGCAAACCCAATTGACATGACCATGCAAATCGTCACACCGATCTCTAGACCAAGAGATCAACCCCTCTCATAAACCGAGAGAACCTTTCTTTAAAGCTCTAGACCAAGAGATCAACCCCTCTCATAAACCGAGAGAACCTTTCTTTAAAGCAATGTACAATTCCAATCCTATAAGCCTTGATATAGATGTGAATGTATAACAGTGACTTATCAATCTTTTTAACTCTCTGAATGTTGTCTAAAATAAGCTCTAAGAATGATAGGAACAAAGGCAATATCAGAAACTCTCTTTTATAGAAAAACATATTGAAAAAATAAAAGTTTAGAGAGTTAATTTGCACAATATGTGAATCTTATAAGTGCAAAACTTGGTGCTTGTTTTCTGATGTTTAAACCTATTTATAGCATCTGAAATGACATAATTTTAAACCCAATTAACGTCCACAAAACGGCTATAAACAATCACTTATTTAAAACCTGAAATCTAGAAAAACTGCATCTGTAGTCGACTATAAGTCATAGTAGTCGACTACACTGAGTCTAAACAGACTCTGTGAAGTCAGAAAATTGCTTAGTAGTCGACTACAAGGCATAGTAGTCGACTACACTGTAAACTCACAGATTCTGGAATTTTTGTTTTAGTATTTTGACTGTAACTTTCTCATCCGATATCAGAATGAGGTGATTTAATATTTGTTGGAAAGCTCTTGAAGAGACCTACAACTTTGATCTTTTGAGTTTTTCCAGATTCTAATTGTTATGGGGTATAAATGAAATATTTTAAGACTCACTCAATATCTATAAACTCTAATGGCTAACATAGGGGATTTCTATTGTTAACCAACACACTAAGCATGCGTTAGTGTGTTCTAACACTATATGTATGCATGTGTGTGAGTGATCAAGGCTTGTACAAATTTCTAAGCAAATAAAATATAAAATTACATTTAGACAATAAAGTATATCTTCTTCTTTGCTTCATTTTGCCTTGAACTCATCTATGTCTTGAGTATCTCTTTGAATATAATTGTTGATATAGCTCTGATACTGCAAAACAAATATTAGCACATAATACACACAACATATAATATTTGTTATCATCAAAATAAACTAATCTTGGGGTCAAGATTCCTAACATTCTCCCCCTTTTTGATGATGACAAATATATGTTATTAAGATATAAAAATTTTAATCCCCCTGCATGAAATCATTAAATAAAATCTTTTACTCCCCCTGCATCAAAGCATTAGTAAAAAATTTAAAATTAAAATTTTCTATATAACTCCCCCTTTGTCATTAGCAAAAAGAAATAAACATAATTCTAATTAAAAATTTCTTTTCTTGGGTACCTTAATAAAAATATCAAGCACTTTGGTACCCTTTTATATTATATCATTAGGATTAGCCCTTAGGAATCCAAATCCACTTGGAATTTGGTTTCCATTTGTTAACATAAGTGTAATTCTTTGAATTGCAAACTTCATAAATATAAGATGAAATATAATAATTCCTATCATGAATATTCAAATTCTTAGGAATCCATATATACTTATTTTGTTTAGCATGAATATTCTTATTATTATTCTTCAAAACATAATCATTCTTTATAAAATACTTAGGAACAAATCCAATGCCAAAATGATTGTTTGAAGATTTTTGAAATGAGAGCAAATTATTCAAATTCTCTTTACTTTTATTGAATTTACTAACATTCAAACATATATCATCATATTTTAATTTAATAGAAGAAATATCTTTATCTAAAATATTAATATGAATTTTTAAATCAATGCATTCTGATTTTAGATAAACATTCTCATTAGTCAAAATATGATTTTCTTTAAGCAATGATTTATTTTTCTCTTTCAATTCAATTACTTGAGAATTAGAGATAGTAAAAGAATTAAAATCAGAAATTTCTTCATGTAATCTTTTATTTTCACCTTTAAGAAAATTATGTGAAGCCTTTAATCTCAAAAATGTTTCATATAATTCATTGAAAGCATCTAATAATTCTTCATTATTGCATACCTCATCTTCTTGTGCCATGAAGCACATGTGAGCGGATTCCTCTTTTTGTTCTTTCATTTTGAATAACTCAAACCTATGCATAAGAACAGATATTTTAGATTCTTTAACTTTATTTGTACATTCGTGTGTTACCTCTAATGTATGCCAAATTTGATGGGCTGAATTGCAAGTAGACACGCGATTGAACTCGTTCTTGTCCAAAGCACAAAATAGAGCATTCATTGCTTTTGAGTCCAAATTCACTTTAGTCCTTTGAACAACTGACCATTCAGTATATGGAGTGGTTGGCTTTGTGAATTCGGTCTCTACAACGTTCCAAAGGTCGTAGCCGAGAGATTGGAGGTAGATCTTCATCCGACACTTCCAATAGTTATAGTTCGTGCCATCGAATAGAGGTGGTCGCTGTGTGGAATATCCCTCTTTGAATTGTGATGTATTTATTGATGCCATCTTTCACCTTGCTCTGATACCAAATGTAGGGTCCTGATTTTGCTTATATATACCAAGTTGTAGGCGTATAAAATTGCTTATAGGTCCCTTAGCACAGCTCGGCACAAACCGATAAACCAACGAGGCGACGAGGTTAACGAATCGCACGCAAGCAACGAAATACATCCATTCGCGTGTGGAATCAAGCCAAGGGTTCGAAGAGTCAACGAGTCATCCAACCAAGGGCATACTCGGACGAATCACGATCGAATCAAGATCAGTTTCGGACTCGAACTCAGAAGTGGATTTACTGCCAAATCAGGAATCGGATTTACTGCCAAATCAGATCAACGAATCAGAGTCTAAGTCAACCGAATCATGGATAGAACCGAAAAGCGGATACAACGCAAAACAACGAAACCCAACGCCTAAGGGGGGCTCGGCCAAGGCCGAGCCACCCATGGGTGGCTCGGCCCAGTGCCGGCCACCCATAGGTGGCCGACCCAGATCTGTGCGCGGGCACAGTTCAGAGAGCCTATAAATAGGCCCCCTTGGTTCATTTTTCAAAGGTTAGAACTTTGAGAGCCGAAACTCTGCCGAATTGAGAATCGAGCTTGGAGTTTTGAAGACTTGAGGACTTGAATATTCAGATCTGGTTCTCGGCGAGCATCCACATCACAAAAGGCAGGAGTTCGAGAGAGAGAGGGATCAGATCTGAGATCTACACGAGATCATACTCCGGATCAAAGCTCGGCCTTTGATCCCGAGAATTAAGGGCGATTATTTCCTTGGTGAATTAATCCCCCGGGCTATTATTTCCTTTGCGAAATAATACCCGTCAAATCATGTAGATCCGACCGGATCTAGATCGCGCGGTGGTCCACGGATTAACCCCGGCGTTGGCAAAGAACCCACACAAGCGAGCGACCGCAAAACAGGAGCTCGTGATTCGTTCGGAAGGAAAGTTGTAATCTTTTTCTTTTTTTTATTTCGTTGTAACCGGATCTAAAAAAGACCGGATCTTTTGTAACCAAAAAGCAATTACTTGAGATAACAATGAATTCAATGAAGGCAATTTTCACCGCGAACAATCTGGCGACCACAGTGGGAGCCACCGATCTCGCTGCCGAGATCGTCACGTCGCAACCGCGGATCTCAATCCCGGTCGAGGAGGAGGTCGAGTATGAATTCGACCAGGCCAAGTTCGAGGAGTACCTTTCATCCTCGTCCAGATCTACCTCCCCCGGCAAGTCCAAGAAGTTCTCCTCCAGGAGAAAAGCTCGTTGGTTCGAAGAAGTTCAGAACGCCAACGAAGCTCTCACCCCGGCTAACGCCAAAGTTGCATCGGGTGAAGTTCCACCGACCTCCAACGAGGTCAAACTTATTCTTGCCGACGCCTCTACTATTGAGGGCGTTGTGACTCTCTCAAAGAGAGCCCGCCAGAGGCGACGTCAACGCCTTGCGCGGCAACTCGCTAAGGCGATGGAGTCTACAGACGGAGTCCGCTACAACGCGGATCTGAAGAATGGGAGAGGCAAACAGCCTCAACAACTAAAGAATGGCGGTTCCTCCAAGCCGCCAACGAACGAATGGATCCGGGTCAAACGGAACCGTTCGACACTCGAGGAGCGGATTCACAAACGCCGCGCACTGCTTGCACAAGCAAAAATCCTTGTGCAGAAGGCCGAAGAATTGAAGAAAGAAAGAGTGGCCAAAAAGCCGCCATCAACCCGCCAAGTGTGGAGGCCGAAGCAGCCTCCAACCAAAGTTCAACCCCCGGCGAAACAACCCATATCGCCGATAATTCTAGCAACTACTCCGGGAGATCACGCAGAATCATTCCGAAAGAAGAAGCCAGTTTTGGAGCGTCTCGGTCCACTTCCTGATGAGCGAGTCAAGGCTCCAGTTCAAGAGCGTTTGGGCCCGATAAAGAAGCTCCGAACGACGCAACATGCTGAGGGTCGCCGTTACCCTCAACATGACAAAATGACCAGGGCAGCTACGCGCACCAATTTGCGCATTGAAGTCCAGGAGTCCGCCGAGAACTCACGCCCAAAAAGGCATGTTACGAGGCGCGTGACTTTTGAAAACCCTAAGAAAGCAATTCCCCCTCAGAAGGAAACGTTATCGTCTGATGACGATAGCGTTATACCTGAGAAGTCGTGCCAACACAAGATAGGTTACTCCGATCGTCAAGCAGACGAGTTGTACTATCGTGCTGGGAGTACGAACAAAACCAGGAAAAGGAGTCCCAACTCATTCGGGCAGTATTGTCTGAATGCAGCTGCATCAAGGCGGTCCCTGAACGAGTTTCGGTTTTTGAAAGGCTCAGTACCGAAACGCCGAAAACAAGGCCTATGCGCTTCTGACGAAGAAGAACGGTGGTTGAAGAGGGAGAATTTCTGAGAGTCACCACCAACATGACCAGCAGAGGAACATCGGCGCGAGATAATCTCGAGTCAATTCTGAAAGCATCCCGGCCTAGAACCCGTCTGCAGTCCGGAACCATCAAGTGAGCAACCTATGGCAGGGTTCGGACAAGACTCCCTTCAGAGGATGAAGAATCTGATGCTGGCTCCGCGGTTGCATCAGATAATACGGTGTCCAGCGAGGGACAACCCCGCGAGGCACTTATGATAAGTGCGGAGCAAGTGGCCAAAATGCTTGAAGACGCCTTAGCTAAGCAACAGGAAACCTTCAGGTTCGAAATGCAGATGGCCATGCAAAACATGAGAGAAATGCATGACCAACAAATCCAAGCATTGACGAACCAGCAAGGCGAACCAAGTCATCGCAACCAAGTTCATCAGGAGGACGAGGATACGAATGAAGCTCGTAATACTAATAATCCTCCCGTCAATGCAGGGGTGGTAACGAGAATGCTAGCGAAAACATAGGTGAAAACTTGAAGATTAAAAATCTCGAGAGCAAAATCAACACGTTGATTTCCGCTCAAGAGATGAAGAAAACAGGCATTCCTTGTCCATACCCAAGAGAGTGGGAATCAATCCCATATCCGGCGAAGTTCAACCTAATTAACTTCACGCCATTTAATGGGATGGGTTCGCCCACTCAACATTTGATTTACTTCAAATCACACTTGGGGGTAATCTCCGGCAATGAGCCTCTGATGGTGCGATTATTCGTCGGCACTCTTCGCGGAGCCGCCTTCGATTGGTATCGCCGCCTCAAGCCAGGTAGCATAAATAGCTGGGACGACATGGAGACTAAATTCCTCGCCAACTTCTTCGACGACGACACAGAGATATCCATTGGGTCGTTGCTTGATGAGAAGCAGAATGACGTGGAGTTAGTCGACACCTTCGTCAAAAGGTTCCGGAACAAGGCAATGAACTGCCGGGACCCGATAACCGAGGAATTCATTCTCCAGACCTACCATAATAATCTGTCCTTGGACGTGTTGGAAGCAATGGGGACAGCACCGTCCAAGACATGGAAGGATCTGAAGGTCCGAGGAGAGCAAGCCGAGCGATTCCTCAGAAGAAAGAAGGCGGAGAGAGGCCAACAGGCGACAAATGCTCCAGCACATAATTTCAACCCAAGGGGGAAAGGTAAGGCACATGCTAATGCAGTTGATGCTAATCAAACCTTTCAATTGCAACCTCAGTAATAGCAGCAGCAGCAACGAGCGCCACAACAATCGCAGTCACAATGGCAACAACGGCCTCAGAAGCAGAAGTCTTCAGAGCCAAGATTTCCCAAAGTGTACTCCTTCAAAGATGACGAAGTTCCCGGCATCTTTAAGTACTTGTTGGAGAACAACAAAATTCAGCTGCCAGCGATTGTGGATCAAGAAGGGGCTAGCAAAGTGATGGATACGAAGTATTGTGCATACCATAGAGCGGTCCATCACCCTACGAAGTTATGTTACCACCTCAAGGACAAGATCCAGGCGCTAATTGATGTAGGCGTCATAACCCCGAAGCCGTCCAAGAATGTTGGAGCAAACGCGGTTTCATCCTTTGGGTTCACCCCGACCTGATTGAAGATGAACAATGGGCCGGATCGTCATCCAAGAAGAAGTCCGAAGGGGAAGGAAAGTCTTGCTGCGGAGTCTCTGCTATCCCAGGAGAAGATGACGAAAGAATCCTAGCTTTCCCGCTCTCTGAAGAAGAACAAGAAGTTTTTGCGACCTGAAGCGAAAATGAGTATCACTACAACTATCCACCACCTAGTGAGCAGGGGGTGAATAAACGGGGACCAGCCAAAACCCTCACGGAGATGGGGGTGATTACAAGTCCTACACCGGGCAAAGAGGCTCGACGACAGCCGGTGAATAAACCGAAAGAGAAGAATCCCCAGGAGGTGCAGAATCCGAAGCAGTCTCGTTTCAGTCGCCCGATTGGAAAAGACAAACCGGAAAGCTCGAAGACTCCGCAAGTCTTCGATATAATGGCTCAACTAGCCAACATTCCAGCACGGATAACGCTGTATGAGTTGCTGCGGTTGTCCAAGGAAACCAGGGAAGCCTTGCAAGAAGCGACTCAAGTCAAGCCGATACCTGAACAGCCAGAACCGCTGAGTCAACAGTGCAACATAGCGACTAAGAACCTTCCCTGCATTACTTTCACCAAAGAAGATATGCAGACGAAGAATTCGAACCACGATCGGCCGTTATATTTCGTCGGATACATTGGCTCCAGCCAAGTCAACCGAATCCAAGTGGATCCGGGTTCTGCTGTGAGTATTATGCCGCTTCGATTGATGCACAGGCACTGTTATTTATGGATTCAACACTAGTGGGTCAAGACCCTTGGGTAAGATCCGGGTGAAGTGCCAGATGGGAGATCTGAAGACAGAAGTCACGTGTTATGTGATCGATGCGGAGACTTCGTACAACTTACTATTGGGTCGGCCTTGGATCCATAGTAATGTGATAATTCCCTCTACTCTCCATCAGTGTTTGAAGTATGTCGACACTGACAATGAGGTTAGGACGGTGGTCGCGGATAAGCAACCATTCAAGGGGTATGAGAATTATTTCACCGATTCTCTCCTTTATGGTAACGAATCCGATACTGAACCATCGGCCCAGGGCACAGACAGCGGAGAAGAAGCTGATTCTGAAGCCGGATTCGATTACGATGGTGGTTTTGTTTTAAATGACATTGTACCCTTTGTAATCAATCTTGACGATGAACAATCGTCAGATGGAGGTTGTAACTGGCAACTTGCCGATATTGCAATAAAAGATGATTTAGAGTACTCCTTGTCTCTTGATGATGTGATGAAAGGGCTGTATGATAATCCTGAGTTGTATATGCCGATCCGATCATCCTATGTAACGAAGGAACACCTCCGGCATTCTTTCGGAACAACCATGGTCATCCCGAACAAAGTAAGAGGTGCTAAAGAAGTGATTTACGGTAAAGGAAAAAGCTCTCCGTTACCAGATCATTTCCTAAGTGAAGATGAAGATGATGACAAACCTGGTCGGCATTTATCTAAGTATAGTCCAGAAGCGCGCAAGCTCATGGAAAAGCAGGGGTACGATTTCACACTCGGAGAAGGTCTATACTTCGATCGAGGTCCTCGTATTCCAGCCAAAGCGGTATATGTACCAAAAGGGAAATCCGAGGATTATTATAAATACGGACGAGGTTTAGGCTATGTTTCCTCGTCTGATGATGAATGTGGTTGGCAAATTATCGATCAAATTGCTAACAAAACTAAGAACGGATACTCCTCTGATTCTTCAGCTGGGAATTCCGACACAAGTCTAGGGGAGGAATTCAAAGCCCTAATGGTAAACATGGTTACAGTTGATCCATCTACAATGGAGGACGACGATCAAATGCCAACATGGGAAGATCCGTGGGTTCATCACCTAAACATGCAGTATGGTGATAGGTTCGAACAGAGGGAACCCCCCACTGAAGATAAAATAGTCCAAGTTAACATGGGTGACGAGGCCAACCCAAAGCCTATATTCATCAGCGATAGTCTTCCCCCAAATGAGAAGGAGGAGTTAATTGCTCTCATCAGGGAGTATATTGACGTCTTCGCTTGGAACTATGAAGATATGCCAGGGCTCGACCCCAATGTGGCAATGCACCGCCTCGATATCAAGCCGGATGCCAAACCTGTCAAGCAACAGCAAAGACGGTTTCGTCCGCAGATAATGGAAGCCATCAAGGCAGAAGTTAAGAAATTAATTGAATCAGGATTTATCCGAGAGGAACAACATCCAGACTGGTTAGCCAACATCGTTCCCGTCATGAAGAAGAATGGCAAAATCAGGATTTGCATCGACTTCAGGAACCTGAATGAAGCATGTCCGAAAGACGATTTCCCTCTCACGGATGTCATTATTGACAATACATGCGGATTTGAGAGAATGTCTTTTATGGATGGATTTTCAGGATATAACCAAATCAAGATGCACCCAGATGACGAGAAGCATACAACATTCAGAATGCCCCTCGGTGTATTCTGCTACACGGTGATGCCATTCGGTCTAAAGAATGCAGTCGCCACATATCAGCGAGCAATGACTAAGGTTTTCCAAGAACATCTTAGGAAAACAGTCGAGTGCTACGTTGATGATTTAGTTTTAAAAAGCCGCAACAAAGGAGATCACATCAAGGACTTGAAGACGATATTCGATCTCATGTGAAGTCATCAATTGAAGATGAACCCTACTAAATCCTTCCTTGGAATGTCTAGCGGAAAATTCCTTGGATTCGTCGTCACCACTAAAGGTATACATATCGATCCTGATAAGGTGAAGGCGATACATGAGCTGCAATCCACTAGAAATCTGAGAGAGCACAGAGGATTGCAAGGGCGGTTAGCTTACATCCGGCGGTTCATCTCAAACCTTTCTGGGAAGTGCCAACCATTCTCTAAGCTAAACAAGAAAGGGGTGTCATTCATCTGGGACGATGCCTGCCAAAAAGCATTCGAAGATATCAAAACGTATCTGACGAATCCTCCTGTTCTCGTTGCACCGAAATCGGGTAAACCGTTCTTGATTTACATCAAGGCGATGAACCACTCGATAAGTGCTTTACTAGCACAAGACGACGATAACGGTCACGAACAGGCAGTTTATTACCTAAGTCGGACCTTGATAGGCGCCGAGTCTCGATATCCGATGATTGAGAAAGAATGCCTCGCATTGGTATTCGCGATGCAAAAGATGCGGCATTACTTGGTTGGACAGACGATTTACGTCATTTCCAATGTTAATCCAGTACGGGTGTTTATGATGCAACCGGCCTCTATGAATTGGCGATTAGCGAAATGGGCCCTTCTCTTGTCCCAATATGATTTGCACTTCAAGCAACAGAAGTCGATCAAAGGACAAGCGATTTGCGATCTTTTGGCGGCAAACCCGACCACAGATACGGCAGAAGTATATGATGACTTGCCAGATGAAACCCACAAGGTTAATACGACGTCGCACCAACAAGTATGGCAATTATATTTTGATGGTGCTTCGAGGGCAGTTAATAGGGTAATAACCCCAGGAGGTTCTACAGTTTCCTCCGGGGTTGGAGTTGTCTTAATCTCCCCGGGGAAGCATGTGATGCCTCGAGCTTATTCGTTGACTAGTCCGTGCTCCAATAACGTAGCCGAGTACAACGCGCTTCTCATTGGACTCAGTTTCGCCAAGGAGCTGGGGGTCGAATATCTCGATTTCCCATCATTGACTATGTCCAATATGGTATTTTGCCAGAGGATGTAAAAGAAAGGGAGTCAATTCGCCGAAGAGCGCCAAGATTCTTCTACAATACCGAGACCCATACGTTATACCGTAGAGGGTACGATGGTTTGTTACTCTGATGCCTTTCGAACAAAGAAGCAGAAGAAGTTCTTAAGGAAGCGTACGAAGGAGAATGTGGTGCGCATCAGCCTAGTCCCAAACTGTATGATCGCATCAGGAGAATAGGATATTTTTGGCCAACAATGGTTCGAGACGCAATCGAATACGCCCGAGAGTGTCATGCTTGTCAAATACATGCAAATTATATGCATCAACCGCCAGAGCAGTTGCACACGTCAACCACGTCTTGGCCGTTCGAGACATGGGGCATGGACATTGTCGGTCCTATTTTTCCCTCTTCAGTCAAAGGTGATCGATTTATTCTCGCAATCACGGACTACTTTTCAAAGTGTCATCAATTTCATCAAGCATCATGTCATATACCGACACGGCGTGCCAAGACGGATCATTCATGACAACGGTCCACAGTTTATAAGCAACGCCTTCATCAGGTTTTGTGACAAGTTCAAAATTGAAGATGTCTCGTCGACAGCTTATTATCCCGCTGCGAACGGATTAGCTGAGGCATTCAACAAGACGATCATTAAGATTCTGTCAAAGCTCGTGAAGACCAATAAACGAGACTGGGATGATAAACTCGGTGAAGCACTCTGGGCTTATCGCACCACCATACGCACACCTACGGGAGCTACCCCATATTCGTTGGTATACGTAAGTGAAGCTGTGCTACCATTGGAGATTCATATCCCATCCCTTCGGATTGCTCTCGCAACTGAGATGACAACAGAAGAACAACATAAAAAACGTCTCGAAGAACTCGAGAGGTTGGATGAAAAGCGCTTGGAGGCTCAATAACAAATTGAGTTATATCAAGCCAGAATATCTAGGGCCTTTAACAAAAGAGTCCGACAGAGAAGCTTCAAGGAAGGAGATCTGGTCCTCGCTGCTCGCCGACCGATAATCCTCAATTCCAAGAAGAAAGGTAAATTCGAACCCAAGTGGGAAGGACCGTTTGTGATAGACACAGTCTACTCAAACGGTGCATATCGCCTGATTACTCAAGAAGGCACCAGGCAATTAATGCCAATAAATGGGAAGTTCCTGAAAAAGTACTATCCCTAGTACATTCAGGATAACCCATTTACCGGGAAGTTCCTTGAAGAATATTACACTTAATATTCTAGAGGATAACCCAAAATCTTCTTCACCACCAAAATCCCTCACTGATCAATTTCAATTGACAGTGGGTCCACCAAAAATGTCTTTCTGGCCCTCCTGACTCTTTCCATGAACAAGAGGTCCACTTTCAATTCAGAGTCCCCTTTCGATAAACGAAAGAACTCCCTTCTTCTTCTCTTTGGTTAAACCTTCTCATGGTTATAACCGAAGTTGAAATTCCACTTCGATAAACGAAGAACCTATTTCTCATCTTTAGATAACCAATCCTATAAAAGGCAGGTTTATCTAGATTTTCCAGATTCTCGGAGTGGAGATCCCACTTCTAGTTTCTTTTGCGCTGGAAATAGAATATAAAATTCTTCCTTTCCAGAATCAATGAATAGAATATAAAATTATTCCTTCCTTGTTTTTTTCGGGTTCGCCTTCACCCCAAAAGAAGACCGGGAAATAGAATATAAAATTCTTCCTTTCCCGCACTGATCTTTTCCAAAATTTATCAATCTAGGATTCATCCTAGGAAGTTTATCCCGAATCCTAAGCAGGGATAAGTCTGCGCCTAACACGCGCTGCCGGTTTAGTCTTTTTCCGTAGAAAAAGACACCAGAGTTTAATTCTGGGGTATTATATCCTGAAACCTAAGCAGGGATAAGTCTGCGTCTAACCCGCGCTGTCGGTTAGTTCTTAACCGTTAAAAAAAAGAACACACGTCCACATATTCAACATTGTGGCAGGTTGTTATTAATAACACCATAATCCATGCCTTACACGCATGGGGAATTTCATCCTGAATCCTAAGAAAGGATATGCCGATGCCTAACACGCATCGCCGGTTTAGTCTTTCTCCGAAGAAAAAGACACCAGAGTTCGATTCTGGGGAATTTTATTCTGGGGGATTTTATCTTGAAGCCTAAATAGGGATAAGTCAGCGTCTAATACACGTTGCTGGGTTGCCTATTCCCATAACAATGGCGAAGTCTACGTATTCGAAGTCGTAGCAGCGAGTCTAAGGGAGTTCATTCCGTTAGCCCAACGTCACATGCGGAACGGATTTAGACAATCCGCATGCTAGCCCAATTCAAACGGTAGTCGGTAAAGGCTTATCAAACCCGTTGAAGGCTGGGGGTTAGCCAAAAATCCTAAAGTCAACACCTAACATGTGTCGTCGGGTAGCCTATTCCCGTAACAATGGCGAATATGTATTCAACATCATAGCACGAAAGTCTCAGAGAATTCACTCTCTTAGCACAACGTGACATGCGGAACGGATTTAGACAATCCACATGCTAGCCCGATTCAAACGGTAATCGGTAAAGGCTTATCAAACCCGTTGAGGGCTAAGGGTTTGCCAAAAATCCTAAAAGTATTATGGTCAATCATTTCAAACGGAATGAGGAATCATAATAAAGATAAAAACCAGTTCCACTAAAAGGACCAAAAGTCAGAACATTCAGCAAATGAAATCATACATCAAGAACATGGCCAAAAATCTGCTGATTAAGCTTAGACAGCTTCTCATCATAAGCTTGCCTCAGCTCAACTCGGATGGACTCCTCGGTGGTGGCTAAAGTGTTCGCAGCGACCTCCTCTGTCTCGACCAGCTTCTACTTCAAGGACTTCAGCTCATCAGATACTTTTTCTCTAGGGTTTCCCACAGAACTTTAGCATTAGTGATAATATAATATATATCATATAACCTATCAGATAAAGCTCCTAAGATTCTGTATAGACAATGATATTCTATTTCTTGAGGTGTTCTCGGGATAGGAATGGAATCTGTGGAGGAAGATGAGAAAGATTGCCTAGTAACTGGTCTAGATGAGGATGGATTATCTGGTTCTATGGCTGTTATTAGATGTAGAGTTGTTAACCAAAATCTCATTTGGTTTATGACAATCTTCTCTGGGTCGCTGTCTGATAATAACTCCTTCACAAGGACGTGAAGCCGAGAAGAAAGTCCTACACAAAAAGGAGAAATCCGTCAAAAGTCTTGATGAAGAAATAAATAACATTTCTCAGTAGCTCAGTTTATACCTTCTTCCCCTTGAGTCACTGGGGGTAGTGAAGGTGTAACGGTTGTGGGTGTATCAACTGGTGTAGTTGGTCTCACAGCCGGCTCAACAGGATCAGTCTCGACCAAAGCTCCTGTCAAATACAAAATAGAATTCTCAGATGCATCATATTATAGTTGCATTAGTCAAAAATTGACTGGTCCTATAATTAACTTGAGAAGAGCTACGTACCTTCAGAAAAACCATCCTTGGGATTCTCAGGGAGCGTAGACTCAGGAAATACATCTCCAGGCAACTGGTCATCAATCTGAGGAGAACCATACATAAAGTGGAGCATAGGAGTGTCCACAAGCAAGCCTTCCTCGTCAAAATCATCAGTCGAGAAATCTGATACAAGAGGATATAAGTACGAAAGAAGAATAAAGAGACTACAACCAATAGAAATGAGTTACCTCTTATAGGTGCGTCAGCCTCTCTATTCCCAAGATCCACGTTTGCCTCCTGCAAATTATCTAAAAGAGCGAGAAGCACAGAGACAATTAGGGAATGCACAAAATCCGAATCATTCAACTCCTTTGTATATTGTTAATGGTGGATGTACCTGGATTCATCGAACCGGGTCCTACATTAACAGTCTCCCTAATGTCGCCAACTTCGACAGACCTTTCCATCTGGTGCGGTGAGTCGGGCTCACCAGAAGATGTAGAATCGTGAAAAACAGGATCAGGACTCATCTCGCTCTCCCCATGCTCTCCTATATAGAGATGGAAAAGCGTGAGTCAAGGTTCTGAATGATTAAGAGGCTGGTCTATAGGGTAGATGTTACCTCCATCACTAGCAGGATCATCACCGGCCAAATCCATATCCGATGCTCGTGAAACTACACGCGGCTTGCGGGCTAATCTCTTCCGCCTAGCAGCAGGGACAATAATCGAAGGTCTCACCTGGGGAGAAGGACGAAACTCTTCATCTTGGTCAGCTGTGGTCCCTGAAACATCAAACCATTGTCAGGCTTAATAATTCTGGAAGATAAAAGGAAAGAGTAAGAAACTGACCTCGATTAGAACAGTCCTCGTGATCTTCAAGATCTCCGCCTGAAGCTTCATCAGCAGAATGAAAGATCTTCTTTCCCTCTTCGTCAATCCGACGAGTCTTGTGACGTGCCCTTTGTGATCGAGCATTTTCCCAAATCATACGAGAATCAGCCTGAGAAGCCTCCTCAGCCTCCAGCTCTGCAATCGGCTTTACAGGGACAGTTTTATTAGCTGCTAACAACCACTTGCAGCTTAAGAAAGTGAGGTTCAACTGCCGCTCAGAACTCGGGAGACTGAACTTAGCACCAGGGCTGGAGAACTGCGGAAAGCAAGTGGAGAATGCCCAGCACTTGTGGACTTGTAGCTGCCTTCTGATGTCAGGGAATCCTCGGCCCTCCCACTCGCCATTCTCAAGCAACTGTAATAGGGGAACAGAGTGGTCTATGGCATTCTGCACCTACATCATATCAGAACGATGAAGGACGAACCAAGCCATCAAATAAGTGTACGGAAGCTCCACCTTAATAGTAGGAATCTGAGCCGGTGATTCACTTTCCTTCTGTGTAAAAGCACTAGAAATCTGTCGAAGCCCTCGATGAATGTTAGCCACCATCACCGGAAGAAGCGAAAGTTCCTTTTTGTAGGCAAGCTAAACCGCTGGGTAGAGCACCTCCAATGGCAAGATATCACTAGACTGATATGGGACCACGCATTTCTTTAACCAGATAGCGAGGTAACCGGCGAGAAGGGTCATCGGTCGAATTGGCGCGGTCGCATGCCACAAGAATGATTTAAACTTGGTCCCTGTAGGAAAACCACTCTCAGGACTGCTAATGGTATAGGAATGAGCATCAACCTTCTTCAGTAGATTATTCACCCCTGAAGGAGTGAGTGGATCCAGCTCACAAATAGCCTCGCCAGAATTGCTCTCTAGATTCCTGAACAAATAAGACGCAAACTGTTTCTGGCTCACATGGGATTTAGCCCTCTTCGCTAAGGGTTCAGACTGCGCCAAAGTGATATGATAGTGACATGTGAGGTCCCATAAAGTCTCGTAGCGGTCGGGCATGCGATCCTTCAGCTGACTTAATTCTTGGTTGGAGGGAAAATATTCCTGATATAGCATCTGTCCCATGGGCAAACCAGAAATCCTGTGCATCTCATGGAGGGCCAAGCCCAACTCCCCTTGCCGGGTCAGAAAAGTGTTCGAATCCGGGTTATAGAGCTCGCACAAAGCGAAGAAATGCTTCGTGCTAACAGGCAAACCATACATGGTGGCACGAACGGCTGCATACAGACCACAAGCGTGCAACTCCTCGCTCCATCGGCTCAAGACGTACTTCGTCATGCGAGTCCACCAAAGCTTGTCCAAAGAATGGACCCAACCATAAAACCTGTGGCGTGTCGCAGGCATCTCCCGTCCTAAAGCAGCGAGGCAATTCTTCAAAGTAGAAGCAGAGGCAAGAAGCTCGTTACGCGGCGGTGCATCCAACCCCAATACTCCAGGATGCAATCCAGTGATATGACTCCTGCTCGAACCAGGAGCTGCCTGATGAATGATGTATCCGCAGTGAACGCTCTCATGCTCCTCCGTCAAGCGCCACGACATCTCCCGTGTCACAGCCTGACGCCTGAGCTCAGTCAACGAACGATGCCGAGGAATCTTCGGCAAATATATGAAACCACTGCCAGTTTTATGAAGCCACTGCTCGGCATCAATAAACACTGCATCCGGATCTCTGGCAGAGTCGCCAAATAAAAAGTCGGTCTTCCTAAGAGGCTGAATCGAACCGGCGTCCTTCACGAGGGGCGCATCTGTAATCAACTGGCGAAGAGCTCGATGTCCACCTTCCTTCACCACTTGGGAAACCTCTGTCGACATGCCCGAAGCAAACCGAGGAGTGACTGGGATAGGGGAAAAATCGTCGAAAGTCGAATAATACTCGCCACGATGCCCGTACACTGCGTGAGATGAGAACGCCCCAGAAGGATATTCCACTGGAAGCAAACATTTAAACACTTGTTAGTCTCAATTATAAAAGGAAGTTGAACTCATCCTACGAACGGGTAAGATAGAGTCACTGCCTTATAAAAGGTGAGACGATTTGGCCACGTTATGCACTTATAAGATAGGGTATATCGACTATATATCCCTGCCTTATAAGGCACAATGCAGCGACAAAACGCCCCTTTATTTATTATGAGATATGGTTTTGACCAAGCAAAACCCATCTTTAAAGCGTCGATCCCCACCAAGGAGAATCAAGGCTCTTCCCGATTGCCTCACCAAGGAGAACAAAATGGGGATAAAAAGGACCAATTTGCAAATTTCCATGAAAAAATGGACTAATTTGTAAATTTCCAAAAATAGCTCACCAGCATAAGAGGGAGGCACGCCATCAGCCGACGCGGTAGAGGATTGATCTCTCGCAATACGAGACATGGTGACCTGCAAAATAAATTAAGGGATCAGATCCAGGAAAAAGTTCCTCTTTTTTGCAATTCTCCCCCCCTGAAAGGTGAGCTCGAGGCGCCAAATCTTAATCATAACCCTCGCATGCGACCCCACAAATTCATAAATTGAATTAAGCATAAAATATGCTAAAATGGTTGAGGATTTACCTGAGGAAAAGCTCGTGGATCCAATAAAAATCAGATCTTGAAAGAGGCTCGGACCACGCGCTCGAGGGGCCTGAGAGAAATTCTAAATATGGAAGTTTTGAGGGATTTCTCAATCAAAGATCCAAAGGAAGACTAGATCTAATGCAACTATGAAGTTTTGAGGGAGAAAGGATGCTCGAGGGAAGAGAAAAGTGAAAAACAAAAAGAGGGGAGAGAGGGGGGCCGGCCCTAATGAGAAGAAAAACCCCCTTTTTATAATGTTGAACCAAGCTTAGTTGAACCGGACCAAACCAAGTTGAACCGGACCAGACCTGGTTTGAACCAGAATTCAAATTGAAGCTGGATCGAGCATCGAAACAACTTCAAATCGACCGAGGGTTCAGTCCTTGGTTTATTCTTGCCTCTCCCACATATTCGGAAGGATCAGAAAACTTTTTGAGCCTAATTACTGCCTTTTTTGGCTCATTATCAAGCCGGTTCAGCTCATTCGGGCACAGAAACACTCCAATAAGGTATATGAGTATAAACTGTTCCTTATTTTTGGTTGAGAAGTTCCTGGAGAATATTTTTATAAATATTCTTAAGGATAACTCAACAACACTATGCCAGACAATGCGTCGCAAATAAAGACTCAACGCCAACAATCGATGGTCAGTTCAAGATTAGAAAATCAGGAATCAACTTCAAGTTTAAAAGTTCTCGGCGAGCGTCCATGTCACAAAAGGCAGGAGTTCGAGAGAGAGAGAGAGATCAGATCTGAGATCTACACGAGATCATACTCCGGATCAAAGCTTGGCCTTTGATCCCGAGAACTAAGGGCGATTATTTCCTTGGTGAATTAATCCCCCCCGGCTATTATTTCCTTCGCGAAATAATACCCGTCAAATCGTGTAGATCCGACCGGATCTAGATCGCGCGGTGGTCCACGGATTAACCCCGGCGTTGGCAAAGAACCCACACAAGCGAGCGACCGCAAAACAGGAGCTCGTGATTCGTTCGGAAGGAAAGTTGTAATCTTTTTCTTTTTTTTTATTTCGTTGTAACCGGATCTAAAAAAGACCGGATCTTTTGTAACCAAAAAGCAATTACTTGAGATAACAATGAATTCAATGAAGGCAATTTTCACCGCGAACACAAGTGTAGGATCGTGACCCTTAAGAATAGAGTGCGCTCTTATAAAATCTGCGGAAGCTTTACATTTAAACACTAGAGGGTGAGTTTGCAAAGTAGATTATAAATTACAAAGAAAGAATGGCAATATCAGAAAATGAACATCACAAACACAAGCATGTATACTGGTTCCACCTTCCCGGTGTACATCCAGTCCCCAAGCAAATCCCGCTTGAGAGTTTCCACTATGATTTTGAAACCTTACAAAATCAAAAGCAAGCCTGACCAATTTACAAGACTATGCAAATTGCAAACCCAATTGACATGACCATGCCAATCGTCACACCAATCTCTAGACCAAGAGATCAACCCCTCTCATAAACCGAGAGAACCTTTCTTTGAAGCAATGTACAATTCCAATCCTATAAGACTTGATATAGATGTGAATGTATAACAATGGCTTATCAATCTTTTTAACTCTCTGAATGTTGTCTAAAACAAGCTCTAAGAATGATAGGAACAAAGGCAATATCAGAAACTCTCTTTTATAGAAAAACAGATTGAAAAAAATGAAAGTTTAGAGAGTTAATTTGCACAATATGTGAATCTTATAAGTGCAAAACTTGGTGCTTGTTTTCTGATGTTTAAACCTATTTATAGCATCTGAAATGACATAATTTTAAACCCAATTAACGTCCACAAAACAGCTATAAACAATCACTTATTTAAAACCTGAAATCTGGAAAAACTGTATCTGTAGTCGACTACAAGTCATAGTAGTCGACTACACTGAGTCTAAACAGACTCTGTGAAGTCAAAAAATTGCTTAGTAGTCGACTACAAGGCATAGTAGTCGACTACACTGTAAACTCACAGATTCTGGAATTTTTTTTTAGTATTTTGACTGTAACTTTCTCATCCGATATCAGAATGAGGTGATTTAAGATTTGATGGAAAGCTCTTGAAGATACCTACAACTTTGATCTTTTGAGTTTTTCCAGATTCTAATTGTTATGGGGTATAAATAAAATATTTTAAGACTCACTCAATATCTATAAACTCTAATGGCTAACATAGGGGATTTTTATTGTTAACCAATACACTAAGCATGTGTTAGTGTGTTCTAACACTATGTGTATGCATGTGTGTGAGTGATCAAGGCTTGTACAAATTTCTAAGCAAAGAAAATATAAAATTACATTTAGACAATAAAGTATATCTTCTTCTTTGCTTTATTTTATCTTGAACTCATCTATGTCTTGAGTATCTCTTTGAATATAATTGTTGATATAGCTCTGATACTGCAAAACAAATATTAGCACATAATACACACAACATATAATATTTGTTATCATCAAAATAAACTAATCTTGGGGTCAAGATTCCTAACATATATAACACTCACGATATCACAATAACAGGAAAGCGCTGTGCCCGTTTATATACATGCTATATTCTCTGTCCAATTCCCCTTTATAACCCCACGTTGTCAAAATAATTAAGCAACTGTACATGAAATATTATGCACTAGCCACGGAGTTACCGTGGAACGACTTTTGTAAAACTATGAAAATAACCGTGACTCGTAACACGTCCGATCAAGAGTGCATCGTCTAGTCAATGCTATAATAATAATAATAATCAAGGAAACCTCATACCGGGATATCGATATCGAGGGAACTCGAGACTCCTCACATCGGGATATCGATGTCGAGCAAGTATAGCCATGCTTTGAAGCACGCTTATAAATCATACTTTTAACAGAAATCATCTTCATGTACAATCTCTTCTATTGGATAACAACTAGGTGATAACAACAAGCTTCCATACATCTATTCATGTCAAGCAATCCCACGCATGTAATAATATATCATAGACTAATCTAATTAATTAACTCATAACAGATCTAAAAATTAAATGACGAGTCACATAATAATTTACGATAAACTAATAATTAAAATTAAATAATCAAGGTTCAGGATCTTGCCTGCGAGACCAAGGGGTCTAATGACGAACGGCGGGGCCGATGCGAACGCGGTACGACAGATCTGAACGGTCGAGTCATGACGGATCTGCTGGAGGTGGATCTGGACTGTGACGAGGACTACAGGGGCTGACCACGGGGAGTTCGACGGGGCTATGGGGCTGTCATCAGCGGGAGAGATCTCCAACGACACTGACGGCTAGGCGAGGAGCGTCGGCAGCGGGCATGGCGGATCTAGCGGCGCTCGGGGTGTTGGTCGGGCTGCTGGAGGACGGCAAGGGGCTGGCGACTCGCTGTTCGGCTGCGTCGCGAGACTGGACGGCCGAGCCAGGAAGGCGGCTGTGAACGGCAAGAAAAAAAAAAAAACAAATAAAAAAAAAAAAAAACCGGCGGTTGAGGTGGGACTGGGGCTCCAGGAGACGGCTTGAGGTGGCGGCAGTGAGGAGCGACAACGAGTGCGGGGCGCCGGCGTGGGAGCTGAGGCAGATATGGATGGGGAGAGCGCTGCAAGGGGTTGTTGTCGGCCGACGGCCTGAGGCTGGCGGTGCTCAAGGCGGCGGGCGAGGGGTGCAGTTCAGTGGTTCGTCGGAGGGAAACTCAGCGGGGAGGAGCGGTGCAGGGAGGTCGACGGGCTGGCCAAGGGAAGGGCAGCGGAGCTTGGCTTGGGGCTTAGGCGGCGGCGCGGGCGGGAGAATGGTGAAGGGCTGGTCGCGACTGAGGGCGACGAGGCTGGGGTCGCGGGGGGTTGGGCACGGTGGCGTTGGCCGGGAGGGGAGCTTGGCTGTGGGCTTGGGCGTCAGAATTAGATGCTGGGAGAGGCGGCCGACAGGGGATGAGGAGGGTCGGCGTCGTCGGGGTCAGTGGACAGCGGGGTTTGCGGTGGCTGGCAATGGTGCACGCGGAGAGAGAAAGAGATGAAGAGAGAGAGGAGAGAGATGGTGAGGCGGCGGCAGCGTGTTTTTGAGCAGGAGAGGAGAGAGAGGGTTTTCACATGTATATATATATATTATTATATTAGGGTTAGGGTTTAGGTTAAAATAATTAAAATAAATACTTTTGGGTACTTAAAAATTAAACTAATTACATAATAATTATCTACAATTAAAAACGTGCATGTTGAGCTAATACAACAGTTGTTACGAAATAGTCGAAATATACCCATATTATACAATTAAACAGAAATAATTAATAATAAAAATATATTTACTTACATTTAAAATCATATAATTATAGGATAATTATATACACAGTAAAACGTACTAGTTGTACTAATGCGACCGATAATACGCAACAGTAAAAATAATACAACAAATTATACAAATAATACGTAATTAACAATACAACGCATTATACAAAAATATATGTAATAATAATAATAATATCACGCATTATCCAAAATGATACGTAATAGTATAAGTAACTCAACGGATAAATTCCAGAAATTTTTACTGCATTAAATAAATTTATAAATATTTAAATCATTTAAATAAATATAAAACTTAGATTTCAAATCATAGAAAAATCTAGAAATTCGAGAAATATATAAATACTCTTCCAAAAATAATAATTAAATATTTAAAATACTAGAAAATTATTTTAACTAATATCAAAATTTTACGGTCCTTACATTCTACCCCCCTTAAAATAAATTTCGCCCTCGGAATTAAACCCAAGGACAGAGATATGGAAAGAGAGGCTCAACCCAACGCATATAGAGAAGAATTCAAAATAAATTGCATATCCATAAGCAAAGGGGAATGTAAGACAAGAACAACACAAGATGAGATACAAGTTGTGACAACTAAGATATCGCTATCGCATCTTAGACTCGCAACAAAATCCAGGCAAATACTATGATACAAACATATTTAACTGTGTGAACTTGTTACACAGTACTTGTAAATATATAAGAAATCTAATCAGTATAAGGTATAAGATAAGCAATAACATAGAATTAAAAAAATAGGTACAATATAAATAAACAATCATATAGAGTGAATCATGCAAATAATATACAAGCTTTCATAGAAACAAAGCAGAAACATATTAAGTAAGAATAAAATCAAGTAAGAACAATAAATCTAAAGCAAACACAAAAGTAAGTCAAATAAAATAGAAACAGACAGAAACATAACAACATAATGAGAAAAGTTAAAAATTCTAAAATACATAACAGTTTAAACAAACATAATAGCAGGGTATAACAATGGTCAATCAAAAACAAAAAGAAATTTAATTATGAAAAATACAATCAATACAGGTTCAAACTAAGATATTAAGAACACAGTGTAAGATATAAAATTAATAAAAATGAGTAAACGAGCGAAAAACAAACATCAACAGGATCATATAACAAAATAGAATGATATAATAATAAGTGTAAATCAAAGATAATAGGAAAAGCAATCATAAAATAATTAGATTAATAATACATACAAAATAAAACAAATAAAAGAAAATATATTTAATTGATGGATTGGTGAAAAGTAATCTGAAACATAGAAAAGATACAAAAACAGTCAAGTATAAATAGCTAAACATAATTATTAAAACAATTATATAATCAAATAGTCATGTAAAGCAGTATACAAAATTTAGGAGATAAATAATTCATTACACAATATTGGGAATTTACGAATTGTATACACAGAAATTAGAGTGCGACAAATAATATAATTATATAAAAATACGCAGCACAATGCAAGTGGAATATTAGAAGGTAATTAAACATAAACCAAAAAGATACGATATACAAAACAATACAAAGCAGACAATCATGGAAAGATAAAGTGATAGGACACAACAACATATAAGAAAATGAATTATATGTAGTATATCATATCAAAAACAAAATAAATAATTATAGATGTATATCACATCAATAATTATCGAAAACACACACTTTATATAAATATTATGACTATTGGGTACATAATATTATGACTAGAAAAATGAAGCAACAAACTTGACAAGGAACAAAATATATATAAGTAAGTATTAAGATGAATAAGAAACAGTATTTAGAAAATAAGTAACCATAACATCAACAAAACTAAAAATATTAAATGATTGATAAATTAAATCAAACAATGATGATACATGTAATTGGAAGTAAAGAATAAAATGAAATATAGTAAATGAAACTATTTTATACGTAATAAAACAAGCTAGCAAGTTAATAATACAATTATAATATAATGTACAATAGCAGACAATGATAATGTAAAATGACTAAAATATACTAAACATAAGAATGACACAATATTACTAGAAAAACACAAGATATAAGACAAGAACACAGAACAATCAGGCAGAAGGACAATAAAGATTATAATAAGGTATACAGAGCATAGATAATCACAATTAAAATAACATTAAGAAATAAACATAGATGGAAACATATCAATACATATAGACAAACAAACAGAGGCAAATCATAATAATAATCAATAGCAGAATAAAATGATACATAATAATTATTAGCATACAAACAGTTATATAAAACAAAATAAATAATACAAAATCATAGTTAAGCTCAAAGAAACACAAATAAAATCAAAGTATAAAAATAAAAGATATAAGAGCAAAAGAGATAAACAAGATTCAGTAACATATGATGTGTATAACTAAAATAAAAGATATAAGAGCAAAAGAGATAAACAAGATTCAGTAACATATGATGTGTATAACTAATATAATTATTAATATGTATAATAAGCGTTAAAATGAAAACACATACATAATATTAAGCATATAAAAGTCTGTATACTCATGGTACTAATCATGCTAACAAAAATAAATTTTGATGGAAAGAGTCATAAAGTATTATATGATAAAATAGACATAAGAGTAAACACGTGATTATATAAAACATAATAAGAAGATCATAATTATATATTCGACAAATAATATGATAAATTAGAAGTATTAGTAATATTCATAAATATAAACAAGATACAACAATAATAATCATCACTATATAAAATCAATTTAGACATAGTAGTATATTGTGTACTAGTCAAAAATCATATAAATACAATCAGTATAACATACATAAATAAAATGTATAATACATAAAACATGAACTATGAAAGATAAAATAGATTTATAAACAAGTGAAAACATACAATATAACACTGTATGTGATACATAAAATAATATAGTAAATAATATAGAATTCAATACAATCAAACGATACACAAGTCAAGTCAAAGAAAATATAGTGTAAAATAATAACATATAAAATAATGACAGGCACGAGGATAGATGAGTTATACAAAGAGAGGATAATCGCGAAGCGATGGGACAAGAACCGTGAAAACTCCGGAGTCAAAAAGTGATAAGATAGAGATGAAACGAAATCTATCAAGGAAATAGGATAAGGGTTCAAAAATAGTCTCACGGATGATATATATGATATGTATCTAAATTATCTACTATTCTCTTACTGGTAGGAAATCGGGCTCGTGATCGGAACCGTGACCTGCATAGGCCACCACTAAAACCTGTCACGCCCCGCTTCCCAAAATACACGGGAATCGGAATGTGAACAAGCCCGCGACGTATTAGATCAAGGAGAATAAATAAAAATAAATGTTTCTCCTCAACCTAATACGCTAAGCGTCTGGAAATAAGTACAATGCGAAGTCACAGGTCCCCGATCACAATCAGTAAGAATATAATAGACAACCTCAGAATAAAAATATCATATCACAAATGAATATCATCCAAGATATAATATTCGGGTCAAACATGCCCTTATACATATCTAAACAAATGAACACTGGAGAATGTAAAATACAATGATTGAGCATAAAAGAAATGCTACAAAAGTAAACTAAGATCATCAAACAACAAGAGGGAATAACTAAACTTTGGCTTCTTTTGCTCGGTCTGCAAGGCACTCCTGCTGAGAATCCTCTGGCTTTGGCGCATCTCCAAGCTAAACATGTTCTTCTTCAAAGTCTGACGTACACCAAAGAAAACAGGTGTACGTCAGCGTGTATGGCACACGGCAAAGACCCGACCCCACAAGAAAATAGAACAAACGGAAATCCAATGCGAAAAACGATACGATAACAGAAATAACAAAAGAACGTACAACTGAAATCCACAAAAAAACGATACGATAACAGAAATAACAAAAGAACGTACAACTGAAATCCACAAATCAACATGAAAACACTACTAAATCATGATAACATAAAGCATCCAAAATCGATCAGATAACGAGATCATGCAGCTAGCGATCAATTTAATCATCCAATTAACAGGGACATACAATAAATGGAATTAATACCTAAAAATCTACAACTCGAGACGTAGTATGTCGAGAGAAATAATCCAAACAAGGAAACCCTCATGTATATACCATATGTCTCAAATTGCAGATAATTAAATATTAATCCCGATCTATGTATGAAAAAAACAATACTGATCTACATCTCAACAAAACTAACAAGGTCCACCATAAAGCACGCAAGCATATTATTCTTGTTTTACATGTTATTTGAATTAGGGAAGAATATTTTGATGTATATAATCGGGTCCTCGTAAAGTCGTCCGGGAGCCGCCTTCAAGTCAAGTATTGGCCCTCTGGCCATATATATAATACTCACGATATCACAATAATAGGAAAGCGCTGTGCCCGTTTATATACATGCTATATTCTCCGTTCAATTCCCCTTTATAACCCCACGTTGTCAAATTAATTAAGCAACTGTACATGAAATATTATGCACTAGTCACGGAGTTACCGTGGAACGACTTCTGTAAAACTATGAAAATAACCGTGACTCATAACACGTCCGATCAAGAGTGCATCGTCTAGTCAATGCTATAATAATAATAATAATCAAGGAAACCTCATACCGGGATATCAATATCGAGGGAACTCGGGACTCCTCACATCGGGATATCGATGTCGAGCAAGTATAGCCATGCTTTGAAGCACGCTTATAAATCATACTTTTAACAGAAATCGTCTTCATGTACAGTCTCTCCTATTGGATAACAACTAGGTGATAACAACAAGCTTCCACATATCTATTCATGTCAAGCAATCTCACGCATGTAATAATATATCATAGACTAATCTAATTAATTAACTCATAACAGATCTAAAAATTGAATGACGAGTCACATAATAATTTACGATAAACTAATAATTAAAATAAAATAATGCATGGTTCGGGGATGTGCCTGCAGACGAAGGTGTAATGACGAACGGTGGGCCGATGTGGACGGCGGTACAGACAGAATCTGAACGGTCGGTTATGACGGATCTGGCTGGAGGTGGATCTGACTGCGACGAGGATGCAGGGCTGACGGCACGGGGAGTTCGACGGGGCTATGGTTCTGTGCGTCAGGCGGGAGAGATCTCCAACGTCGCGACGCTAGCGCGGGAGCGTCGGTAGCGGGCATGGCGGATACTAGGGCACGCTCGGGGTGTTTGGTCGGGCTGTGAGGACGGCAAGGGCTGGCGACTCGCTGTTCGGCTGGTCGGAGACCGCTGCGAGCAGGAGGGCTGTTGAAGCGACGAGTGGGGGTTGAGGCGGGAGCGGCGGGTCCAGGAGGCGGTTGAGGTGGCTGGCGTATGAGGAGGGACAGCGAAGTGGCGGGGGCTGGCGACGTGGGAACTGAGGAGGATCTGGATGGGGGAGAGGTTGCGGGGGTTGGTCGGTCGGGCCTGAGGCTGGCGGTTGGCTCGGGCGGGCGGGGGAGGGAGTGAGTTCTGGTCGTCTGGAGGGAAAACTCGAGCAGGGAGGAGCGGTGCAGGAAGGTGCGACGGGGCTTGGCCAAGGAAGGGGCAGCGAGCTTCGGCTTGGGCTCAGGCAGGCGGCCGCGGGGTGAAGATGGGAAGGGCATGGTCAGCAGGCTGAGGGCGACGAAGGCTGGGGTCGGGGGGGTTGGGCACAGGCGGCGGTTGGCCGGAGGGAGGCTGGCTGTGGGCTTGGGGTCGGGATTGGATGCTGGGAGAGGCGGCCGGCGGGGATGAGGAGGGTCGGTGTCGTCGGGGGTCATGGTGGAGCGGGCAGGGTTTGGGTGGGCGTGGCTGCGACGGCACGCGAGAGAGAAAGAGTATGAAGAGAGAGAGAGAGAGGATGGTGAGGCGGGCGCGTGTTTTTTGAGGCAGAGAGGGAGAGAGAGGGTTTTCAGCATGTATATTATATATAATATATATATATATATTATATATATTATTATATTTAGGGTTAGGGTTATAGGTTAAAAAATTAATAATATATTTGGGTAGCTTAAAAAATTAAAGCTAATTAACGTAATAATTATCTAGCAATTAAAAAACGTAATGTTGAGCAATACAACA
>NC_033796.1:44868111-44871521 GCF_001876935.1 Asparagus officinalis | reverse complement strand
ACGCCAGTCAACGCGTTGCAAGCAAAAAATTCAACGTACGACGTCCAAAACCCTAAGGTCAATGCCGGAAAACGCGTAACCCTATGTCAACACCGGTCAATGCGTTGCAATGAAAGAATCAATACTCCGAAAAGTATACGAGTATAAACTGCTTCTTAAATACTTCAATAAGATAAAGACTCGACGCCAACAATCGATGGTCAGCTAAATCAGGAACCGACTTCAAAGTTCAAAATTCCGACAACGGTCAGACAATAAATGCAGCACCGAACCCCTCTCAAGCATTCGACAAAGTACCGAGAATCAAGAACAGAAGCCATTCCAAGGTCCCGTTACACCGACTGAAGGTGGGGACAATCATATCCAAAGTATTCCAGACTCTTCTATAAAAGAACGAGACTGAAATACTTTGGAGGGGGTATCTGTAGGCATATAAAATTGCTTATAGGTCCCTTAGCTCAGCTCGGCACAAACCGACGAACCAACGAGGCGACGAGATCGACGAATCGCACGCAAGCAACGGAATACATCCATTCACGTGCAGGATCAAGCCAAGTGTTCGAAGAGTCAACGAGTCATCCAACCAAGGGCATACTCGGACGAATCACGATCGAATCAAGATCGGTTTCAGACTCAAATTCAGAAGTGGATTTACTGCCTAATCGGGAACTTACTGCCAAATCTGGAATCAAGTCAGGGAGCCGTTTCCAGGTCAATCAACCACACAACAGAAACACAACCGAATCGAGTCCAGATCAACAACGAAACACAGAACCGGACAACGGAAAATGACGGAACGAACAACACCCGGAGGGGCTCGGCCGAAACCGAGCCATCTCAAGGTGGCTCGGCCCAAGCCGAGCCACCCTGAGGTGGCTCGGCCAAGGCCGAGCCACCCCAGGGTGGCTCGGCCAAAGCCGAGCCTGTAGGCGTCAAAAATTGCCGATAGGTCCCCACACGTGGCTCGAGATGGAGAGGAGACGATGAACATCGCTATTCGAGTCACAGAAGCTTATTTGAAGATGACGAACGCATGAAGTGAGTCGACGGACCATGCGAAGCAACGGAATTTTGGAATAAGGATTGGAGACTCGGAACTTAAAAAAGATTGAAACTTTGGGACTTCGGGGACTCACTCCTTCAGATCTGGTGCTCGGCGATCATCAACGTCAAATAAGGCAGGTGTTCGAGAGGATCAGATCTCAGATCTACGCAGGCATACTCCGGATCTAATCTTGGTCTTAGATCCCGAGACTTGGACGATTGTTTCCTTGGTGAAACAATCCTCCCCGGCTATTATTTCCTTGGTGAAATAATACCCGTCGTACTGCGTAGATCCGACCGGATCTAGATCTCGCGGTGGTCCACGGCAAACAACCCCGGCGCAGGCAAAGAACCCACAAAGCGAGCGACCGCAAAACAGGAGCTCGCGATTCGTTCGACACAAAAGGAGAAAAGTTGTAATCTTTGTTTATTTTTATTTGATTTTCGTTGTAACCGGATCTTATAAAAAGACCGGATCTTTTGTAACTCAAAAAGTTGTAACTCAAGATGACAATGGAATCAATAACAAAGAAAGACACGAATTTTCCAGCGAACAAAATCAAATGCTGAGTAGGTGAACCCATCCTATTAAACGGCGTGAAGTTAATTAGATTGAACTTCGCCGGATATGGGATCGATTCCCACTCTCTTGGGTATGGACAGGGAATGCTCGTTTTCTTCATCTCTTGAGCGGAAATCAATGTATTGATTTTGCTCTCGAGGTTTTTGATCTTCAAGCTTTCACCTGTGTTTTCACTAGCATTCTCGTTACCACCCCCTGCATTGACGGGAGGATTATTGTCATATATGCAATGGTTACTAATCTGAGGGCCGCATAACTGATAAACGATCTTCTGCTGCAAGCTGAAATTATGTAAATATTAGTGTTCACGTTAGTATATAACATGAATATTTACAAATTTATTATCTACATTTCAGGTTATAGCCTCCTATGTTGTCTTGTTAAATAGGTTAATGGAGACGCGTGCAAACTATGCGAAAGACATACACATATGTAGTCCATGGGTAACCGTAAGTAGAAATCCAATCCGAGATTATAAGTAATATTCATAAGCTATATTAAATACTTACTCTTAACTTTCTTTATTTTTTTAGAGATGCATCAATGAAAATAATCCGTCAAGTGTGGATCGAATGTTTAAGCCAATAACGACAACTCGATTCCAAGAACTTGATAAGATTATTTTCCCACTCCTAACTTCATTTCATTGGCATATGTTGGTGTTCTTTGTAAAGGAGAAGAGATTTTATCATTATTCTTCCCTCCGTGGTTATATGTCCGATGCTAATGAGTTTAGGGTGAAGCTTATTTCTACCATTCCCGATGCTTGGAACTTAGACATTACTTCGATTCAGGAGGTAGAAAGTGTTGATGTACCTCAACAACGGGGGTTAGTGTATTCGACTTATATGTTCTTTTTTCGTTTGTGCTAACACTCACATAGAGACTACATATTGCGGGCCAAGAGTGTTATATTGATATTGCAAACTTTTGAACTTGCAGAAGCTTGGATTGCGGGGTGTTCTTGATGGCGTACATGTTTAGCCTCATATCCGGTCAACCAATTGCAATTGACCAAAAGGATTGTGCAAGACATAGAGCTCGTATTGTTGCTCTATTTCTATTTGAAGGTATATTTTCTATACGTGTAATGTTCATTGAAACGCTTATATCGAAATCTATTGTTCTTTTGATCCGCTTATATTTTGCTTTCAGGAAATCAACCAACATGATCCTCAAGACCAATTCCCCGGTTGCTACATGCCAATTGTGATATCCAATATTTTTTGTGTACAAATATATTTTGGGAATTGATTTGTAAAGTATTTGTATATATATATATATATATGCCAATGATGCAATCTTGTATATATTCCCCGGTTGTATACAGTTTTTTTGAAAATGCAAGTTTGGAAATGCAATCTTGTATATATAGCTTGTTTGGAAATGCAATCTTGTATATAGTTTGTCAATCTCCTTGATACGCAATGTTGTATATAGTTTGTCCGGATATGCATGCAACGTTTGTCAATCTCTTAAAAACTTTGTAAACTTGAATAGTCAATTCAAAATCATTGGCCAGAATGTTTTATGCACTGGGTTATTTATGACATCCCAAAATATCAGCAAGAACCCAAGTAAAAAGACCAACAAATGGGTCGACTCATAAAATTCACGAGTCGACTCATAAACCATGGGTCGACTCATAATATCATGGGTCGACTCAGCAGAAACAAAACACATATTCCAGCACACTTTGTGAGTCGACTTATGACAGTTATGAGTCGACTCAACCTGATGGGTCGACTCATGACTGTCATGAGTCGACTCAGCAGAAACAAAA
>NC_033796.1:44810135-44854159 GCF_001876935.1 Asparagus officinalis | reverse complement strand
GTTAATCCGAAAGTATAGCACGTTATATTAAGAGTATAGCACGTTAACCTGTAAGTATAGCACGTTAATATTAAAGTATAGCACGTTAATCTGTAAGTATAGCACGTTAACCTGTAAGTATAGCATGTTAATCTATAAGTATAGCACGTTAATATGAAAGCATAGCACGTTAATATGAAAGTATAGCACGTTATATTGAGAGTATAGCACGTAGATCGGTAAGTATAGCACGTTAAAGTATAGCACGTAAATCCGAAAGTATAGCACGTTAATCTGTAAGTATAGCACGTTAATATGAAAGTATAGCACGTTAATATGTAAGTATAGCACGTTAACCTGTAAGTATAGCACGTTAATATTAAAGTATAGCACGTTAATATGAAAGTATATTACGTAAATCCGAAAGTATAGCACGTTAACCTGTAAGTATAGCATGTTAACCTGTAAGTATAGCACGTTAATATGAAAGTATAGCACGTTAATATGTAAGTATAGCACGTTAACCTGTAAGTATAGCATGTTAATCCGAAAGTATAGCACGTTATATTGAGAGTATAGCACGTTAATCCGAAAGTATAGCACGTTATATCGAAAGTATAGCACGTTATATCGAAAGTATAGCACGTTATATCGAAAGTATAGCACGTTATATCAAAAGTATAGCACGTTATATCGAAAGTATAGCACGTTATATCGAAAGTATAGCACGTTATATCGAAAGTATAGCACGTTATATTAAGAGTATAGCACGTTAAGGAGTACGTATAGCACAATATATCGAAAGTATAGCACGTTAACTTGTAAGTATAGCACGTTCGCCTGTAAGTATAGCACGTTAATCAGTAAGTATAACATGTTAATATTTCTGTAAGTATAGCACGTAAATCCGAAAGTATAGCACGTTAATCTGTAAGTATAGCACGTTAATATGAAAGTATAGCACGTTAATCTGTAAGTATAGCACGTTAATATGAAAGTATAGCACGTTAATCTGTAAGTATAGCACGTTAATATGAAAGTATAGCACGTTAATATGAAAGTATAGCACGTTAATATGAAAGTATAGCACGTTAATATGTAAGTATAGCACGTTAACCTGTAAGTATAGCATGTTAATCCGAAAGTATAGCACGTTATATTGAGAGTATAGCACGTTATATCGAAAGTATAGCACGTTATATCGAAAGTATAGCACGTTATATTAAGAGTATAGCACGTTAAGGAGTACGTATAGCACAATATATCGAAAGTATAGCACGTTAATCTGTAAGTATAGCACGTTAATCTGTAAGTATAGCACGTTAATATGAAAGTATAGCACGTTAATATGAAAGTATAGCATGTTAATCTGTAAGTATAGCACGTTAATATGAAAGTATAGCACGTTAATATGAAAGTATATTACGTAAATCCGAAAGTATAACACGTTAACCTGTAAGTATAGCACGTTAATATTAAAGTATAGCACGTTAATCTGTAAGTATAGCACGTTAATATGAAAGTATAGCACGTTAATCTGTAAGTATAGCACGTTAACCTGTAAGTATAGCACATTATATTAAGAGTATATCACATTAAGGAGTAAGTATAGCACGTTATATCGAAAGTATAGCACGTTATATCGAAAGTATAGCACGTTATATTAAGAGTATAGCACGTTAAGGAGTACGTATAGCACGATATATCGAAAGTATAGCACGTTAATCTGTAAGTATAGCACGTTAACCTGTAAGTATAGCATGTTAACCTGTAAGTATAGCACGTTAATATGAAATTATAGCACGTTAATATGAAAGTATAGCACGTTAATCTGTAAGTATAGCAGGTTAATATGAAAGTATAGCACGTTAATATGAAAGTATAGCACGTTAATCTGTAAGTATAGCACGTTAACCTGTAAGTATAGCACGTTAATATGAAAGTATAGCACGTTAATCTGTAAGTATAGCACGTTAATATGAAAGTATAGCACGTTAATCTGTAAGTATAGCACGTTAATATGAAAGTATAGCACGTTAATCTGTAAGTATAGCACGTTAATATGAAAGTATAGCACGTTAATCTGTAAGTATAGCACGTTAATATGAAAGTATAGCACGTTATATTAAGAGTATAGCACGTTAAGGAGTACGTATAGCACGATATATCGAAAGTATAGCACGTTAATCTGTAAGTATAGCACGTAAATATGAAAGTATATTACGTAAATCCGAAAGTATAGCACGTTAACCTGTAAGTATAGCATGTTAACATGTAAGTATATCACGTTAATATGAAAGTATAGCACGTTATATTGAGAGTATAGCACGTAGATCGGTAAGTATAGCACTAGCACGTTAATCTGTAAGTATAGCACGTTAATCTGTAAGTATAGCACGTTAACCTGTAAGTATAGCACGTTATATTGAGAGTATAGCACGTTAAGGAGTACGTATAGCACGATATATCGAAAGTATAGCACGTTAATCTGTAAGTATAGCACGTTAATATGAAAGTATAGCACGTTAATATGAAAGTATATTACGTAAATCCAAAAGTATAGCACGTTAACCTGTAAGTATAGCATGTTAACCTGTAAGTATAGCACGTTAATATGAAAGTATAGCACGTTAATATGAAAGTATAGCACGTTATATTGAGAGTATAGCACGTAGATCGGTAAGTATAGCACTCTGTAAGTATAGCACGTTAATATGAAAGTATAGCACGTTAATATGTAAGTATAGCACGTTAACCTGTAAGTATAGCATGTTAATCCGAAAGTATAGCACGTTATATTGAGAGTATAGCACGTTAATCCGAAAGTATAGCACGTTATATCGAAAGTATAGCACGTTATATCGAAAGTATAGCACGTTATATTAAGAGTATAGCACGTTAAGGAGTACGTATAGCACAATATATCGAAAGTATAGCACATTAATCTGTAAGTATAGCACGTTAATATGAAAGTATAACACGTTAATCTGTAAGTATAGCACGTAAATCCGAAAGTATAGCACGTTAACCTGTAAGTATATCATGTTAACCTGTAAGTATAGCACGTTAATATGAAAGTATAGCACGTTAATATGAAAGTATAGCACGTTATATTGAGAGTATAGCACGTTAAGGAGTACGTATAGCACTATATATCGAAAGTATAGCACATCTGTAAGTATAGCATGTTAATATGAAAGTATAGCACGTTAATCTGTAAGTATAGCACGTTAATATGAAAGTATAACACGTTAATCTGTAAGTATAGCACGTTAATATGTAAGTATAGCACGTTAACCTATAAGTATAGCACGTTAATATGTAAGTATAGCACGTTAATATGAAAGTATAGCACGTTAATATGAAAGTATATTACGTAAATCCGAAAGTATAGCACGTTAACCTGTAAGTATAGCACGTTAATATGAAAGTATAGCACGTTATATTGAGAGTATAGCACGTAGATCAGTAAGTATAGCACATTATATTAAGAGTATATCACATTAAGGAGTAAGTATAGCACGTTAATATGAAAGTATAGCACGTTAATCTGTAAGTATAGCACGTTAATATGAAAGTATAGCACGTTAATCTGTAAGTATAGCACGTTAACCTGTAAGTATAGCACGTTAACCTGTAAGTATAGCACGTTAATCTGTAAGTATAGCACGTTAATATGTAAGTATAGCACATTAATATGTAAGTATATCACGTTAACCTGTAAGTATAGCACGTTAATATTAAAGTATAGCACGTTAATATGTAAGTATAGCACGTTAACCTGTAAGTATAGCATGTTAATCCGAAAGTATAGCACGTTATATTGAGAGTATAGCACGTTAATCCGAAAGTATAGCACGTTATATCGAAAGTATAGCACGTTATATTAAGAGTATAGCACGTTAAGGAGTACGGCACGGTAAGTACGTATAGCACGATATATCGAAAGTATAGCACGTTAATCTGTAAGTATAGCACGTTAATATGAAAGAATAGCACGTTAATATGAAAGTATAGCACGTAAATCCGAAAGTATAGCACGTTAATATGAAAGTATAGCACGTTAATCTGTAAGTATAGCACGTAAATCCGAAAGTATAGCGCGTTAACCTGTAAGTATAGCATGTTAACCTGTAAGTATAACACGTTAATCTGTAAGTATAGCACGTTAATATGAAAGTATAGCATGTTAATCTGTAAGTATAGCACGTTAATATAAAAGTATAGCACGTTAATCTGTAAGTATAGCACGTTAACCTGTAAGTATAGCACGTTAATATGTAAGTATAGCACGTTAACCTGTAAGTATAGCACGTTAATATGAAAGTATAGCACGTTAATATGAAAGTATAGCACGTTAATATGTAAGTATAGCACATTAACCTGTAAGTATAGCATGTTAATCCGAAAGTATAGCACGTTATATTGAGAGTATAGCACGTTAATCCGAAAGTATAGCACGTTATATTGAGAGTATAGCACGTTAATCCGAAAGTATAGCATGTTATATTGTAAGTATAGAACGTTAATCTGTAAGTATAGCACATTATCGTGTAAGTATAGCACATTAAGTATAGCACGTTAATCCGAAAGTATAGCTGATAATCTTCTCTTCGGAGAACTTAGCGATCCTTATGAGAGCTTGATGGTAGATGACTCTTATGATATCATGAGAATAATAGAGGTGTCAAACAGTACAGGGGGAAAATGCACGTCAAAGTATCCAGATTTCGGGCAGTGAGTCGACTCATACATATACATAAGTCGACTCATCAGGTTGAGTCGACATTTGCCTGTCATGAGTCGACTTATAAAACCAAGCCTAGTTCGCATTTTGGCTCTGACCAGTCGACTCATAATGTAAAGAGTCGACTCATCATTTAATGAGTCGACTCATAATTTTATGAGTCGACTCATCAGTTATGCTCATCAGTTATGCTATTTACGCGTTTTCCTGTTTGGGTTGGGCTTGGTTATTTAACGTGCTATACACTTTTGTTATTTACCACTTTGCGACCCTATTTATGAGTTTAATGAAGAGAGATTAGATTGTAATTGAGATTAGATTGTTATACTAAGAGTATATCATGTTAAGGAGTAAGTATCGCATGTCTTTCATTGACATAGGATACATATAAAATTATGCTGATGTCTGGCTTCTAGATTCAGCAGCCTCTTGGCACATGACCTCTCGGAGAGATTGGTTTCACAAATCTGAACCTATCTCAGGAGGATCTGTATTCATGGGGAATGCTCATGCCTTAGAGATTTGTGGTATTGGTACTATCAAAATCAAAATGTTTGATGGTATAATACGCACCATTCAAGATGTGCGACATGTGAAGGGCTTGAAGAAGAATCTATTGTCTTTGGGACAATTAGATGAGCTCGGGTGCAAGACTCATATAGAAAATGGAGTCATGAAGATTGTTAGAGGGGCGCTTGTGGTGATAAAAGGAGAAAAGATAGCTGCAAATCTGTACATGCTCAAGGGAAAAACTCTGCAGGAAGCTGATTCATGTGTGGCATCAACCAGCCGTGGAGAAGAACAAACCATGATGTGGCATCGCAAGCTAGGCCACATGTCAGAACGAGGCTTGAAGGTTCTCTCCGATCAGAAACTGCTTCCTGGACTTAATTCGGTAGCTCTTCCATTCTGCGAGCATTGTGTTACAAGCAAGCAACATCGACTGAAGTTCAACACATCGAGTTCTAGAAGCAAGGCTATTCTGGAACTGGTTCATTCTGATGTATGGCAAGCACCAGTTACATCCTTAGGAGGAGCAAAGTACTTTGTGTCCTTTATTGATGATTACTCCAGGAGATGTTGGGTGTATCCTATCAAGAAGAAGGCGGATGTGTTCTCAGTCTTTAAAGCCTACAAAGCGCGGGTCGAGCTTGAATCTGAGAAGAAGATCAAGTGCTTGAGGTCAGATAATGGAGGAGAATACACAGACGGTGAATTCCTAGCATTCTGCAAGCATGAAGGCATCAAAAGACAATTCAGTACGGCTTATACTCCTCAACAAAATGGAGTGGCGGAGCGGATGAACAGAACTCTGTTGGAAAGAACAAGAGCTATGTTGGCTACTGCAAATCTGGAAAAAGTCTTTTGGGCGGAAGCAGTAAAAACCACCTGTTATGTGGTGAATCGATCTCCATCAACTGCAATACAATTGAAGACGCCAATGAAGATGTGGACTGACAAGCCAGCTGATTATTCCAACCTCCATACAAATCTGGAAAAAGTCTTTTGGGTGGAAGCAGTAAAAACCGCTGGTTATGTGGTGAATCGATCTCCATCAACTGCAATACAATTGAAGACGCCAATGGAGATGTGGACTGGCAAGCTAGCTGATTATTCTAACCTCCATATATTTGGATGTCCAGTATACGTAATGTACAATGCCCAAGAAATTACAAAGCTGGATGCAAAATCCATAAAATGCATATTCTTGGGGTATGCTGATGGAGTAAAGGGGTATCGCCTGTGGGATCCCACTACCCGCAAGGTTATCATCAGCAGAGATGTTATCTTTGTAGAGAACCAACTACAAAGTAAAGAGAAAGAAAGCAGTTCGAGGAAGGACTCAGAGACTGTAGCTGTTCAGGTAGAAGATAATCCGAATTCTTCTGAAGCGACACCGGAGCATGATGTACAAGAACCAGTCGAGGCCGAGGCTCCAGAAGTTCGAAGGTCAACTCGTGAGAGAAGACCACCGACTTGGCACTCGGAGTATATTACGGAGAGTAATGTTGCATACTGTCTTCTAACAGAAGATGGAGAGCCATCAACTTTTCATGAAGCTATAAATGGCACAGATGCATCTTTGTGGATGGCAGCAATGCAGGAAGAAATTGAAGCTCTCCATAAGAACAAGACTTAGGAACTTGTGTCACTGCCACAAGGAAGAAAGACCATTGGAAACAAATGGGTCTACAAGATCAAGCGAAATGGCGATGATCAAGTGGAGCGATATCGTGCTAGATTGGTGGTAAAAGGATATGCTCAGAAAGAAGGTATTGATTTTAATAAAATATTTTCTCCTGTAGTTCGACTCTGGTTAACGTGCTATACTTACTGGTTAACGTGCTATACTTACTGGTTAACGTGCTATACTTACTGGTTAACGTGCTATACTTACTGGTTAACGTGCTATACTTACTGGTTAACGTGCTATACTTACTGGTTAACGTGCTATACTTACTGGTTAACGTGCTATACTTACTGGTTAACGTGCTATACTTACTGGTTAACGTGCTATACTTACTGGTTAACGTGCTATACTTACTGGTTAACGTGCTATACTTACTGGTTAACGTGCTATACTTACTGGTTAACGTGCTATACTTACTGGTTAACGTGCTATACTTACTGGTTAACGTGCTATACTTACTGGTTAACGTGCTATACTTACTGGTTAACGTGCTATACTTACTGGTTAACGTGCTATACTTACTGGTTAACGTGCTATACTTACTGGTTAACGTGCTATACTTACTGGTTAACGTGCTATACTTACTGGTTAACGTGCTATACTTACTGGTTAACGTGCTATACTTACTGGTTAACGTGCTATACTTACTGGTTAACGTGCTATACTTACTGGTTAACGTGCTATACTTACTGGTTAACGTGCTATACTTACTGGTTAACGTGCTATACTTACTGGTTAACGTGCTATACTTACTGGTTAACGTGCTATACTTACTGGTTAACGTGCTATACTTACTGGTTAACGTGCTATACTTACTGGTTAACGTGCTATACTTACTGGTTAACGTGCTATACTTACTGGTTAACGTGCTATACTTACTGGTTAACGTGCTATACTTACTGGTTAACGTGCTATACTTACTGGTTAACGTGCTATACTTACTGGTTAACGTGCTATACTTACTGGTTAACGTGCTATACTTACTGGTTAACGTGCTATACTTACTGGTTAACGTGCTATACTTACTGGTTAACGTGCTATACTTACTGGTTAACGTGCTATACTTACTGGTTAACGTGCTATACTTACTGGTTAACGTGCTATACTTACTGGTTAACGTGCTATACTTACTGGTTAACGTGCTATACTTACTGGTTAACGTGCTATACTTACTGGTTAACGTGCTATACTTACTGGTTAACGTGCTATACTTACTGGTTAACGTGCTATACTTACTGGTTAACGTGCTATACTTACTGGTTAACGTGCTATACTTACTGGTTAACGTGCTATACTTACTGGTTAACGTGCTATACTTACTGGTTAACGTGCTATACTTACTGGTTAACGTGCTATACTTACTGGTTAACGTGCTATACTTACTGGTTAACGTGCTATACTTACTGGTTAACGTGCTATACTTACTGGTTAACGTGCTATACTTACTGGTTAACGTGCTATACTTACTGGTTAACGTGCTATACTTACTGGTTAACGTGCTATACTTACTGGTTAACGTGCTATACTTACTGGTTAACGTGCTATACTTACTGGTTAACGTGCTATACTTACTGGTTAACGTGCTATACTTACTGGTTAACGTGCTATACTTACTGGTTAACGTGCTATACTTACTGGTTAACGTGCTATACTTACTGGTTAACGTGCTATACTTACTGGTTAACGTGCTATACTTACTGGTTAACGTGCTATACTTACTGGTTAACGTGCTATACTTACTGGTTAACGTGCTATACTTACTGGTTAACGTGCTATACTTACTGGTTAACGTGCTATACTTACTGGTTAACGTGCTATACTTACTGGTTAACGTGCTATACTTACTGGTTAACGTGCTATACTTACTGGTTAACGTGCTATACTTACTGGTTAACGTGCTATACTTACTGGTTAACGTGCTATACTTACTGGTTAACGTGCTATACTTACTGGTTAACGTGCTATACTTACTGGTTAACGTGCTATACTTACTGGTTAACGTGCTATACTTACTGGTTAACGTGCTATACTTACAGGTTAACGTGCTATACTTACTGGTTAACGTGCTATACTTACAGGTTAACGTGCTATACTTACTGGTTAACGTGCTATACTTACAGGTTAACGTGCTATACTTCCTGATAGCGTGCTATACTTATAGGATAACATGCTATACTTCCTGAATAACGTGCTATACTTATAGGATAACGTACTATACTTACATGATAATGTGCTATGCTTACTGAATAATGTGTTATACTTACATGTTAACGTGTTATACTTACTAACTAACGTGCTATACTTACAAGTTAACGTGCTATACTTACTGAATAACATGTTATACTTATAGGTTAACGTGCTATACTTAGATGATAACGTGTTATACTTTCATGATAACGTGTTATACTTACAATATAACATGCTATACTTACATGATAACGTGCTATACTTACAATATAACATGTTATACTTACAGGTTAATGTGCTATACTTACATGATAACGTGTTATACTTTCATGATAACGTGTTATACTTACAATATAACATGCTATACTTACATGATAACGTGCTATACTTACAATATAACATGTTATACTTACAGGTTAATGTGCTATACTTACAGTATAATGTGCTATACTTACAGTATTAATGTGCTATACTTACAGTATAACATGCTCTACTTATATTAATATGCTATACTTATAAGTCTGGTAATTCATGCTATACTTACATGTTATCATTCTATACTAAGATCAAATTTAACAAAAATTTCATCAATTATAACAAATTTAACTAATATTTAACTAATTGTTATGAATTCATAACAATAACATTTTACTAAAAATAATTATGTGAAATAACATTATGTGAAATAACTAATTATGTGAAATAATAATGTGAAATAAGAAGTGCAAAATAATTATGTGAAATAACTAATGTGAAATTAATGGGTGGTTAATTACAAAACCTCAGTTATCTAACATTTTACTAAAAATAACGAATTAAAATTTTTTTATGAACTCATTTAACTAACTTAAAAAAAAAAATCGACGAAAACACAGCCAACGCTCTTGCAAATCAATACCTGAAACGATGAGTTCGACGGCAATGATGACGACAATGTCGACTGCGAAATCCGTCGGCGGCAAGGGGACAGCGAGATAGACGGCGCGATCGACGGCAACGGTCTGGGACTTGGGTCGCGGCTGCGGGCGACGGTCTGGGACGGTCGATAACGCCTACGGGCGACGGCCTGGGTCAGGCGACAGCTGCTGCGGGCTGGAGCGGGCGAGATCGGGGTCGCGGCGAGAGCTAATGTCACGGCGGCCTCGAGCGGCTGGAGCGGGCGACAGCGAGATCTGGATCACGGCGGGTGGAGCGGGCGACGACGGCGAGATCTCGGTCACGGCGGCTGGAGCGGGCGACGATAGCTGGAGTTCTCTTTTTCAATTTAGGGCTGAGGTGAAATAGGGATTTTGAGGAGAGAGACGTTGATATGGGGAAAGGGGGTATTTTGGGGTTTTAAGAAAAATATATGGGGGGGCCCACTGCTGAAAGTATTGTATTTTGGATTTGGGTTTAAAGACAAATACAAAAAGAAATTTGGACTTAGAGATACAACCAATACTACTTGGGTTTAAAAATAAAGGGAGGTAAACTATTGGACCTAAAGACAAAAAGCCCTTGTTTTTAATTTGTCGTAAACCCTTTGGATCTCGGAGCGTGTTGTACAAAATACATCTGTAACGTTTATAATCCCCACGAGATTCCCTATTATCTTTGTGATAATTTTTTTTGGAGATGCGTGGGGAATTTGGGAAGGCACGGGGGGTCTCCGGACCGATATTCGAGTTATATCGCTAACTCTCATCTAGGAGGAAACTCCGTATGTGTGGGTCCTACCTTCTATTCCCATTTTTTTTTCAGGTTAAGCAGATGGGATCGAACCAATGATCTGGTGATAAATGCCGATATTAACGGATGAGCGGAGGAGCTTATCAGTTCATTCATATATAATATATTATTATATAATTATATATATATATATATATATATATATATATAGTATTATATATATATATATATATATATATATAAGGTGACACCCTAGGCTCTTACCTAAGGACGCGCGCTTTTAGAATCACATCATTTTCTAAATTTTTTATGCTGCATCCACTCCTGTTGCAACTTGATCTTACACGTCTTAAACCCAAAACACATCAATTTTGGGGTGAATACCCGCTTGTGTTTTTGACCATTCGTTGCACAGCCGTGTAAAAAGTTCTATTCATTCAAAACCCTGTTAAAATTGCATACGACGTGGATAATATGCGTCAAAACACGACGTTTCACCCCCAAAAATTGGCGGCGGGCCGCGTGATCGTGTGTCTTGGTTTAAGAACGTGTAGAATCAGTTTCAACGGATAGCGGCATCGTAAAAAAAATTAAGAAATGATGTGATTTTTAGTGCCAACGTCCTTAGGTGGGAGCCATAGGGGCTCACATATAGATCACTTTTCCCTATATATATATATATATATATATATATATACCGCGTATATATATATATATATATATATATATATATATATATATATATATACACACACACTAGTTTTTGTGCACGTGCATGCACGTGGTTAAATACCAAAATTATTTATTTTCTTACTATAAAATAAGTCAGATTCATTTTGAGTTAAAATCTATAAACATAGATTATTATATTTGCCATAAATTTTATTTAAATGTTTTTAAAAGTTTTTATTTAAAAAAAAAATTTATGAAATAGATTTGTGTGTTAAATTGGGATTAATATACTTTTATATACTTGCATACACAACGTTATTTTTTAAATTTGTATATATCAAACTTCATGTAACACATTTGTTTGTCAGATTAAATCATCGATCTCCAACTTGTTTATTTTAGTCATTAAATATAGTATTAAGTTTGAAAAAAATACTATATTATCGACGTGTTAATAAAAATATAACCAAATACTTAATATTAAGATAGTTTGTGTAAGCTCAACACAGAGCACAAACTTTTCACAAGACTGGAAGATATCTTAATTATTGATTGATTTAAAATAAAAAATAAATACTAAAGATTAATGATAACTCTAGTATAATTTTATATGACAAAAGCATATTGAAAAATTTGCGTGAAAATCCCTTCTAAATATTCCTAATTTTACTAAAAACTTTAAGCTTTACTATAGAATATTCAAAAAAATTATCCTTTTTTTCTTATTTTTTCATATTTAATTAAGCCGAGATTAATTTTTCTCCACCTTTATTTTTTTCTTAGGCAATTCTACAGTAGTGTCTTCATCATCTACATCAATTGTGATATCAGGTTGGTACATAATAAAGAGCAAAAGACAAGACAAGAGTGTAGAAAGATCACTGCTAAAAGTACTTAATATAAACACTGCTAATGTACTTAATATAAACACTGCTGAAAGTAATAATGAAGACCTTAGCAAAATAGAAGATCAGAAACTCAAAAGAAATTTTGACTTGAGGAAACAAGAATTGGGTAATGTAAGAACTAAGAACTTCTGTTTATAAAAATATATATGCTTTGAGAGAATAGGTACCCCAACACCCAACATTCGACACTCTTTACCACTAAATAGAAATCTTAACCTGGATTTTCAAAAAGAAAAAGATGACTTAGAAGGAAAACCCAGCAATATTATAATCTCTAATGTATATAAAACCATTTAATATATGTTATGGTTTCTCTGTTGTTTGCCTAAACTTACAAATAATGTAGTATGCTTATTAACTTTGCCCAAGCTACAACTTCTATCTTGGGAGAACCTAAAGTTACAAACTTTGTATATGGGGTGTAGTTTATCTCAAACACCACAAAAATCCATTAACATATCATAACTTACAGACCATTTAAAGCTTAAATTGATACATCAACAAAAAGGCAATGAACGCCTTAAACCTATGGGTCCAAAGAACATGCATAACCCCCAAATACAAGATACACAACAAATTTTGATCTAAAGATGGCATCTTTGAAGCTTAAATCTAAATACAGTGTCAAGACAAGTTATAAATCAAAATTAAAAATGAGTAAAAGATATTAAATTAAAAAGGCGAAATTAAAGTTTCCCCAAATCTACCTACTTCCACAAACAACAAACAAAATGGAGCAAAACCCAAAAGGTAATCACCTAAAACATCAACAACCCACGTCACAAATGCTGGGGAAAAATAGCAAAAATATTAGAAGAAGAAAAAAAAACCCACCTAATTCAAGACTCTCTCTTGCAAGAGGAAGCCAAAAACCCTCCAGGATCAAAGCTTTAGGAGCTCAAAAGATGAAGCAAGTAAGTGGGAATCTCTCCTGGGTCTTTGAGAACTCCAGAGAAAGAACAAAGGATTGTATTGGAGAGCTAATAAAAATATAGAATCCCAAGAGTTTTCTCTACACTATTAAATACTATTTATTTATTTATACTAACTATGACAAGGTTGGTGCAAAAAAATAAATATGATGTCCAGTACAAACTCTGGGGGCCCAAACTAAAAATAATTAGAATTTGATTATGATTAAAATAGTTATACAATTTAAAAGTTAGAATTTAATTAGGATTAGGATAGTTCAAACTTTGAAGTTATTTGATTAGGATTAGAATAAATCATTAAACACAAAAGGAATAATTTATATAAAATGTTAAAAATATTTGATGGGCAAATATACACTAAAAGCTGCTTCCAAAATTATATATTAATTAGATGTTTGGTAAAATTGTGCTTGAATATCATTACAATTGAAAATAAGCAGAATAGACATAACTTTAGCTACATATTTAGCAAGAGCGAAAACATTTCTTTGCATGAGATAAACCCTAATTCAGGATAATATAGTGAAAAGATAGTATTGTCAAAACCTTAATATAGTGAAAACATTTCTTTGCGTGAGAAAAACCTTAATCCAGGCTGAGGTCTATTGTGTGGTTTTCATCCTTTTTTCTACAAAAAAAGATAGTATTGTCAAAAGTCAAAAATATATATATGATATGAAAATTCTAAAAAATAGTAGGTGCTTTTAAAACTACCCTAAGATTGCTCCTTAAAAGCAATAAGGTTTTCAAAGTTAGCAGAAGGTTTCAGAAAAGGCAACACCAATTTGGCCTTCATACCGTTATATTTAATGCGTCCTGCTCCTAAGTTATCAAGTAGACAGCTTTTTATCCCCAGTTGCCAAATAAAATTTAGCCAACTATTATTTCCTTTACTTAAAAAGGGATATTTTACTGTAATAATAAATGGCTAAAGTTAAGGGGTTTTGTGACATTCCCGAAATCAGGGGGATTTTGCAAAATTCACAAAATTAACGAGAGTTTTGTGCGAAATAACTATCTCAAGCTCAACTGAGTTTTTCGAAATTTACTATTTTTAATTGAGTTTGAATCTCCTCCTCTGCAAAAAGTAGTGGAGATATTCACTACTTTTGATAACAACCACTAATTAAATAGTGGTGATTGTGATTCCTTTTAAATCTAACACTCATCATATCTCTATAAAATTGCATTTCAATTGCTATAATACCTTCCCAATATCATCTAACTTTTCACAGTCAAAATATATATTTTTCTTTTTTTTTTGTGTGGAACATGCTACTCCACTTGCATTGTCGGCAAAAGACGATCAAAAAAAAAAAAGTTTATCTTGCACCTATCCAATCTTTATTTCTACCGTGGAAATTGCTTTTGCCCTCAAGAGTGCCCTTCCGAGTGTCTCAAGGGTCCAAAGCAGTGACTAGTGAGTGAGAATCAAAGTGATGATGCTTAATTGACTGATATATGATCACGTCACTTCATTAGCTTAACACGTACCCTTTGTAGTGGTTTCCTAGTCCGCAAACACTCGACAGAGCGTTTTATCCGTGAATGGGACAGGGGATGATGCTTGAGAGCAATTTGAGGTCCAACCAACGTCCAAGGGGTGCATGGCAAGCTAAGTCCATTATTATGGTGGTTCCGTGACCTTATTGGTTAGCAAGTGTGGTTTTTATCACTACCACATTTGAGGCCTATGGGGACGGTTGTGAACCGTCACAATAGTCATAAAAACCGTTGCCTTACATCTATGGGGACGGTTCAACAACCGTCTCATTTACGGCCGTGCCCGTAGGTCTACTGGGACGGTTTATGATCCTAGTGGAACGGTTTGTAAACTGTCATCATTAGTACCCTAAGGGAACGATTTTGCTAAGGGGTCGGTTCGTGGTTTAGATCAAGTGGAACGGTTGTATATCAAGTGGAACGGTTTTTAGATTCTAAGCAATGGGAACAGTTTGATAACAAGGGGAACGGTTTTTAGGTTCTAAACAATGGGAACAGTTTGATATTAAGGGGAACAGTTTTTACTTTTGTGAAATGGGGACAATTATTTAGCAAATGTGACGGTTTTAGATTTTGGAGCAATGTCAATGCTTATACAACAGTGGAAATAGCTTTCGGTTTTACGCTATGACAATGCTTGAATAGTTACAGTGATAAGTACTTTACAAATTTTACACATAGCAAATTGCTACAGTAAAAATCAAATGCTACAAATATATGGTAGCAGCGATATTTATATGCTGTTGTAATATTTGCAAACAAAGAAATTATAAAGTCTAAGGTTTACAAACAACACCACCAAAATCTTAATCTTAACAGAACGAACCTTAAAAAAGAATGATATTGCAACAATTCATTAACGGAAGGAACTTTTTTGCTTTTGTCCAAAATACATATCTATATTCCTCCGTTATTAAATCGCAAAAAAGTTCATCACTTAACAGATTCTGGAACTTGCTCAGAGGAATCCATGATCTTTTTATTTTTATTCTGGAGCATGGTTTTAGTGACACCCCTCCCCATAAGACGTACACGTCCAGGATGTTCATCTTTCTTGACTAAATCCCATGCATCATCAACTTCATCTTGAGATTTGAGTTCTTCTAAAGCACCCTGCATTAGCAAAATTTATATTTAGTTGCTATGCATGTTATATGAAAATTAGGACCTAAAAAGCAATATATGAATATTAATATTTAGGAAATATGGCACATACTTACTATCAAATTGATTGTTTTCTCTCCTTGTGGATTTATCTTCTTTTTACGGGTCTCAATAAACATTTCAGCTTCACTTGGAGGTCTTCCCAACTCATTTTCCTATAATAAAGACATGATAGTTAAAATATTGATAAATACATTAAAAACGAACAAAAAGAAAGGATGCAGTTAATAAGTAACACTAAAAAAAATTGAAATACCATTTTTTGGCGAATCCTCGCAAAACTTATTGTCCCCGTAGTGTGCATATATTCTAGACCTTCACGATTTGCTTTGTTGGTCTCACTTGTTTTCTACACATTTAGAAGGAACATGTATTTAAAAAACAACCAGACCATTAGTATGAAACGATAAACGAGTGAACAAGAAACGCTAAACGAGCCTATAAGGCTATAACTCCTGTAAGTATGAATTCAATAATTTATATATGCAACATAATAAAATACATAAGGGTTTGTCCATGTCCAGGTCCAGTGTAGTAACACTGGAGCAAGTTCTGACCATAGGAGTAACTAAAATGTTTTCCCCCATAATTAACTACTCCTAAAATGTTTTCCCCCATAATTAACCACAGTCCTGTATTAGATAATTAATGCAATAAATATGTAACTTATTCCTCTTTTTGTTAGTGTCAACTTGAGTTTCGTATGTGCATGAAGTTTGTACCAGGAATTGCCATCGCCTAATAGCTTTCAGTGCAAAAGAAAGAAAAAACAAATTTCAAGAATCAAGCACATATCTTATAATCCTGATTGCTATAAGCATGATAAAGCAATGTTACTGTTATTAATTAGTTGAACTACTCTAGGCTTCAAAGCAAAGACAAGTACTAATTATATGAAAGTTGAAAGTTATTTGCTAATTGCTAGATGTTCCAGTCAATATTACATGAACATTGTTTTGAAGAGACTCAGATGCAAGTCCCATGTTCAACATGAGCATTTGAAGTGGCTGATACATGCATTTAGTCAGATCATCACAGATCATCAGATACAGAATTCCTAGGACCAACTACAATTCCAGGAAATAGAGCATTTACATAGAAATGTAGTATTATTTTAGAAAGTAAAGTTGCAATTACTGATTAATACTGACCAAATTCATACAATATACACAAAAATGAGTTTCATGGCAGGTTTTGGAAGATAGCGTGTAAATTTTGTGGACATGTCTGTTTCAATTTAACAATAACTGAAACTTCTTTTAAACCCACTCTGATTATTACCGATTAATACTGCAGAACACTGAAAGTTCATGGGGGTTTAGTGTAACTTAACATTCATAAACCTATACTATATTATACAAAATTTTGCCAATTCCTTTCCTACTTTAGAACTGGCAGCTTCTGGTATTACTTGAATGTCCATAGTTAACAAAGCAGGTAGGTAAACATTTCTGACGCCATTCCATGCTTCGACAACTCTTAACACAATCTGAAACATATTTATATTATTTTATTAGCAAATAGATAGCTGTGACAAATAACTTCTTCCATGCTTCGACAACTCTTAACACTAATCTTCCAGGATCTTCTATCTTTCATTTTCATTGACATTTTCATTCAAAGAATTGCCAGGAATGCTTACCGTGTTGTTAATTTCTCGGCATTGCAGCAATTGCTGCTGAAGGCTTTGAACTAGCTCATGAAGCTTTTAACTGCAGGAATTAGGGAAATTCAGTAAATCGATCACTTAGGCAAACTGTCAAACCCTAATTCTACCAACTGCTCCAAACTTCCACAAAAATCATGGATTGTTAATGCCAAGTATGAATTATACAGTAATCTTAGAGGTTTAGCAAGTATCCCATCAAATTCCTAGTTTGTGCCAAGTAAACTCACTTCGTACAATTCCACGAATTGGGAAATTAGGGAAATTGTTCATTTTATCAAACCAATTGTCAAGCCCTAAATTCTATCAATTGCCCTAAGAAAGCCACATAAATCCCCAAATCAAACCCTAACACCAAAAACAATAGAAACTAATGATATCAACAAAAAAATCCTACCCAGAATCAGAAAACCAAGAAAGCAACATACCAGTATCTGACAGCCTTGCATCTCGAGCACCTCGTCGTTGCGTGCCGATAGCACACAACACACTGTGGCAGCAGAACCTGAGCTGGAGGCGGTGGCATCGCCCAATCCCCAACCCTAATTTCTCTGCCGGCATCAGCTCCGTCATCATCAACCGCAGGAGATGGCGCGAATGGAGGCACCATGTAAGCAAGGGTGTCGGCCTCGGCCCTGGCCGCCTCCTTGGCTGCCAGCCACGCCAGCCTCCTGACCTCCTCCCTCCTCACCACCGCCATCCTCCATTTCCGTCGACCCAAGAACCAGATCACGGCGGCAGCGATGACAGCGACCGCTACAAACCCTAGATCCGCTGTTGGAATAGGTCGCCGATGAGAGTCTCAGAGGGGTATTAAAAAAATTTCATTTTCTTATATAGCTACGCCTCTGGCTGCCTTAGACAAATAGGAGAGGAGTCGACGAGAGGAGAGGAAGATGAGAAAACCCTAGAACTATCGGGTGAAGAATAAAGGCTATCGGGTGAGGAGCGGTTCTGAGAGAGAATAAATCCTCTCTTTTGTTACAAAAGTTTGGGCACGAGCCCATAATAAAACCGTCCCTTTAGCCTTTGAAAGTTTTTTTTTCAAGCCTAGTTCAAGCCCAACATTTTATTTTGAAGCGTTGCCTTTGACTCTTTCGTGACGGTTGTAACCGTCACACAACCGTTCCCTTAGGAGGCAAAGGAGACAGTTTTGAACCGTCTCCATATAACCGTCCCCATATATCTATTTTGTGGTAGTGTATGGTGGGAATATTATTATTTATGGACGTCGGAAATTAAAAGGTTAAATTTTGCAGGAGCATCTTCTTTTGTTTTATAAGAGACCCAAGTCTTGAGCAGCGGTCGCTAGGACACGACAGATGACCGCCCGAGTAAAATATTACAAGGAAATGTGTCTTCCATCTACGAGCCAGGAAACAGGGAAGGGGAAAAGGAGTCTAGGGATCCTATCGGTACCCCGCACTGTAAGCCACGAAGGGGGCAGTGAAATGATCCAATCTGCCACCCTGTTTGTTACAAGCGTGGCTTAGAACATCTCGCATAGTGCGGGAGATTCTGATAGGATCTTTACTTGAAAATAGAGTCTTGGATTTCAAATAATTAGCTCTCGTGTTGCGATTAGGTTGAGCATGTTTCGGTCTAAACCGAAAAAACCGACCCGAACCGACCTAGAAAAATTGGTTTTATGAGTAGAGCGGTTCGGGTCGGTTTGAAAACTTTTGCGGTTCGGATCGGTTTGAAAACTTTTCAACCCGAACCGACCGAATATAATGCAATACTACCTATTCTGATCTCAAACCCTACCCGACCCGTCCCCAAAGAGTCAAAAACTCAAACCCTAAACTCATTTTCTGAATCATTATGGGTTGAAAACAGTATCATTATATCAGTGTTTAATGCTTCATAATCTCCTACTTTGTTGATATCTTTTTTCTTTAACACAGTTTGTTGTTTGATAAGAAGTTTGATGAAGTTAGAACCGAACAAACCGAACCGAACCGACTTGCAACAGTTCGGTTCGGTTTTGAATAATAAGTGATTCGGTTTGGTTGTTCAAATTTTGGTAAAAACCGAACCGAACCGACTGTTGCACACCCCTAGTTGCGATGTCTCAGTTTATTTGGGAAAGAAGATAGAACATAATACATGAAATCAATAACAGACAAGTTTTGCAGGAATAAACAGCTTGAAATTCATGAAAGATATATTCGCATAACAAGTAGGCTTGATATTTATGAGACAACAATTATTGGAGGTTAAACAGAAAATTCCTCGAGTTACAATAACTAAGGAAAGATCTAATTATTTTGCACCAATTTGAAGAAGAGTGGTTAAACAGCACTCGGTACCATAAAGTTACAAAATGAATGAAATGGAAAAAAACATACAAGGTAATTATTATTACGTTTCAGTTTTGCTAAGATTAAAATCTTTAGCCAGAGCATTTGTAATTATTCAACTCTCCCCAAACAACCTCCTCTACTTTTTCCCACGACTCGGCCTTTCTCAGTTCATCCCAGAGGCTAAAGATGGCTCCCAGAACGTTCTCTTCGTGCAAAATACAGTAGCACCTGTAGACACCAGCATAAATTATAATAGACACATCAGTTTCCATCTTTTGGCTCTCAAAATATGATCTGATAAAAATTACAACAAAAAATTTCCGCTGCTTTTTAAGATCGAGAGCAAACAATAAAGTAAACTCATTAATAAGATGTCATTTCATACGGAGGGAAACTGATAGGAAAATCAATCAATATTATTCCCCAATGTTATCTCTTGATTGAGAAAGATCTTAGTTACCTTGTCTTTCTTTATGTTAAATGGAGTAGATACATACAGTTCGCTTGAATAGTACTATTTTTTTTTGGTATTAATTTAGTACCTCTATTAGAATGACAACACGGACTTGCTTAATTCATCGTCGATTTCAAGACAAACTAGAAAGGGCTGAAACTTTAGCCATTCACTTGAGCATAAGAGCAATACATAAAAAGTAGTAAAATTAACGTTTCCCTTTTCCTTCAATCGATATATGTTTCGCTTGAAGATGGAAGTCATCCTCTTATCTTCGCCTCTATCTTAGATTTTTCCTCGTCTTCATTATTCAAATAAAGAAAGCAGATAGTATTCTTTTTTAATTCCAAATTTCTCATAAATTCCCACAGCCCCTACTTTGTAATACTGCAACCCAGGCTACAATTCCCAGTTTCCTCTTTAAAATGCTTTTTGAGTCATAAATTAGCTCATGCACTTTTTTTTTCAGCTAACCAAATGATTTACCCCTATACATGAAAACAGAACATGGTCTTACCAAAAGCAAACTGAAAGAGGATAATATAACTAAAGTTTAGGATTAAGAAAAGGATTGCTCTGAAATCCTAATCTTCTCATAGAAGAGTGTATGGCTCATATTACATAGCTAGGTCGATATATGGGCACAAAACATAAGACAACAATTTGTAAAAGGTAGGGTTCATACAGACTTTCAATAGCTCTTATGTTTCTCTGGCTCCATTTACGTGCCCTATTAATTGTTTAAATACATTCTCATTATCTACCCTTTCTTTGGGGAATCCACTTCAATTGGTGAATAAAAACTATACTACTTCCGAGTTGAAGAAAATATTGAAAAGGTATGCATACCCCTTGTAAATCAGGTGAGATAGGCCAGTACACACATCAATAGTCTAGAGAGCAATAAAATGGAAGAAGAAATCAAATATTGGACTTATGGATCCTTACCCATTCATGTTGGTGATGACTGGAGATCAGCAGAGTTTCACCGTCATATGCTACCGTGTATGGAAATATATTAGTACTTACGTACTTCAGTACTACTTATCTAGTATGACCCTTGTGCACGCATGTGGCTAGACTTTGGGGGAAGACTTGGTTTTTTTTTTGTTTTTCCTTTTTTTTGTTGTTTTTTGGGGGGTTGGGGTTGGGGTTGGGGTTGGAGGGATATATATGAGGTCAACGCATGATTTGTGACGGCATTAATATGAGACGGAAGTATGTGTATCTTTTAAGGGCATATCAAGGTTAAAACGAAAATCTTAGATGAATAATTAAGTAAAAACAATGCATATAGAAAACAGGCTAACTTACATGGCACGATATGAAATTCTCTTAAGCTTCTTCCAGTTCTCTACCGAAACATAGGAAGGCACACTGTTCAATATTCTTGTCAGAGGGAGTTTGTAGCTTTCAAGAAATTGTTTAAGAAGATAAACGTCTCCTCTGAAAATATCTAGGTGTATCGGAATCAAGTCATATAAAGGATCCCCTGCACATAATAAAAAAATTTATCTATTTTGATTAAAACGTTTTTCTTTTTTCACTTCGAGATCGTGAACATGAAATTTAATAAGGTTTCAACATTTCAAGTAAACAAAAGAATATATGAAGAAACGAAAATAGAAACATAGCTTTTATCCCAAATATTTTGCTGAATTCCGAACATGAAACTTGCATGTGAAATTGGTTTTCAATACTTCAATTGAACGAATCGGGGCATAAAAGTAGCAGAAACAACAATAAAAACAACATGGACTCTATATCAAATCTTTCGCTCAATTGCATTAACCTTTCTTCTAAACTTAGCACTTAAGGAATAGAAAAATATAACAAAAACTATATAAGATTCATTTATTAGCTCTTAATTCTAAAAATGTGGCAACAAATAGGTTTTAAATCGACAAGCTAAATGCACTGGCATGTAACAAAGAACTTTATACGTCTATTGGCCTAATGGAAGGAAAGTGCAAATTTACATTAATGGATAAAATTAGACCATGAATCCAAACCTGATGTTTGCTCACTTATTTTCTTTCATATCAAATGTTCTTGAAGTATGAATCAGTCTAACAATTGATGCTAAAATTTCACATGCAAAAATAAGGGTAATATCTTTTTTTTTTATTATCAAAAGGGTAATATCTTTTTGGAGCATTACTTTGATCTTCCTACAGTTGAAACAGGAGATTATTGTCAGTCCCCAAGGCTAAAATAAGTGGATAAATACATATGTGAAAGAAAGAATTAAAAATAAAAAAGATCAAGTAAATGTAAACTGGAATAAATTATAAAACACAGAAACTTCTAAAAAAATCCCTATGAAGGACATGGAAAAGCAGAAAATTCGAAATATGGAATATTCATTAAAAAAAATCCCATGATGATAAATGTCATTAAACTTAACTTTTAACATCATGTAATTGTATGCATGTACAAAAGAGACAGAGAGAGAGAGGGAGAGAGAGAGAGAGAAGAGAGAGAGAGAGAGAGAGAGAGAGAGAGAGAGAGAGAGAGAGAGAGAGAGAGAGAGAGTGTNGAGAGAGAGAGAGAGAGAGAGAGAGAGAGAGAGAGTGTGTGTGTCTTTGGTGGGTGGGAATGGGTGATTATTGACATTAGAAGTGATTTACCAATAGTTAGATCACTGAAATCCAGAATGTGGGTGGGGGTCCAGTTCCTTGGACTTCTTTCAACATTACAAGCATCTGGTGTGCCATTAACTGTTGTTCTTGGATCAGATGTAGTCCCATCGAAAGAACTAGCATGAGTACATGATTCAATAATGACATTGTCATCCATGATATCTGAATGTATCCAAGTAGGGGATGCATTATAGCCATTAAAAGTATTCTTCTCCTGATGCATCATCCAAGATAAACAGGTTAGCAAGTGCTAGTTAATCTTCAAAGAAGATAAACAGAACTCGGGACTACCTCTGATAGGTTGAACAACAATGCAAGATCATTTGGAATGTACTCTTCAACTTTATCTATCAAAGAGCTTGGAATAGGATATCCCCTGAATTTGACGAGTGATAAATATCAGATCATATATGTCAGTTCAATGATAAAAAAAAAGGTTGTCCATTACAACAAAAAGTCAGATGCACACATCCTACCAATTCACGAGAGCTTACAGTCAAATATTATTGAATGTTAACAATAACACTAATTTCCTATGGGTCCTGTTATTTCTGGTTTGTAGCTTTCTGGAAGAACACAATATGGAGGCAAACGATATCTGCCTTCCTATTTTGGACCATGACGCCTGAATTCACTAGATATCGAGTACAAAGTATATTCTTCTTAAACATAACTTGCAAAGTTTAAGCACATAATTCTACTGTTTTAACGATTAACTATTTGGTGAAACATTGGAAATATACATTTTTTGTCAGGGATGGATAAACAGTATATAAAATATTAAAATGTCAGGGTATATCTTCAATCATTCTAAAAAAAAGAAAGACATACATTCATGGAGATATATAAATAAAATACTATTGCACTTTCTGAAATCAGTAAATTCAAAATCTTGCAGAGGTCATAAATGTGGCAGTTTTTGAAGAGGGAAAATCTTCTTCATGTTGCAAACAACCACTCCAAATTCTCTCTATTACAAGGATCACAATTGGAAATTTCCATGATTTAGATATGTTAGATTTCAAGAAACTGCCATGAATTCAAGGTCTTTTTCGAGAACCTATCATTAATTTTCTTTCTACGCATAACTGCTCAAGAACTCATCCTTTTACCAATAACTAAGAATCTAAGGTCCAAGCCTATTAAAGGATTTTGTGATGACAATTTTGACCTTAATCAAAGAGGGGAAAAGTATTGCCATTCTATTTACTATAATAAATAAAGAGAGTCTCCGTCTCATGCTGAAGCAGGTGCGGTCGCGGTTGGACTCGACCCAATTGCCACCCAACTCTTGCGAAAGATGGCTTGGGTCTTCAAAGTCTATGTGGACTGTTAACTGTGGTCGATGTGACTGTTGAGCGGGAAGTTTTTAAACAATAAAGAAGAATACTTCTGCAGCAAAAAAAAAAAAAAAAGAAAAGAAAGCAGAAATACTTGCAGACACGTGCATTTGCTGCGGATATTTTTTTATTTAAAATATTTTGCCGTGTTAAAGATTTGAGATAAAAGCAAAAGCCTGACCTGAGAAAAAGGCATTCAAATTATTTTTAAATAAATGCTTCTATATCTCCTTTGGGACATACCACTGAGATAAGCGTTCTTTCAAATTCTCTTTTCTTCTACTTAGTGCTGCAACAATAAGCTCCCACTCTGGTGGAATACTAAAGCCTTTAGGACTCACTTCTTTGAAAACATTTGCTGTGGGTTTCTCAGAAACATCAGACAGACCATTTGGACATCCTATCAAAGACATATCATTAATCTTATACTTGATGCCATATCTGAGAGGAGGCACGGGTAAGAGGTGAAGATTTCGCAGTTGCTCTCCCAAAAATGAAGCTAAATGCAAAACATCATCTCTTGGCAATGTGTCTCTTCTGAAAAAACAAAGAAAAATAAAAAAGAAAAAGAAAATGATCGGGTTAGCTCTAAGAAGCTAGGCAATCATGGTTAAAAAATGCAGTCAGTCTGACATTTAAATCAGGAGGACACCTAACTAGTCAACTTACATATGAGCAAAAATATCCCCTCTGCATCTTCTGATTATTATATATGGAAATATCTTAGAAGGTGAGATGGATCCTGGACTTTTAAGTTCTAATTTCTTCTTACTCCAGACACCGAGAGAAAATTCGTCCCTGCCACACTCTCCTTCTACAAGTTTATAGTCAGCAAGTACATCTGGTACTCCTCTTCCATCCCATGAAAGAGGTTTATAAGCACCATTCTCATCAATAACTAATCCGCTTGCTACAACTTCTGGAACATGATTTATCAGAGGGGATCTTGTTTTCTGAAGTAGATTATAGAACTCAAGCTGCAGGTAGAAAAAGAAAACTTAAGGAAAAGGAAGTGTTATTAGGGAAAACAAGGCTAAATGGCAGGTAAATCCACCTCCGTGCCAAGGCCATGGACAGATGATTCCAAACCTCCTTCAATGCATATTTTTACTACATGGTCGGAAACCAAGAAAACCTGCAGAAAGAAAACAAACAAAGCTTATATTTTTACAGTTCAGCTCAATGTCCTAGATGAGCTACATGAAGCATTTGAAAATTTAATCCCTAATAAAAAAAATTCAAAGGTTCCAATTAGAATTTCATGTGTTCCCGTGAACTTACTATAGTTTCACTTCAAATTTGAAACTGTAAATCATCTAACGGGCAAAGTAGGAGGCATTTTACGTGATCTGATCCATACCATAATGACCTTATGCGGATTATTGAGATGGCCCACTCGAAAGTCGGTACAGGTATTGGAAAGTAAATTGGGACCAAGATGAATCCATGTCAGATATGGGAATAGATTCTATTGAAGTTGAAGTCAGCTGGAACTCACCAGAGTTAACTCAATTAAACACGCCTCAAATTGTTTTTCGCTCGCAACTGTGAAGTTCATTTATTGAGATGATCTGTGAACATTTTTGTGGATTATTTGCTCAATGTAAACAATTTATATCTATTATCTAAGCAGTTTCTATATGTAGCCTGTAAAGGATGGTTGCTTTCTCTCTAGGTGAACCATAATGTTTAATTAAGTAAAGAATTTCCGTAAACATAATACTAAGTTCTAACTATTAAAATTTTTTGTTCAAGCATTTGTGCAAGCATGTGCATATGTGAATTTGTAGACAAATACTCTTGGCTAAAGTCAAGTATTCTGCTTAATGAGTTGATTGCGGATACACCACTTGTACTCTGATTTAATGGTGTAACCATTTATTATACCCTTACACTTTTTTTATTACCACTTACACTCCCGGATCTCACTAGATCTTAAAATTTCCCTCAATTTAGAGGTTAGTACTGGTTAAACAAAAGTTAAAAGGTAACTTATCATAAAGTGATTCCCATGTGACATCTCAACCTAATTTGTGAAATAATGTCGTCTGGAATTCAATGGGTGTAAGTGCTAATATAACAATTTAGGGGTTACATAATTGGATACACTCTCATAATTCCCATGTTAAATTGGTTCAGCAATGGACAGAAGAGGTGTATCTGCAACTGGCTCTTGCTTAAACTGGACTGATGGTGCTTAAATGGTATTTATGCGTGGTTAAATTAGCCCATCTAACAAAACCAACTCGGAAAACCTGAAAATTCAAGGCAATGGGAACAGGTTCCTGCATTCTAAAAGTAAAGTTATGTTAACTTGGTTCAGCTATGGACGGCATGTTGTCACATCCAGGTCGGGTCCCAAAATACCATAAAACCTGACCGATCTGTCTGAGTCGCACCCTTGTTTACAGGGATTCATGGCATGGAACTCTCATATCCAAGTGCTCTCTTTAAGTGCTTGATACAATATAAACGATTATTGACAAAAAGAATGAAGAAGCTGCTTACCGGATTGCTGCCTGTGCCAACAGGAAACTTCTCCTCATCAAGGGGAGATGGTAAATTGTGGTAAGCACATATTTCCATAGCACAATTTGACCATTTGTCGACATTTAAAGCCAGGCAAGCACCCTATATAAAGAGCATGTCAGATAATGAGCATAGATAATAACAAGATGTAAGGATTTAATCGGATCATAATGATTTATCAAGATAAAAAGTCCCAGAAGGCCATATAATACCTCGGTATTATACAATTGAAGCCAGGCATGTGTTGTGTTTCAGTATCATAAACACCAAAGAAAAAAAAGCAGTACAACACTTACCTGCCAGATTAACTGTCTCATTGCTGGTTTCAAAACCCAAAGCCTGTGCAACCACTGTCTCATTTCTCTGGGTCCTATAATGTTGCTAGGGCTCCAAACAGAAGTATAATGGTCTCTATCTTTCTCCAAGAACTTAGCTAAAAAATCTATACTGTACAAAAAATCTTTATTCTGCAGTTTGTTGTAAATCTCTGATGACCCTTTGATACCATTACTATTGTTATCATGTTTGTGCCCATCTTTACCACCCTCTGAAATTTTGAGCCTTTTGCCTTTACGGGTCATGTCAAGGTGATTCATTACACCGGCGTCAATAGGTGCACCATTCTTGGTATCTGGATAAGCATTGTCCTTGAGAGCCAACAATCCAGCACGACAAACTCCTTTGTGACAGTGGCCTGGGCTCATATCCAAGCATACATATTCAAAATTCGATGCATTAGCAAAGTTCTGAGTGACAGCAATGGTTGTTTCTAGATTTAGCACGCAATGCCACCAGCCACTCGGAACAAATATTGTCTCTCCAGGCAGTTGGGTACACTCTATTGGTTTATCATGGTCAGCAAGCTTTGGATAAATTTCGAGCCACCACTGCAAAAATAAGAAATATATCAAATCAAAATTAAGACCAAGCCTATTAATACATCTACCTTGAAAAAGGGTAAAGAAGCAAAATAACCTGCAAAGATGATGGACCATCAATGTTAACGTCACCATCATCTTCATTAACATGCACTGTAACACCTATAGGTACTCTGCCGGGAGGGTATAATGCCCATCTTGTAAGGAATAAAGTAAAACATCAGTTTTTCATCCTTTTCTTTATCAAAGGAAGTAAACAATTGAAAATAGAGAACTAGATTAAAAAAAAAGCAGAGCAATCTCTCACACCTAAACTCCATTGATGCCTAGTTGACTAGACGTGACAACTTTACGCTAAGCTCATAAATACAATAAACAAAATGAAGCAGACCCAAGTCATAGGAAGAGCCTAAGTTAAGAACCGACAAACAAAGATTCTGATATCAAATTAAGAGTAAGGCATTAAAAGCCTGGACAAATCAACTTGCATCTCAATATACAATTAATTATCCAAACCTAGATATGTAGATTTCAGTATATGTTGGATAGCATGTTCCTAATATGTTTCCTAATTTTGTTTTGGTAACAGGTTATTGGGATTTCTAATCTGTTTTGGTAACAGGATTCTAAATCTGTTTTTGGTAACAGGTTATTAGGATTCCTAATCTGTTTTGTTTTTGGTTTTAGAATTCCTAGTATGTTTTTGTTTTGGTAACAGGTTATTAGGATTCCTAATCTGTTTTGTTTTTGGTTTTAGAATTCCTAGTATGTTTTTGGTTTTAGGATTTATCTGTTTTGTTTTTGGTTTTAGAATTCCTAGTATGTTTTTGGTTTTAGGATTTCTATATATATGGAACAATTTAGAAAAGAGGAAAAAAAAGACTTGAAAAGGGGTTTGTTTTGTGCACAGAAAAGAGAGTTTTCTGAGCAATTTGGTTAAGGTTTTGTTTGAGAGTTTTGAGAGGTTTGTTTGAGAGATTTTGAGTGAATTTGTAGTCTCTATTTGTACTCTCCTTCTCTATTAGTGAAAACACATCCACTTCTTGCCCCGTGGATGTAGGCAACTTGCTGAACAATGTAAAATTCGTTTGTTTGTGTTCGTGCTGTTATTTTGATTGTGTTTGGCCTTCTCTCTCGGCGTTTGGTTTGGTTCCTCGAAGCACAATAGTATATACCTATACAACTTGCAAGTCTGGAATAACAACATTTTCACAAAGCAAAAATGTTTTACTTTATTGTACCATCCAATTATAGCTCTCTAGCACCTCTTGATACTTGCTGATCTTGCTGTCACCTAAAGGGACCACTTGAAGGACGTTGCCAGACAAAATTATGACAAGTACCTACTTGAAGGTAAAATAGAGGCTAGACCTCATTCTTCCAAATGAATTTATCAGTTTTATTTCCTAAATTCTCGACCAATGCAAATGCAGCTTCCTTACCCAAATCAAATCTGGGCTGGATCTCTCCCTCACCGCTCACTTGATTTCTTACAGAACCTAGTTAGTAATCAATGCGTTTTGGAGTTCCTTATTCCTATCCTATCTCAGGTAGGAAAAATCAATCTTTCGTGCTCCTTTAACTAGAAATATGAACGTATTATGAACTTCTCCTATACTGAACATATATGTTGATGACACAGATTAACAAATAAATTACATCTTGTGCCTGTTAATTAATATATGTTAAAATTGTCTCTTAGGTGTCTTGGTCCTGATATCTGAATTTCTTTTCTAGATGATTAGTCGGGTAATGTGGCATAGAGCACACAAGTCTTCATGAGTTATTCGGATTCTCATGTTTAGCAATAGTTCTTGAAAAGATCACAATCCAACCCAAACCTTACATATTGGACCACATTCTAGTCATCCTCACATGGCAACATGGTTCCCTTAATCAACAGAAGGGTCCTTAGAGAGCTCCACACGGTTTAATCAGTCTCCCTATATCACACATATGTGGGGGTTATCAATAATGCGTACTGCATGATATTGGTCCACACTTCACACATTTTCAACTTTTGGGTAAAGTAATCCAATAAACTAAATATATATGGATAATATCATAATTAAACACTGTTTTTCCTTAAAACAAAGATTTGGAATGCTTGTGTATGGGCAAGCATTCTTGGACATAGTGTCTTAGAGTCCACACTCGAGACATTGTTCAAACATAAGAGAGATGTTGTCCACCAGAACCACTTATGCTAGCTAGTGCAATATTATGATGGAAGGTGGAAGTCAAGAATAAAACAAAGATTCGAGGAACGAAAAGAGAACCAGAGAAAACACAGGGAACTCAGCCATCAATCCAATTAACTTTCAATAGTCAAAACAATATTTCATAAATCAAATCTGGAAAATGGGTGTAAAGTTGACATACATACACAAGTCATAATTCAAACTAAAATCTGATTCCTAATGACATTCAAGTTGTAAGAAAAGCTAAAGAAATAAAGATTAAACTGTAACAAATTTAACTCCTAATAAAGGCAGTTAGTTTCTGCATTATGGTGTTTTTTGAGATTTCAATAGATCTTCTTTTGGGATTAGTTGCCATATCACCAATTATATAGAACAAAGTCTACGAATGTCTCAATGTTTTTCTTCTCTTCCTTTTGGGGGAAAAAGAAAAATGAAGGAAAAGATATAACTTACTACAAACAAAACTTTGGATAACAGGCATCGCATAATTAACTGATATAATATGTGCAAACAGACAAAGAACTATGCTATTACTTAAGCAAACTTACCTTTTGCGTCCGAGCAGAAGAGTGTTCCATGCACTCGTCAGGGCTGGATCAACATGCCAAGAAGCACCAGACCTCTCGGGCCCAATTATTAACCATCTGAAAGGAGGTCGTTGATCAGGATCTAAAACATCAAAAAAGTCTTCTTGGAACAAATGAGGCACGCTATAATCTTCCAATAAAGTTGGCGCAGCTTCTCCAAACTGTTAAAATAACCAATTTGATATTTCAACTGCCTTCAACAGGCTTTATTATGCAATTATAACTCACAAAGCACAGAAGAACCTTGTCATCAAAAATGTAAAGAGGGTCCTCATCATGCTGAAGTTCCATGTAAGAGAAATAATCTTTCAATTTCATGGTAATTTTCTTGGAGCTCCTCTGAGATAACCTGAATGCAACTTCTCCATGGTTCAATAACAGTTGGTCTTTTGTCCACTTATTTCTTGCTGGCCACGCTTCAGCTAATTCAGTAAGCAAGACCTGGAAAATAAATAAAAATTGCAACTCTTAAACTGGGTACACATTAACCAGTGGATCAATATGCAGAATATGGAATTATTGTGTGGAATATCCAAAATGCCATGCAAGGTGTGAGAAAGAATATGGTTCCAAGTATGAGGATGATCAGAATCAATGAAATGCCAAATGTGTTTATATTCAAGAGGAGGGAGGTGGGAGCATTTAAGATAAAATCCTAGCAATTGTGTTGTATGTCCTTCTAAATATTTGATCAAGATATTAGGGAACTGACGATTTCCCATGGAAAGCTGCTTTGAGATACTGAATCTACGTATGCAGATTTGATGAATTTTGTGCAGAATTGTGTTCGATGTCATTATCATGATGAATACAGTGTATTTTTCAAGTAGCAATTATGTTTGAAATTTGCAATCATTTGTTGATATACTTATGGAAGAATAATAAAATTTGACCTATACTAAAAAATTTAAAAATCAACAACAATATTGTAATTCACAATTTGCATGTTCAAACATCTGCAATCTGATCCGCTAAATTATGGGCCCTTGATGTTACACGTCTCATAAAGGACAGTGGCCCCATTTTAAGTAACTTCTCCACTCTATTAAAGATCAAAATAACGAATAAGTGCATTACCGGGCTCTTCCCATCATATTGGGAACGAAACTCCTCCACCGTAAGCTCTTTCTTTCTCTCGAGAGCTCCACTATCGAAAGAGAACCCATCCAATGTCGTGAAACGCCTATACCATCTCAAATAAAGAAACAAGGAGTTGAATCCTGCAAAAAGAGCAAACAACAAATGCATATCATGATGATATTTTGTTACTGAATCACCCATGAATGTTCATGAGATTGTTTCTTACCGGCAAACTGCAGAGGCTTCTCACGGGAAATTTCAAGTGCAGTGAACAGATTTTGCCTGGAATACTACCAACCCTTATCATACAAGATTAAACAGCACCTTAAAAAAATCAGCAGTGTAACATACTGATGAAGTGTAGTCTTCTTCCAAGAGCCCTTATACTGAAGTTGACCTCCATCTCTGAGGCACAAGCTCATCCACAGCGGCTCTTCATTGCAGAGTGTGTACATTACACTAGAAACATTTAACAAATGTCACACTCTTGACTTCTTTGAAAAAAATGGATATCTAGGTACATCTTATGCATGCTAAAGAGATCCCTTTTTATCTTCAAAATTTGAATTGTACAATTTTTTATGTAGTAACTATGATGCAAATTCAAATGTTAAAATGTTTTAACATGAAGTAATCAATTCAGTTATCTTCACCAAATAAGTAATAAAACTCAGGTCACATTCTGTAAATCAAAACATTTAAACAACTTCATTGACAATCAAAGGCGAAACTGTAGTCTGTACTGTGTTCAATACTGCTGAATGACAAGTTCTTAGAATAAAGATTTCAGTATTTTTTTTACACAGGGCCCCGTTATTAAGTCAATAAATTCATCTTTGTAACCAAGAGTTCATTATTTCTATGATTTCCTCTTATGCAAAAATGTCGATTAGTTGAGTTCAAACTGGAACCTATCCAGCCTATTCAAATAAAATTCGCAATTTCTTTAGAAGTTGTCTGAGTAATTACCAAAATTAATGCAAGCTTTGTCCTTTCTTCTCTAGCTTGATTCATATCTCAGCTAATGAAGCATGAGTATCTTCATACCATGTCCAGCCACGGTTTTCTCTAATTGGGCTTGTGAGATTTAAATTGGTTTATATTGCAATATGCTTACTTAATACATAATCTTTGAGAAGACGTCCAAACCATAGCCCTCGCTGTCAATTTCTTGAATTCCAATCCCACCCGTACTCAATGAAAGATGACCTCACCTATTGATGACACTGTTACTTGCACCGACCATCAACGGCAAAGCAATTAACTTAACTTGAATTTGTTTAGGTCTTTAAGACTTAATAACCGATTTACTTTCTTCTATTCAAAGTTATATATAAGCTAAAATGTGACTTTTATTATGTTTTTATGCCATATATAAGCACACACATATGCACGCACGATTTGATAGTATAATCAATGTTATATGCTTTGCAATACTTTCTAATTTTTGAAGCTTCATTTCTCTTCTCCAATATACGAATTCCAAAAGTATCGCTTATGTGCTTTTATACAAATTTTATAATTTTCAAAATTCTTTCATTTAAACTACAAAAATCTACTAATTCAAAAATTTCATAGCGTCTAATTACAGCCACAGACGCAGCTCAATGACAATCAATTGGGAGGTCTTTTCGTTAAACTACCCAAACAGTAGAAACTGCGCATTGAAGGAAAAGGAATTGAAAGGGGGTAGAGTGAAAAAAGACCTGCCTGCTAACACAGGAGAGGCGAGCGAGGTCGCGAGCCGAGAGGAATTCGAGGATGCCACAGAGGATTTCGTCCGGAATGATTCGGAGATCCCCGAGCGCGTCGTGACGGCGATCGATCATCATCTGATGCTCCATTGATGGCGGTGACCACACCGCTTCCTGATCTCAATCTCTCTCCCTCTCTCCTCTCCGTCTCTCAAAATTTTGATGCCTTGTTTGATATTTAGCTAGAGCAGAAGACAGAAAGAGAGAGAAGGAAGAAAGTGGGATGAGAATCAAGATCGCGTTTTTTCGACGCGCGGACCGTTTCGTCAAGAAATTCTTAGTGGTAAGCTTACCGCCCAGCTTTTCTAAGTCGGCCCGGGTTTGGATTTGAAAATTAACGGGTACCCGTTAACAGCGCAATAAAACAAAAGCAAAACATTTCCTTCAATTGGAAACCTAGGTTAGGGCTCGTTTGGTACGCGGGAATGAGTGGGAATGAAATACAATTCTAACTTTTTTTTCATACGTACCAAACACGATGTATTTTTTGATGCTAGAATTAAAATTCCCACTTTTTATCAATTCCCACTTTATGTGGGAATTGTCATTCCCAATCATTTAACAAGGAATTGATATTCTCATTTAAGTGTGAATAAAAATAATCAAATAATTTTCAATTATACCCTCCATAAAAGATACAAATAGATATAAATTTTCATATGAATTTTTTTTTATTAAAAATTATCTTATCTTAAGCTACTAATACAAATATACAAATAAATATAAGCATGAATATAACTTGCCATAGTTCCAATATACAAACATTGTTCCTAAGTTAATTTATATATCACTGACCTTGCCTAGTTCCAATACCTTGTGATATTATTTTTTAATAAATCTCTGATATGTGCCTTAGTTCCAATACCTTTTAATAAATTTATGTTGATTATCTTTTAACACCTTTATATCACCGACACCGACCTTGCCGTAGTTAGCATATATATAAGGGAGTTCATATAATTTTAATAAATCTCGTCGGAACAAATATTCTCATCTACGCCTCCACAAAGAAAATTCTCGTCGTCTCCATGCCGCTCTCCACGCCGCTCGATAAGTTAATAATTGTTTCTTTTTGAAATTTATATGTGTGACAAATTTTTATCTAATGTTTACAAGAATTTTTTATCTTGTGATGACTCAGTTAGGTGTTTGGTGTTAGATTACTTGGAAAAGTAAGAGCTAATACAATTTACAAAGAATATAATTATAGTTATATATAGAATGAAAAATAATATTTCTAGAATAACATGATGTTGTGATTCAAAAATTAGTCTCTCTACTGTCAAAATAGAAATTGAAAGTAAGGATCCAATTTCAATTCAATACCATTTTCATGATTTTGTCTTGATTCAGTCACTCTGAGTTATTAGATGGAGACTCTTAATCATATTATGCATTTTATATCAAAATGGTCACACGTAATCACATAGTAGCACAAAGGATCTTTTAGGTTAGCTTTCATCACTCCTTGCATATTTTTCACATAAAAACAAGCTTATTTGAAATAAAATCAGCATATGATAATAGTTTTAAAGTTAATGATAAAATCAGGTATTAGTGCATCACAATCTTCATATTTTTTATTCAAACACATTGCATGTATCAGTTATTTGTTCCAATGGGATGTCTATTACCAACATATCATGATACTAATGCAACTAAACAACAGAGTATAGTATTTTTTAGTCATAGAGAACATAGATAAATGTACATGTCAAAAAAATGTATACTCAATAAGAATCAATTCCTCTCATAATCTATACAAAACAAATATCAATTCTATTAAGGCAAAAAAAAACCCCAAAATAAAAAATCAAGCAATATGAAGTGCTTCTTCCAAATACCCCTTAAACCTGTTAACATCAAGGCTCACAATTTGTTGATCCAAATATATCTTCCTTATAACCATCCACCCTTGTCTCTGAATAGAACCGATATCTCTGAACACTGCATGATCTCTAGAATACATTTCTATATGTGTACTCTCCTCTTCAGTTATATTGTATTGTAAATAATTAAGCTTCATATCTAATGTTGGTGTTCCAAAATCAAGCTTAGCAAATATCTGAAAAATCTCCTAGACGATTATCTTTTTAATATTTACTATGTGCAACTTTTTCCTTATAACTTGCTTTTATGTAGTGCTTTCTTCCCCACTTTACGAAGCAAATATCTAAAAATCTCCTATTGTTAAAATACTTACGTTCTAAATAAATATGCATATTTACCCTTATGTAGTAGTTGTATATCATATTATGGATTTCGATGATGAAAGAAGAAAGATGAAGAAGCTGGTGGCTGTCCAAGCACATATGAGAAATGTACAGAGTATAGTGGCTTGGTGGTTTCTTTTCTCATCACATCTAATGAAAATCTACGAAGAAAAGAAATCACCAAGAGAGCGATATTTGGTGGATTTCTATTCCAAAAGAAAAAATGTGTATCGTCTTGCATATGCAAGTGATGTAACTTGTTTAGATCAACTTAGAATGTATAGGAGCTCTTTTAGAAAGTTGTGCACTATGCTAGAAAATGTAGGGCTGAAAGATACAAAAAATATGTTGGTAGACGAACAAGTTGCAATGTTTCTACATACTCTCGCCCACCATGTGAAGAATAGGGTCATAAAACAAATGTTACAACGTTCAGGGGAAATTTTTAGTAGGCATTTTACTAATGTGCTGCATGTCATAATACGTTTGCATGATGTTTTAATCCAAAACCCAATCCAGTGCTGATAGACTCAACAGACACAAGGTGGAAATAGTTCAAGGTATCTTATAAATTATTTTTTATTTGTATTTCTTAGTTTTTATAAATAATCTAACATAATAATTTTCATTTATATTTAGAATTGTCTTGAAGCTTTAGATGGGACTTATATAAGAGTGAGAGTAGCTTTGGAGAACAAATCTAGGTATAGGACACGAAAAGGTGAAATTGCAACAAATGTCTTGGGTGTATGTTCTCAAAACATGCAATTTATATACATACTACCTGGGTGGGAAGGGTCAGCAGCTAATAGTAGAGTACTTCGAGAAGCAATAACCAGAAGAAATGGATTAAAAGTCCCCCATGGTAAGTTATAATTTGTATAATATTTGCTTTTAGCAACTCAAGTTTTTTAATATTTAGATAATTAATATGTCCAACCATAGGTTACTATTATCTTGTTGATGCGGGATACACAAATTGTGATGGTTTCCTTGCACCATATAGAGGCCAACATTATCACCTGAATGAATGGAGAGATGGACACCAACCGACAACTGCACATGAGTTTTTCAATATGAAACAAGCATCTGCTAGAAATGTTATAGAGCGATGTTTTGGGTTGCTTAAATTAAAATGGGCGATCCTACGTAGTCCTTCATTTTACTCTATCAAGATACAAAATCGAATAATCATGGCATGTAGTCTCCTTCATAATTATATAAGGAGGGAGATGGAGGTTGATCCATGTGAAGAGTGTCTTGATGTTTTGGAGGAAACAATTCAAATTGTCAATGCTAATGATCCAATCATGACAACTGAAACTACTTCAGATTAGACTTCGTGGCGAGATAGCCTTGCAGATTCTATGTATAATCAGTGGATAGGGCAACAATAATCATTTGGCTTTTATGTTTGTCATATGTGTTTTCTTTTTTCTTTTTCATATACAAAGTTTAATCATGGAAACAATAATTTTTTTCTTTGTGAAATAATTGAGTTATTAGCAATTGACTCATGCTCATGTTGAAAAGCTTACTACTCTTGGATGATGGTAATTGATATTTACATGGATTTATTTATTATTATATGTAATACAATTTCTAATATCGAGAGGTTAATGCTTCAGGAAAAAATTACATATATTGCAAGAAAAGTAGAAATGCGATAACTGATAAATAAGTAATATAATTGTTTAGGAATGGATCAAGAAGACCAACAAGGTCGTAGAAGGAATAAGCACACATGAACTACTATAGAAGATCAGAAATTGGTTGATGCATTGTTGAATTTACATAACACTGGAAAGTACAATGCTGACCGTGGATTCAAGCCTGGACACTACAATGCTGTTAAAGATTACTTTCTGAGTCACTACCAAATTCAGGGTTAAAGACTGATCCTCACATTAGATCAAGGATGAAGACACTTAAGACACAATTTAGCATTGTGTTTGATATGCTTAATTGTAGTGGCTTTGGATGGGATGCAACTAAGCAATGTATGATTGCTGAAAAAGAAGTTTGGGATGAATATTTACATGTATTTTATTATTAAATTTTAATTTATCACATGATCATTTTTACATTTGACATATTTTTTTTAATTAATGATTGTCTAATTTTTTAATCTTTTAATGTAGGCCCACAAAAATGCAATACCTTTCAAAGAGAAATCTTTTCCACACTATGAAACTCTGGCTATTGTGTTCGGGAAGGATAGGGCAATATGAAACAGAGTGGAACATCCTACTGATGTTATAGAGGAATTGTATAAAGAGGTTAGTCAAGAGACTGTCGGAGAAGATTTTATTGATATTGACTCACCTTCACAGGATGCAACAACAGAGAACACGAGTGATGTCTCCTTGAAGTGAAAAAGAAAGAGACGTTTGTCTGGAGATAGCGATTCATTAGGAGATATCATGAGGGAAACTAGTGCATATATTGGAAGTGAGCTTGTTAAATCAAGCCAATTGATCAAGGATGGTTTAGATGAAGTGAGTTTGTATGAGAAGAGGCAAAGGTTTACTGAACAAGTAATGAAAATGAATTTAACTATGGATCAGTGCTTTACAGCAATAGGGACGATTGGTGCTAACCGAAATTTGCTAGATTTGTTCTTCACAATTGGTGATAATCTAAAGGAGACATGGATAAGGTGATACAATGGGGAGTATTAGGTAGCACTTTAGAGTTATAGACTAGTTTATCATTTTGTAATTTCAAAACTTGATATTTTGATACTTTGATGGTTGCCCAATTATTTTGCTCGAACTATTTTATGGATATTTTGATTAGAATTTGGATATTTCTGATAATTTTTCGAATGTGATAGTTTTTGCATATAAAGTTTTAAACTATAGATACTACCGTTATATCAATTTTGGACATATGGATGATAAATTGCACTTTTTTTTATTTTTTTCCTTTATTTTTCCCTTGAACATAAAATCTCAAAATTTCTTTTAGCAGGAGATTATAGGCTGTCTAAAAATTACTGCAGATAGCTGATCCTCATCAAATACCGATGATGAAAGTTACAATTTGACGGCTTTCAGAAGACTACAATTTGAAGACTTTTACGTAGATCGATGAAGGTTATAATCTGACGACCTTCACAACAACCAATGAAAGTTTTAATTCAACAGCCTTCACAATTAACATCGGGAGTTATAATCTGATGACTCTCATATTTTCAAGGAGTCAAGACGAAGGTTACAAGATGATGATCTTTGTAACGCTCTAGCAAAAGAGATTACAAATTGACGGTCTTTTCAAATCAAAACGCAAATATCTCTCAAATCGTAAGGAATTTGGCAAAATGGAGGAAGCAAACCGAACCCTTTGGGGTGGTTTGGTCGGCTTTATCTCGTCAAGATAGTCGATTTTTATATATAATTCGTCCAATTCTAACTTACGGTTTGAAAGTTATGACCTGTTCTTCGTAGCAAGTTATGTTCTGAAGTCTGTCTGCAAGACTGGACTTCGTCTGAACATGGGACCCAGCCTGAAGCTCGCCAAGCTCGCCTCTATGTTCTAGAGTCAAAATGCAGGGCTCATGCCTGTGTTCCAGATTCAAAACGCAGAGGTCATGCCCGCGTTCCAGAGTCAAAATGCAGAGGTCATCCCCAGCATTCCAGTTGAAAACGTAGAATTCCTGGACTCAAAACACAGAGTTCATCTCTGCATCCCAACTCTGCGTTTCAGATTTACAACGCTGAGCGAACACGATGTTTTCAGTCTAAAACAGGCCCAACTCTGCGTTTCAAGTCTAAAACGCAGAGTTCAGGTCCAGAACGCTATTTTCAGCATTTGACTCATTCAAAGCACGAGCTGAATGGTTCTAGAAACCGTTTTCTCCCCACGATTTGAGGGATTTCTGCCCCACTTAGAAGCAGATTAAAGGGGTAGTTATACCCCCATTCAACCTCATTATGGAGAGAATTAAGGGGGTGGTTACACCCCTTAATCCTCTATAAATAACTGAGGAATCAGCTTAGTTCGGGTCCTTCGGCTTGGCAGCAAAGAAGAGATCTTTGGGTAGCTTTTTGTGATCTTTGGATCTTTGAGTATTTTCGGATCTAGAGATCAGCAAAGGGAGCACCAATTCATCCTTTTTCGATAGCAAAAAGATTGAAAGATTGACATTCATCTTGCAGAGCAGTCCTAGGAGCTTTGATCCTTGGCTTATTAACCGATTTTCGGTTCAAATCAACTCTTTTTCAAGAGTTTAAACTCGCTCTGAGTTATCAACTCGTTAAGAGTTTCAAACTTGCCACGTAAGTTCTTCTCAACGTCAATCAAGAGGAATCAACCATGTTCTAGTGAAACAAGACGTTCGGATCGTCAACGAGAAGCAAACTCGATACGAATGTCGAGGTAGGCATCTCATCGCCACCGTGAAGAACCCAGGATTAAACCAAGGGGAAGATCTCCACCGATCTTCTTCTCTTTTGTAATCAGAAATTAAAATTGTAATCAGTTACACTCCTTAATCCCTTATAAATCACAAAAAACTCAACTGAGTTAGGGGCTGGCTTTTTGCGATCTTTGGATCTTTGAGTATTTTCGGATCTAGAGATCAGCAAAGGGAGCACCAATTCATCCTTTTTCGATAGCAAAAAGATTGAAAGATTGACATTCATCTTGCAGAGCAGTCCTAGGAGCTTTGATCCTTGGCTTATTAACCGATTTTCGGTTCAAATCAACTCTTTTTCAAGAGTTTAAACTCGCTCTGAGTTATCAACTCGTTAAGAGTTTCAAACTTGCCACGTAAGTTCTTCTCAACGTCAATCAAGAGGAATCAACCATGTTCTAGTGAAACAAGACGTTCGGATCGTCAACGAGAAGCAAACTCGATACGAATGTCGAGGTAGGCATCTCATCGCCACCGTGAAGAACCCAGGATTAAACCAAGGGGAAGATCTCCACCGATCTTCTTCTCTTTTGTAATCAGAAATTAAAATTGTAATCAGTTAGAGATTGAGAGAGTTGTAAACATTCTTTTTCTAAGCAGTTAGAAAGAATAAATCAAATTCAATTCTTTTATTTTCTTATAACAAATTTTTCAACAAACAAAGATGTTGTGAAGAGTGCCCAATTATTCATGATTTAGTAGACACATTTTTCATAAAATTTTGATGTTTTAACTATTTTATCACGTTCTTTTGTTTTTGCAATATTGTTGGCATCTAGATAAAAATAACTTTTTGACTATATGCAATATCTCTTATGAGGCATTCTTGTCTTCACTATCGCACAATGATGTTAGTAATATTAGTTACTCGTACAAATAATAGACATGTACCACTAAAAGTTAGAAAAGTGAAATTATAATTATTTATAATTAAAAATAAATTCTATGAAAATTATTTTCAATTTGTAAGCCAAAAATCCGAAATTATTGCCGAGACGGTGTGCCAAAATATAACTATTACATGAAAATTTATTTCTCTAAGGAAAAAATATCATTTCTATAAAACTTATTTTTCTAAAAAAAATAAATTATTTAGTCATTTTTAGAATATTTTTAATGTTTTTAAAATTCTATGTTTTGATAAGAGCATTATTAGAAAACTAAATTTTATTCTCACCTGTGAACAAAGAATACCAAACTTGAGAATGAGAATAAAATTATCATTCCGGTTTCATTTTCTAAACGCGTCCAAACATGAGGACCAGAATTTGCATTCCATTCCCATGTCTATTTTATTCCAACTCTATTCCCGCGTACCAAACCAGACCTAGGTGCTGAGTAGCAGTATCTCCTCCTCCACGCACACACTCTCTCTCTCTCTCTCAAAAAGAGGAAGGAGATGAAGGCGGTGACTGGTACTGTGACCTCGTCGAAACCGATCTCTCTATCTAAAGCTTCTACGGCCCTCTCCCGCTTCGCCGCCGGCGACAACGGAGCTCGCCGCGAGATCTCCGCCTACTTGAAGCGTGTGTCCAATGCTTTCCCTGATCCCGTTCAGGTGCACCGAGAGCTGAGGTTCATAAGGAAGGGGGCAGGCGTCGAGATCCAGCGAGAGGTCGAAGATGAGGACGAATCGAGTAGGAGCAGGAAGAAGGAGGAACAGAAGGATCCAAAGTCTAGGGTAAGTTTGCAAGCTAATGCTAAGGTCAAAGTAGAAGTTGTTGACGAGGAGGTTGAGGATGAGGCGGAGGAGAGGAGAAAGAAGAAGAATAAAGAAAAGAGGAGGGAAAAAGAAGTGGTGGATAATGGAGAGGGGAAGAAGAGAAAGCATTTGAGTGTTGAAGAAGCAAAGGGGTCAATGGAGGATGGAAGCGAGAGGCGAGAAAAGTAGAAAAAGAGGAGGAAAACTGCTAATGAGGAGTAGGAACTTAGTGATAGAAGTTTTGTGCTCACTGGTTATTGATTTGTGGAGAAGTTTCGGAAATTTTTCTTCTCAATTTTGACTCATGGGGAAGGAGTTTGTGATTTAATTCAACATGTATTTTAGCAGTAGATAGATAGTTGCATGTCTATCTAAATGTGACATGTTTTGTTTTGAAATATATTTTAAATTATCAAAAAGATTATCTTTTTAGCTCATTTGATTCATATACCTGCAGAAGTCTAGTCAAGGTTTTTATATCACAACATTGCATTTTTATTATTTTAATATCACAGTATTGCATTACTTTCCTGGTTAATGGATAATTGGACTGCTGGAGAACAGAGCATTGCAGTGGCTACCCTCAAGGTGAGAATATCTTTGATCATGAATGTAATGGTTTTACTTCTGATGCCCATAGTTAACCTTTTAAAAGAACCATATCTGTTTCTCTCTGTTTATCTACTAAGCAAGACTCCAATAAAAGATAGTTCACAATACATTCTGTTTTCTCTATACTAGATCTTGAATGACATGCGGTCTCATTTAGATCTAAGAAGTCCTGGGTATAAAGAAAACATGTCATTCAAGTGCCTGTCTTTCAAGCCCATCCATCTCCTGAGCGTATAGAAAACAACACGAGCAAACTCTAAATTTGTTCAACTGTCACGGATGGATGCTCGTGCTGTGGCCAAGTGTGTTAGAGAGTCGGATTGTTTTTTTGGAGGAAGTGTCCTTCATGTAACTATGATATTTGATGATGTTCCTATTATAAACACGAGAACAGGGCTATGTACTTGTTCTTGTGAATATGTTAGCATGTGTCTCCATACGACCTGCACACATGTATATGTGTATGTAGGATATGTTTGTGAATATACACACACATACCACATGCATGTGCATGTATCTGTGTACTGTGAGAGTGGGCATGCATGGTGTGTATTTGCTGCAAGGTATGTGTTCGTGCATAGAATATTGATGAATTTCTCACATCATGCGTGATTATCATTTTAAGGTTGTCTCTCTATTTTTTAGCTGTGATTTAGTTATCTACATTTATATTATAAAATATCCTCATTGTTTTAGGTTTGTTTTTATTTGTCTAAGCAGGGCGTTGGTCCTACTTTAAGGAGTTGTGAAGATGCTGGAGACTCACTGTGACAGAAAGAACTAGTATCCGGTGAAATTTGGTATTTTTTTATCTAATTGTGAGATCTGTTGGCCTTTTTTGGGCTTATTCAGCTTATTATTGTGCGCAGAAATTTGTCAATTTCATACATTTCATCCATATTTCACGCGCCGTCATGTTGGCACCACAAGGTTACTCCTGTCGCCTGAATGATTATTGCTATATAGTAGGTTGATATTTCTCTTCCTTTCATTAATTGAATGATGGTTTCGCTGAAATTTGTTACTTCAGTATATAACATCATTAATGGCCACAAGTGTTGGGAGATTACTCAGATTCCCCTATCACCAGAAAGCGAATAAATGCGCAAAAAAAAAAGAGACGCAAGATTTACATGGTTCGGCACAAAATTACCTACATCCACGGGCTGCTGCAGATCTTATACTGAAAGGGGGAAATTACAAGCACTCTGAATATTACTCTGATATTCTCACTGAGTACTCTCTCTCTCTCTGTTTTTCACTCACTGAGTTCTCTCTGGCTCAGTACTCTCTCTTAGCCTCTCTACACAATTTCTCACTGACCCTTGATTGTTTTTTAGCAGTTGAAAGGATGATCAAATAAGGGACGAGGGGGACCCTATTTATAGGTGTAGAAGCTCCTCCCTTCTTATTTTTTTCTTCCTCCCATTTTTTACTTTTGCTCCTGCCTTTCTCTTTTGTCAACAAAAATACTGAAGCTTTCGGTGGCTTTTTCATTTTTGTCAAAAAGTGGCTGAAGCTCTCCCTAGCGTTAAGTTCAGATCATCCTAATGTCTCCAATTAAGAGTAAAAAAAAAAAGAAAGTGAGAGAAAGAGAGGGTCTCGCCTTGTAAAGAGAGATTGTAACTCTTAAATTTTATTCATAGTGGATTCTTGCATTATTGTCCGTGATTTTTACCCTAAATTCAT
>NC_033796.1:44790646-44810125 GCF_001876935.1 Asparagus officinalis | reverse complement strand
ACCTTTCTCTATTGAACCCAGGCTTGTCCCAACATATTCAAGGTAGTTATTAAGGCTTTGTTGTAGAATCAGTGAGGAAAAATCAGTTAGAGAATTCAAAGTCATGAAAGCCCTATAAATTTCTTCAATAGTAGCTTACTTAAAGTTAGTAATGATAATTTTCTAAACTTATCTAATCCGCTGATGATATGTTACCTGCTCTCTGAGTGTAAACTCACCCCAATTATTTTAAATTTTCTCTGATGAGAATTAGACAGCTCTATCTATAGCTTGGAGATTTAGGGACATGAGAAGTGTTTATTAGAGAGTGCTCTATCTATAGCTTGAGGTTTATGTTATGTAAAAAGAGTCTTTTTCACTCACTAGAGTGACCTTGGTGTAGTTTTGCTCTGAGACTTTTATATTTCAACGAAGGTTTTTTTTTCATGTAAAGTTTTATTGGTAATAAGGAAGTGTATCGCAGGCTTAGCATGTGCTTTCACATATGTCGCCGTTATCATGCATTTCAAAATATGCTGCATATTTTGGAGGCATGACATATTAGATACCGTGGAAGATTGAGTATTGCATATTGTAAAGCTTTTGTGGAGAAAATTACAAATATGATTCATTCCTGGGAGGCTAGAAAACTTTCTTTTAATTGCTGATAGATTTCAACTGGTCACAAGTGTGCTTCTGAGTATACAAATTTATTTGTCTAGCTCTTATATATGCTATGCCCAATCATGTCCTGAGAAAGGTGGATGAGCTATGTAGAAGACTTTTGTGGGGTTGTTAAACACGATTCTGCAAATATCTCTTTAGTAGCATGAAAAGTATTATGTAATTAGGAGAGGAAATGTGGTGGCCTGATTGTCTACTCAGTAAGCAATTTAGAATAAGGCAAGCATGCTAAAACTTATTTGGCAAATACGCTTGAAGAAAGACCTTTGGATTAAATGGGTGCATGAACATTATCTAAATTAAGCATCAAGACATCCAGCACGTGCAACCTGCTAACAAAATAAACAATTAGTTTAACTGAAAATAAATGAGTTATGAAAAATCAGGCCTGAACGGGGTGCAGTCGTGATACACTGCCCTAGAAGATAGAGGACCCGCCTGTCGCCCTGGCGTAGTTGATCCTCCCCCCTAGCGGTAAAAGCCCCCCGGAAACGGCCGGCCTCTCTACTCGGGCGCGAGTAGCAGAGCTTCTGCTCAGATGAAGATGATTGCCCAAAAATAATCCTCAAAATATGTAGCCGAAAATCTTTGAGTACTAAGAGTAGCAGAAGGAGGAAGAGGGAGCTATGAAATTCTTTGTGAATTTCTGTGTGTTTTCCCGAATGAACTCTGCCTCCTTATATAGCCTCATGAACCAGTAACCGATGCTGAATCTCCTCGTCCGTTGGGCGTAAATCACGCTGCCGTTACATAATAAATGCTGCCGTTACATAATAAATGCTGCCGTTACAAAAAAATAAAAGCTGGAGAAGCAAAACCCGAGTGCGGTGCGGCGTGGCGCGCGCGTCGTGGCGAGGCGTGGCGAGGCGAGGCGTGGCGTGCGCGCGCGCGTGTGTGTGGAGAAAGAGCTCAAACACTAGTAGCCAAAACACTATTCAAAGCCCATTAGGAAGTAAACCATTATAAACCACTTGAACTTCTTCTCAACTTCCAATGTGGGACTATTCACAAGGCAAAATTGCCTTTTCCTTAAGAAAATGCTAAACCAAGTATGGAAGAGTGTAGCGAGCAGTTCGTCTCGATCATGTTATGTTGGACACCAAAAGCATTTATTACGTATTTAGATAGCAAAGTAGCAGAGTTGGACAGCAGTTGTGCCGTTTCAACTGGTTTGAAAAGTTCTCTCGGAGCTTTTTATGGCGGTTAAGGCGTTAGATCGGAGTACGTTTTGAAATACATCTTTTTTGTTGTGTTGTGGGATATTGATTGCCTTTCGTGGACAAGGAAGGGCGCGTCTTGTGACGTGACTTTAAATGTATCCTCTTAGCGCCGGGTTTGCATGCGAATTAACCTACTTTCCGAGTCTTTTAAGTGTTTTTCAGCGGTAAACCCAAGAATGCTGCTTAAAGAACTTCACGATTCTTGCTTACTAGGGGTGAGTGGGCCCAGCCGCAAGATGGCATGTCTGGTTTTGGAGCTCGGGCGTATGTTCAGGACTCTATACAAGGCTGCCTCAACGGTCGAGCCCGAGCGCTTGTCTCCGGGGGTGTGGAGCCAGTCTAGCCCCAGGCCACTCCCGGCATGGGTCAGGTGGGCCTGACTCGTCCGCCAAGGCAAGGATTCGGGTCATTGGTTGCCGTATTTTGTACAATTTATATTTTTTTTTCGAAAAGTTTGCTTGATTATTATGTATAATTAAGAGAAAATTTGTATTTCTATATTTCTGAAAATCAAAACTTCTTATAAATTATCAGTTGATGATGAATTATTTCAAATGAACAAAAAGATCACATAATTGAACGTTAGTAAAATCATTATGATCTATAGAATATTCACTAAAATACTGAATAGATTCAAAAAATCTCTATTATTACAAAATTACAGGCTAAAATTCCGACAAAACTGGCAATTTTTCAATTGAGTGCTACTAAAATTAAATCAGTGGTATAAGCTATTCATGTAAGGCGGCCTGGACATTGCTAGTCGAGCCAGGTATTGAAGACATGGGGAGAAATTTGGGGGGAGCTGGTGGGCCATACTTCTTTGCCCTTGGTTTAGTAAGTAAGACCCACCTCGGCCCATGAGCAGCTGGGTATATACGTAGGTTTGGGCTCGATCAGAACTGTTGTTGGGCTAGGGTCTGACGCCCAATCCCAGGCTGGGCCCGGTTAGTTTGAACCAATCCGCCCCACCCTACATGCCAATGGCTAAGTGAACGTAGTTTGTGTAATGTGTAGATCTTGTAAAATAACGATTCATGGTATGGAAAGTATAATGTTTTAATCTTCAGTTTGATTTTCTAGAAATTTGAGTAGGAAAGTAGATTGTGTGCAACACAAATCAACTGTTGAAGATGGTTTATTATACATTAACAACAACTGTTTTTTTGTGTGATACCGATAGTTTAGGTGGTTTGGGTGGGGTGGGGGTGGTAGGCGCGGGGGGGGGGACCCTTTACTTAATACTTGATCTAGATTGTGTGAACATATTGTTTTAGTCACCAACATTGTTTAGTGGAGAAACCATTGCTGGCTTGTTTTAGTCAAATTAGTCTTGGCGTAGCTAGGCTCGGACGTTGTTGGATCCAATGAATGATCCCAAACAATATATAACTTTTAACTGCACACGGTTCCATTACACGTCAAGCAGTGGTTGAAATTCTTGTTTGAAGCCAAAATTAATACTGAATTGCTTATGTAAGATTACTGACAATCAAAGATACACCGAAGTTTTGTCAGCATAGAGAGCATCATGAAGACTTATCTACAGCCGCTAACGACTTCGGCGCTATTCTTGTCTTCAATACTGCGTTGTTGAGTGCCATGCAATAATTCCAGATTCAAGATTAATTAGCTAAATCTTGTACACAGCTTCGCAGCAGTTTTTATGCCATTGTATTGAAAGTACCCAACATCTTTTTTAAACAGGGGTTAAGTAGCGGATAAAAAGCCCCGTACATCACTGGCTTGAACTGGACTATCCACGGTTTTATTGTTTGCAGATAAACCCTAAAGAAAGAAAATTTTCTTGACTCTACCGCTCAGAGAAAGATAAACGATTTTTGATTATCAAATGAGACCCCGTGAGAATAAAGAGTTAGAAAAATTTCACTTGGGGTCTATCTGCAAAATAAATCTAAGAAGTAGTAAGTTCAGAACAACCACTCTTAGGATCTATTTGTGGTCTATTCGTCGGAAAAATCAATCACCGAGCTATCACTACCCTGAGTCCACCATTCTATAGTAACAAAATTAACCGCCTGCCCATCTATAGTACTTACTAACCACAAAACTAAGGCTATAAATAACCCCCAAACCTACGATGGAACTATCATCCATTACTAAGAAGAAAAAAAGAGAAGAAATAAAGAAAGAGAAAATAAATATGAGTATTTAAAAGTGTAGTGTTTGTAAAAATAGAGAGAGTGTTTAATTAAAGAAGATTGAGTATTTTACCCTAATAGGAAATATACAATTAAAAAAATTAGTGTCCACCACTCCTCTAAACTCAACGAGTGGCTACAGAGTAGCAGTCAGAGACGCTCTCTCCTAACTGTGACTAGTCGCTGTATTGACATTTCGAAGTTTTACGTGCTCATTAATACTATGAAATTATTGGTCAGGACCAGACTTGCATGAAGATAGCCGAAGCAGTAACCACGTCACAATAAGCAGTCTGGCAGTACTATATACATCTTAAGAAAATGGGTAACAACTACAACTACTATATGACTTATAATCCATTTGCAATAACAAGACATGTGGGAGGTCATCGGGTGGCCTGAACTATAAGGCCCCAGGAACTTGGCGAACGTAACTAAGGACTGAACATCAAAGCTGACGAGACTAGTATGGTGCTGGAACGAATAGTAGAAAAGATCTCGTAGACTATCATGCGAGATGCAGAAATTCGAAAGGAGCTGATTACGCTCGCGCACACTTTCTTCAAGAAGAACGACGGCTTGACGTCCAGTTCGTTAATAATCAACTGATACCTGCAACAAGTAGAACTTAGAATTAGTCCAGTATCTTCAGTAAGTAAAAAATTATTTCTGTTCATGATATTGCTCAGTTAGATCTCCTCTAGAGTATCGGATTAAGATACGAAGAATAATGCAATTCATGGTTTAAATACAGAAGTACCAATGGCTCGTGCTGCCACACGTTTGGCTGGACCTCTCAAATCATATTATAAAGTTGGAGAGTTTTCTCGCTACATAGGAAACCCTACCAAACAAATTATCTGACATTTCAGATAAAAAATAAAAGATGAAGCACTCTTTAGTCAGCAGGAGAGAGTCATAACCAAGAGCTACAAGCAAGAGAATATAGAAAGGTTCTCAAGGAAGCAGCTAGTACGGCTATACACCGCAGAACACCAACAGCGTGAAGAGCAAGGTGATCGTCAAGCAAAGACGACCCGGCCTGATGGTAGCTACTACAGCACTGGGAAGAAAAGGACATTCGCTAGAAAATTGTCGTTTAGAAGAAGATCTGCAGAGGGCAAGTGTTATAACATTTGCACATGTAAGATGATGAAGAAGAATAGATCCCCAAGCATCCGTGGCCATCATTGAAGAGTACATATGACGAAGAGCAGTCTTTGATATTCCACTAACTGAATTGTGGAGGGAATTTGAGTCCGCACTTACAACGGTTTTCAGATCGAGAAAATTTACTACATAAAGGATTGGAAAATCGTGTCGATTCTGGCTGTTCCAAATCCACAGATAGGAGACAAGTTGAACCTGTAAATATAAGGAGATAAAGTGGTCTGAGAAGTTGTAATAGCCTAATAATTCAAGATTATCTTATAATACACATTGAAAAGAGTGTGTTCACAAGCCGGCACAATAAAACTGACGTACCGGTATGAAAAACATCTATCTGTTTTTTAAATTGATAACTCCTGAAAACTATGTAGCAATTAACGCAAGAGTGTAAAAGTCTATCAAAACAAAGCTACAGGACACCTGTTACTGGGTGGAACGAAGAGTTAATCTATAAAAAAAGTATAATTGGCAGAATCGACATACATAGATACAATTGGAAGAATGACGACGAACATGCTCAACTTGGCCATGAGGAGATATCACACTCAAGACCATGATGGAGAAGTCAATGTTAAGGTCACACACTCTGGATATCGAGGAGAATCGATCAAATGGAGGTGTCAATACGTGAAATGGACGCATTCAATTACCTATTTAGGGCACAGTTTTTAAGCCAGAGGAACTTTGAACTTATACACTCAGATGATTTGGTCTATTCGAAGAGAATCAACGTGGGATGCAGTACAGACGACTTTATCGATGATTACCGAGATAGTGTGGGTGCTATTCCTAAAGGAAAATCTGATCCTATCCAAATTTAAGCAATTCCGAGGAGAATTCGACGAAGAGTGATCTTCGCTTTATGCACAGCACAACAGAGGAGGTACACAATCAAAGAGAGTTTTATGACTATCGTGAAGCAACATAGAGATTCATCGACAGCTAATGTGTCATATACTGCGCACAAAATGGGGGTATTTAAAAGAAGAATCTCGCCTTGTCAGAGATAATGTTCGAATATGTTCATAACAAGAACGTGCCAGATGGTTGGTGAGTGCGTGAAACTATGATGCACGTGATCCATCGTTATCACAACTAAAATTGAGAGTTCATGCGGTCACCATTCTAAAAGTTGTGGAATATGCAATCCAAGCGAAGCATATTTCAGAGTTTCTTGTTGTGTATGTTAGTCTTTGTATTGATTTACTCTACGCAGGTGCAATTCTTGACAAAAGGTTGTAAGATGTATTTTGTGGGTAATATAGTGAAAGAAAAGGTAGAGATGTTTGATCACACAATTGGTACAATAATCTACATAGGAAGAAATATAGTGTTCGACCGAAGCCTGCTTAATGGATCATCCACAAAATATCTCCAGACTCCAATAACCTACGAGACAGTTACAGAAGACAGCGGAAGCAAGTCAAGAAAGACAAAATTATTAGCAACAATAGAGAAATAAACTCAATCTCACACATACTCCAAACAGAAGACATGAAAACAATGTTCATCAGGATGACGACAAGAAGAGAGGAGCACCCAAGTGAGAGATAGTAAGAGTATAAATAAGGAAACAAACAGAGAAGCCGAAGATGTGACTAGACCTGGAAACCAAAATCCCGAAGTATGCTTAATGTTGCTTGAATAAAAATTAAGGAGGCTATCCCGAGAATGATTTATAAGACAATGGTTGTGAAAGAAGAAATTTCAAAGCATCAAAAGAATTTGAAATTTCGCGCTGACCTCGTGAATATGAAGTTGGTGGATGAGGAGAGTGTGAAAAATCATCACCCTAGCTACTACCCCTACCCTAAGCCACCTGATTTCTATAGTAACCCATTCATGGTGCAGCGAAGACGGTTCGATCCGGGGAGGTTTACGCATTTCGTGACGGAGCCACACCTACCCACTATAGTACTACCGAACCACAAAAACCAAGCCTATAATAAGCCACAAAAACCTGTCGGGGATATCATCGCAGTACAAGAAGAAAAATAAAGAGATAAGAGAAAGAGAAAAAATAGTGAGTATTGTAAAGAGTGTAGTATTTGTAAGTAGAGAAGAGTTTCTAGATAAAGTAGATGTTGTACCACTAAAAAAATAATAAATAAAATGATTTTATAGGTCCACCACCGCCTAATAAACTCAACACTAAACTCAACAACTATTCGCATCCTTTAGAGAGTAAACAAACGATGTCTTTGTTTAAAAAATTTCTTACCCTTGATACTTTGAAGTGTCAATTTTATTGACCAATCCTTGCCGACTACTTGCTTGCAGTTGGGTGGTGCAGACTGGTTCGCTGGTGCTGGAGTTTTGGTGGCATTCTCAGCCAGCTACAGGGTGAAGGCACTTGTGAACATCAGTTGCTAGCATTAATCCTCGGAACCCTGCAAGAAGCCGCGACTACGTTTAAGGTCTATTTATGGAGAAATGATAACTACATCTCAAATTCCATGGTTTGATTGAGTATTACTGGTGCATTGTAATCTTTGCGAAGAAATTGGTCGTTGGATAATCGGCTGTGAGTTTACTAGATTCCTACTTGTGTTAATTTCTGCGCAACGTTTTTCCTGAACTTATTGCTCTAAAATGAGAATTTCATAAATGGTAATGATATGAAACCTGGAGTTGTCTGAGGCGAATTTGTCAGTATGATATTAAAATCGAGTTCACAGAGAATTATGTGAGCTCAGCGGTAATCCAAGGCCAGTTCTCAGACGAGAGTGGGCCGGCGGTTGGGTTCACCAAAATATGATGAAATCGCGCTGCCTTCGCGTGGATCTCGGAAGAAGACATCAACTATTTTCAAGCCGAAATATGCAGAAGACGGATTTGCCAAACCAATCAACTCTACATGGAATCCTGGATTTGTAAGATCGCCATAGCCTTTCTACTTTACAAAGTCTAAGTGACATGCAGTTGGTGATCGTCGTGCAATTCAAAATTTAGTCTTCTCGTTCTTACACACTTGCCTGTGATAATTTTTAGGTCAGAGAACACCCACCAGCCCATTAGCTCCACTATAACACGCTAACTACGACTTGTCATAAATCACTTTAGGATGAGTCATTATAAGGAGCGAGTTAGGGTATGATTAAGAGTGAAGAAGCGCATGTGAAAGGTGACAGAGCAATCTGAGGTAAGGTACGAGTGGATTAGGGAATATCTACTCTTTGATCGTAACTTCTTTGTGACTAGTGAAACCCTCAAATGTTTTCGCTTGTGGAATGGTAATTTAGGTTACTACTGAACCACATTAAATTCCTGGTGTGTGAGTTGTTCCCCTCCATTATTTTCATTCCCGTTCTATTATCTCTTTACTTTGTAATAGAATCTTTCCTTGTTTGAGAAAGCCCACTAACCGTAACGAAAGAGTGGCGCAACTTAACAGTTTTTAGCGAGATCAATTCTTTTAATTTCAGACCCCATTAGAGTGAAGAACAAGCCATTTACAATTCTGCTAAAATTGCGCCCGAATTGTCTTTAAAGACACTCATTCATTTTGCAGAAAGTGTAACATGGCATCTTGTAGCCAGCTTGTATCAAGCTATTATTTTTCTTTTCACTTTCATAAAACAATAGGCTGAGGCATTTTGGCCCACTAAAAAGACCAGGATGACTTCTATAATCGGCAATGTATTAAGTTTACAGTAAATTTCACACGGACCAAACCTTTTTGCATTTTGAGAGAATATCAAAAAACTTTTAAAAATTCGACATAACACCCAAAAGTTTTGTCAAATTGCGGTATTTACTGATAACTTTGGTGGTGTTTTGGACAGTTTTCAAAGTGTTTGAGCAATCGCTATGGCCAAAAATGGCAAAACTATTTGGAGTTATGTGAAATATAGTTTTGTTTACCAGAGAGTTTGCATGGTGTAACGTGCAATTCTATTTAGTTTTTTGTGAACGCAGTATTAAAATGCATTGAAATTACCGGGTGAAGGCCTCCACCATCTCATTTTCCATCCCCTATGTTTCTCCGTGCTGTTTATCCTTTTCTTTAGACGGCCTCTTTCTACTTGATTTTTACGCAGAAAAGTGAAGCTTTGTCCTTAATTCGATCCTGTTTGTGTAGAAGCTGGGAGTTAACAGAGCCTCTTGTACGTAAATATGGGCAAGGATCCCAGACAAATACGGAACACAAGTTCATCGTAGAGACACGGGGACCTGAACTTATTCACTACCCAGCGATCCAAAGACTACATACACAATAGTGGTTTCTAAGAGCCGTTCCGCCCTCTGAGGCAAGTAGAGTAAGCCGAGTCACCACTGAATCAAGTCAAAAGAGAACGCCATGAGAAGTGACCGACAACATACTTGACGTATCACTCCAGAAGAAGGTTCTGAGTTCATTTCTTGTTGGTGTAAAAGCCTAGAAGTTGTATTCTCGGTCGAAGAGACATTTGTCAGGACAGACCTTGTTATTGTTTCGTCTCAATATGTGGAGCGAATTTTGTTCTTGATAATAATAAGTCCAGGTGTTAAGTAAGAGAGGAGAGTCTTGAGTAAATTTCGCCTTGAATTGAGTATATTGGGTGTTTACATATAATATATACAGGTAGAGGAGCGGTGAGTTTGTTTCTCGATAACCACGGGTGGGACTGAAACGCGTTCACTACTAACCACATGATTATTATCAACGGTCCCCTAAAACTCATGTTGGAAGGGGCTCAAAAAAAGTGAGTTTTCGTACAAGAAACTAGAATCCGATGAACGGGTTAAAGGTCTTGTGAACGAAATTCTATCAAGCTTTCAGCGGATGAAAGACACTTGAAGAAGAATTGTCTTTTTGTTTACTTGAATACTTGTTAACCGCGGACAAAATGGAGCGTCAATCTCAATATGTTTGGTCTCTCATGAAATACTAAGATTATTAAGCAATCTGGCATGGCCACTCCTTATTATCACCAATAGAGAGGATAGGAGTCGTACATAAGACCGTCATGAAATCAATGAAAGAAGACACGAAGATGAATAATCCTTTAGCTGTTGTGGACATTGCATGGATACTGCCTGTCTCGGTTCTGGGAAAGACAATAACATCTATTCTCTACTGACTCGGTCAGGGAAAAAATAAGGAACACAACGAAATATACAAATAACATCGCGGTAGACTTCCTGGATAGTGGGCCATCACAGCCAAGCAGAATCAGATGAGTGCAGACCAAAAGCTCTAAACTTAATGTAGAAAGAAACAGAAGAGAAGAGTGCTAAGATCCTCGAGATACCTGAAGAAACTCCGTATAAGCAGCATCGCCATAGTGATACAGAAATCTGGGGCGCTAACAATTGCCTGATAAGCCAACTAGCATGAGAGATATCTGACCGGACGTGATGCACAGGATAGACCAACGTGGCCAATAACGATGTCGCATCGGGAGGCATCAATAGAGGCTCACATCAGTAGAGGCGATAGTTTGACAATTTGTTAAGTAGAGCACGCAGTTAGCTCAACGCGATCTGGAATATCTGAGAGTTACTCTGTAGACAAAGTAGACCGTTGTGCCCTGAGAAATTTACTAGACTAAAGAAAAAGTGAAGAGATCCAAATTCGTCAGTGTGGAACCTGTGTTATTAATTGAGAGTTTAATGCAACGTATATGCAGCACATCGATCACCTTAATGATTATATCATCTACATAAATGAGTAATAAAACTGCTGCCAGCCACGCCGATGTAGTTGGTGAACAAACAAGAAGCAACCTTGATGACGCTCCATAAAGCCCGCCTTGATACCGAACATTCACGAAACACTCAAACCAAGTGCGGGTTACCTCTTGAACGCATACAACAGTCACGACGAAGAGAAATACGTGCCCCCCAGAGAATATTGGAGGCCGCCGGCCTGGAGCGGTTTGCATATATACTGTCTCAGGATAAAGAGGTCATGGATAAAACATTCTTGACATCCAGTTGTAAATAGCCCCGCCGGAACGGTCCGCCTCTCATCACTCCGCGCGCGAGTAGGTCGACTTCTGCTCAGATCGAAGAGAATTGCCCAAAAATCCTTAAAATATGTAGCCGAAAATCTTGAGTAGCTAAGAGTAGCAGAAGGGGAGGGAGCATGAAATGCTGTGTGTGAATTTCTGGTGTGTGTTTCACGTAATGAACTCTGGCCTCGTTATAGGTTACGCCTCACATGAACTAGTAACGCGATGCTGATCTCCTCGTCCGTGTGGGCGTCCAAATCACGGCTGCCAGTTACATAAGAAATGTGGCGTAGACACTAAAAATTCGCCTGTTAAAAAAAAAATAAAAGTGGAGAAGCAAAACCAGTGCGGGTGCGGCGTGGCGTGGGGCGCGGCGTGTGTCGTGGCGTGGCGAGGCGAGGCGTGGCGTGCGTGCGCGCGCGCGCGCGTGTGTGGTAGAAACGCAAAGCCCACAAAACCCAAAACACTATTCAAAGCCCATTAGGAAGTAAACCATTATAAACCACTTGAACTTCTTCTCAACTTCCAATGTGGGACTATTCACAAGGCAAAATTGCCTTTTCCTTAAGAAATGCTAACAATCCCCCCCAAAAGGCAATATTGACAAAACAATTAGTAAAACATATATATATATATATATATATAGGTTGGGCAACCTTTTGTATCGTGAATTCGGGAAAGGTAGCTTCCGGCTTTGAACCTTTCCTTAGTGAGTTTGTCGCCACCTGAGGGACATAATGGACTAAGCCTTGAATTAGGGCCCTTGAATCAGGTATTGACAAAAACACACACAATACACTTCATCTATTGAGCAAAGCGGGTTGAGCGTTAAAAGGCCATGCTCACAATAACCGACTCATGAGAGTTTCTAGGGGTTAGTTTAGTCCAGCCCCCCCCAACCGCGGCCATCACGATTCCTCTCACGTAGGTAAGTCCTCAAAGGGTACTACAGCTGTTTATTTAATACCCCCCAATAATACATGCGTTGGACTTATTAAGAGTAAAACTCAGCCTAACCAGCTGTATCATAGGAGCATCGTCATCATAGAGAAGGGGTAGTAGCTCACACTACATAATGATATATGAATATATATATGGGTCGATGCTCCACCCGAGTATCACTAGTCCAGCTTGTTTCTACCACATTGAACCGACATTGGGACAACGTCTCCAAATAAGGGTTGGGTTCCCACTGTCAGTGACCTCTTTAATGGACTTAACCCCATCTCCCTCGATGAATCCAGGACTACACTCCTGGATAATCCCTTAGTCAAAGGGTCAGCAATATTTTTCTCAGACTTTACAAAATCCAAGATCACAACTTTGCCTAACAGGCGTTGTACAGACTTATATCTTATTTGAATATGTCTGTTGAGTTTTTTATTTACATGTACTTGCTTTAGAAGCTCTATGGTAGATCTAGAATCAGAATGAATGGAAATTGGAGGAAAAGGTTTAGGGACCAAAGGAAGTTCAGAGATAAGATCTTTTAACCATTCGGCTTCTGAGCAAGTAGTATCAAGTGCAATCAATTCAGATTCCATGGTGCTCCTGGCAATTACTGTTTGCTTACATGATTTCCAGGATACAGCAGCACCACCAAAAAGAAATACATACCCAGATGTTGACTTTACACTGTTGGAATCTGTGACCCAATTGGCGTCACTATACCCTTCAATGGCATCAGGGTATCCAGTGTAAGTTAAGCAATAGTCAACTGTCCCTTTTAAGTATTTAAATACTCTTTCTAAGGCAGACCAATGATCTGGGTTAGGGTTACTGGTATACCGACTCAATCTCCCTACAGCATAAGCTATATCGGGTCTAGTCCGGTTTGATATGTATAAAAGGGATCCAATCATTTGGGAATATTTCAATTGAGAGACAGGTTCACCTTCATTTTTCTTCAAAGGTATAGAAGAATCATATGGTGTGGAAACAGATTTAAAGTTATGAAAGTTGAATTTGATCAGCATTTTCTCAATACTGTGAGAAAGACTCAAGGATATTCCTCTAGTGTCTCTAGTGATTTTCATTCCAAGTATCATATCGGCAAGACCTAAGTCTTTCATGTCAAAATTTTTGGAGAGATAATCCTTAACTTTTAAGATTAGTTCAAGAGTAGTTCCAAAGATAAGGATATCATCAACATAGAGACATAGGATAACATAGTCATTGTTTATCACTTTTGAATAAACACATTTGTCGTGTTCATTCACCGTGAATCCATATTGTGCAATGACTTTGTTAAATTTCTGGTGCCATTGTTTAGGAGCTTGTTTAAGACCATACAGAGATTTAACAAGTTTACAGACTTTGTTTTCCTGACCCTTGGTAATGAAGCCTTCAGGTTGGTGCATATAAATTTCTTCATCTAGATCACCATTCAGGAAAGCAGTCTTGACATCCATCTGATGTATGATCAGTTTGTGGATAGCAGCAAAGGCTAAAAGAATTCTGATAGTAGAAATTCGGGCTACAGGAGAATAGGTATCAAAGTAATCAATGCCCTTTTTCTGAGTATAGCCTTTAGCTACTAATCTAGCTTTAAATTTATCTATGGAACCATCAGCTCTAAGTTTCTTTTTGAATATCCACTTACAGCCAACAGGATTACAGCCTGGAGGTAGGTCAGTGAGTATCCAAGTATGGTTTTCCATGATAGATTTAATCTCATTATCAATGGCTTCTTTCCAGAAAGGAGATTCAGGTGAATCCATTGCTTCTTGAAATGAGCTTGGATCACCTTCAACAAGAAAGGTAAAGAAGTCTTCTCCAAAATCCTTTTGAATTCTACCTCTTTTGCTTCTTCGAGGCTCAATGTCAAAAGGTTGGGAAGAACTAGATGATGGAAGATCAGAAGGAATAGATGTTCTAGAATTTTCTGAGATTTTGGATTTGAAAGGAAAGATATTTTCAAAGAAGACTGCATCTCTAGCTTCAATGATAGTGTTGTTGGATATGTCACTGATTTCAGAGTTAATGACTAGAAATCTATTAACATTGCTATCTAGTGCATATCCAATGAAAGCAGCATCAATAGTTTTGGAACCAATTTTCCTCTTCTTAGGTTCGGGAATAGCTACCTTAGCCAAGCAACCCCAAACTCGGAAGAAGTTTAGATTAGGAGATCTCCCCTTCCAATATTCATAAGGAGTTGTATTGGAATTTCTTTGGGGAATCCTATTGAGAATAAAACAAGCAGAGAGAAGAGCTTCACCCCAGAGATTTTCAGGTGCTCCTGAACTGAGTAACATACAGTTTACCATGTCCATTAGGGTTCTGTTTTTTCGTTCAGCTACCCCGTTAGACTGTGGTGTATAGGGAGCAGTAACCTCATGAATAATACCGTGTTCTTGGCAAAATTCAGTCATATAATTTGAGGTATACTCCCCCCCACGATCAGATCTTAGGATCTTGATCTTCCTGTCTAATTGGTTCTCAGACTCAGCTTTATAGACCTTAAACCTATCTAGGACTTCATCTTTAGTCCTGAGAAGATATGTGAAACAATATCTGGAGTGATCGTCTATAAAGGTCACAAAATATCTCCTACCCCCTCGGGTGAGAACTCGATTCGAGTCACACACATCACTATGAATTAATTCGAGGGGCTCAGAGTTTCTAGTTATAGACTTGAAGGGTTTTTTTGTGTGTTTCCCTTGAACACAAATCTCACACTTGGATGAGAGGTCAATAGATGATTTAGGAATAAGATTCAAATTGATCATTTTCTGTAAAGTTTGAAAATTGACATGTCCAAGTCGTCCATGCCAGACATCACAAGATTCAACAATTTGAATAACAGGAGACTTAGAATTTTCATTAGAACTGGAATTGATTACATTGAGTTTGAAAAGGCCATTACAGATAAAACCTTTTCCTATAAAATTATTACTCTTTGTAATCACAAATCTGTTGGATTCTTTTACAATCCTATAACCAGTTCTAAGAAGAAGAGATTCACTAATCAAATTTCGACGGAGAGAAGGAACAAGGTAGACGCCTTGCAGATGTAGGGCTTTCCCAGAAGTCATAGTGAGCTTTATACTTCCACTTCCTATTATTGGTTTAGTGGAGTCATCTGCTAAGCTTATGCTTCCTCCACGTGATTCCTGATAATTTGAAAACCAAGAGCGATCATTACAGACGTGTATATTTGCTCCGGAATCCAGATACCAATCAGTGGAAGAAGTTAGAGAATTTACAAGATGAGGTGATGGGGCTAACCTGAAGGAGGTTGGATTCTCTTCAATCATATTAACTTTATTTGATCCATTTCCTTTAGAGGCAGGTTTAGCCGGTTCCTTCTTCCGAAAGAAACAGTTGGAAGAAATGTGGTTGGTTCTACCACAGACAAAGCAGAACTTTCCATCAGACTTATGGCTGGAAGAATTGGAATTGGAAGAATTTGTTTTGAAGGAAGATTTATTGAAAGATTGTTGGTTTTTCTTGAATTTCTTCCATTTGGGTTTGAAATTTCTAGATTTAGGCTTTTCCTCTACCAAGTTTACTTTAGCTTTTGATTCATTCTTGGTTTTGGAATTCAGCCTATGCTGGTCTTCAATACGAATGGCCTTGAGGGCCTCAGTTAAGGTTAGATCTCCTTGCTTGTGTCGGAGATCTCCAGCAAATCTAGACCAGGAAGGAGGGAGTTTATCAATCAAACAGGAAACTTTATAGTCATCAGTAAAAGTGTTTCCTTTTGATTGGAGATGACGGATGAAATCTAAAAATTCATGAATTTGTTCATTAATGGGCTTGTCATCTACCATCATGAACTTATTGAAGGACGAAGAGGTGAAACGCAGAATTCCGGCATCATCATAGCCATATTCTGCTTCAAGAGCTTGCCATAGGTCTTTTGCACTTTTGAACTCATAGTATATGTCATAAAGGTTGTCTGCAAGTGCACTAAGAATTCTATGACAACAATGATAATTAATATCTTCTGGTTTCATAGAGCTAGAAAGAGAGCTAGCACCTGAACCAGAAGTGGAAGGAACAGACTGTTCAGGATCAGGAGTCAAAGGTTGAGTACCACTAGTAGAAGACTCAGGAAAGTCAATGGCTGATAAGAGACCTAAGGTAGTGAGCCAGTATCTCATCTGATTAGCCCACCGTTTATAGTTGATACCGGTGAACTTCTCAGGTTTGACACTTTTTGAATGATCAATTGCCATAAGTCCAATTTGAGTTTTACTAGTCTAGGTAGTTGAAATCTGAACAGGGTAAGAATTTTATTAATACTACTAGACCAGAAACTTAATTAAACCTGCTCTTAACCAAAAACTCTAAAAGTGAAAAGATTAAAGTTTTACTCGGGTAGTTTGGCCAGGTAAGGATAGTACTAGAGGTTGATCAATGATCGATTAAGTACCTCGTTTCTTGCAGAGCGCTTTATGCAACCCTTAAACCTTTCCTTAGACACCAACTAATCCAAGAAAACTTGAACCGGTTCACTTAAAGATTTTTTTTTTATTTTTTATTTTATTTTATTTTTTTTTATGACAGATACTGAATATGAAAATTGACAGATATAAAATTCAGTACTATTGCAGTAAAATAATTTGTTAACTACTTAGATGCAAAAGGTTAACAAATTAAAACAGTTAAACAAATATGAAATTCGGGTGAACAGAAACAATATTTTTTTTTATATATTTATTTTCAGATTTAAATTAACAGCAATAAATTATCTATCTTCTAGATTGCTATCAATAAACAATATTAGTTTAACTGAAAATAAATGAGTTATGAAAAATCAGGCCTGAACGGGGTGCAGTCGTGATACACTGCCCTAGAAGATAGAGGACCCGCCTGTCGCCCTGGCGTAGTTGATCCTCCCCCCTAGCGGTAAAAGCCCCCCAGAAACGGCCGGCCTCTCTACTCGGGCGCGAGTAGCAGAGCTTCTGCTCAGATGAAGATGATTGCCCAAAAATAATCCTCAAAATATGTAGCCGAAAATCTTTGAGTACTAAGAGTAGCAGAAGGAGGAAGAGGGAGCTATGAAATTCTTTGTGAATTTCTGTGTGTTTTCCCGAATGAACTCTGCCTCTTTATATAGCCTCATGAACCAGTAACCGATGCTGAATCTCCTCGTCCGTTGGGCGTAAATCACGCTGCCGTTACATAATAAATGCTGCCGTTACATAATAAAAAATAAAAGCTGGAGAAGCAAAACCCGAGTGCGGCGCGGCGTGGCGCGCGCGTGTGTGTGGAGAAAGAGCTCAAACACTAGTAGGCCCAAAACATTACTCAAAGCCCATTAGGAAGTGAACCATTATAAACCACTTGAACTTCTCTTCAACTTCCAATGTGGGACTATTCACAATTGCCTTTTCCTTAAGAAAATGCTAACACAACCTTAGGTGAATGACTCATGGAGTTGGAAGCAATCTGGCACGTGCAACCTAAGGTGAATGACTCATGGGGTTTGAAGCAAGTTCTGAAAAATAGGGATATGGCCATCCAATTCTAGCTAGGGAAATGTTGATGCGGTTTTAGCCAAGTTGCAGAGATGTTGTAATGGCGATAAAATTAAACATCAGCTATATACAATGAGTTTCATGGTGACCATCAAATACGACCTCGGCATAACCTTGTATGGGGGTAATATGAACATTTCTAAGAACTCTTTCGTTATGTGGCTTGCTGCCCAGCAAAGACCACTCACATCTCAAGACAGGCTGGCCAGAAGGGGTATGTTGCGAAAACAACACTTGCCTTCTCTATGATCAGGCCAATGGAACCCATGATCATTTATTTTTCAGTTGTCCCTTTTTCCAATCTTGTTTGGAATAGTATTATGGAATGAATGTGGTTTCAATGCGAGACTTGTGACTGGAACATCCTCATGAATTGGTTTTCTACTAGGTTGCTAGGTTATTCGCTCACTTAAGAGAGTCGAAAGATTAGCTATTTCGGGACTGTGTATGGGCTCTGGCATGAGAAGAACCAGAGAAATGCATGGAAATGGCAGAAGAAGACCTGAAAGCATTGTCCAAATGATCAAATACTTAGTTTTTGTCGCTGTGATCAGGATAGTTCCAAATTTTGTTTTGAGTCATTGTAGTAGATGGATGAATGGGTATTGTGATGTATCACAATTAATTTGTACTATCCAGGGATGCCTGGCGTGAACATCCTTTCAACGTTCATGGTAATGGAAAATAACTTTTCCTTGATTAAAAAAAAAGAAAGAAAAAGAAGAAAGGCTAGTTTCATCTTGATGATCTAGGTGTATAACAAGCAGAAAGGTTACTAAGAATCGATACTAATCCAAATAACTAAAAATTTCTGTTGAATTATTGTAAACAATGAAGCAGTATAAACGTAAGCTGTTTAGAAATGTATACCATACATATGAATTGAAATTAAAACCCTAATCTCATTAATAAAATAGCATGGGCTTATATAAGCCCTACAAAACACATCTTACAAATAACCCATTGCATAATATAAATATGTCAACACTCCTCCTCAAGATGGACGAAAGATATCCACTAAGCCCATCTTGTCACATCCTCTAATAATATGTCAACACTCCTCCTCAAGATGGACGAAAGATATCCACTAAGCCCATCTTGTCACATCCTCTAATCATATCTACTGAGCTAAGTCCCTTAGTCACATCTTGTCACATCCTCTAATCATATCTACTGAGCTAAGTCCCTTAGTCAGACAATCTGTTGCCTGGTCCTTAGTTGAAATATGACTTAGCTCCAGTAGTCCACTATCCATCTTCTCTTTGATGAAGAACCTATCGATCTCGATGTGTTTGGTTCTATTATGCTGCACTGGGTTGTTGGCGATACTGATGGCTGACTTGTTATCACACCATAACTTCATCTTAGCTCTTTGATCCAGCTTCAGCTCCACCAGCATACTCTTCAACCATAGCAACTCAGCAACTCCTAAGGCCATAGCTCTATACTCTGCCTCAGCTGTCGATCTCGCCACCACTGACTGCTTCTTGTTCTTCCACGAGACTAAGTTGCCTCCTATAAAGATGCAGTATCCTGAGGTGGACCTCCTGTCATCAGCACAGCTAGCCCAATCAGAGTCGCAGTAACCCTCAATGCTCATATGTCCATTCTTTCTGAATATCAGCCCTTTTCCGGGGGCACTCTTCAAATATCTCAGAATCTGGTACACAGCGTCTATATGACCCTTCCTCGAATTATGCATGTAGCGGCTCACCACGCTCACTGCAAAAGAGATATCGGGACGTGTGTGACTCAGATAGATCAACCTGCCCACCAGCCTTTGGTATCTGTCACGATTAACTGGTTCTCCAGCTTCAGCACCCAGTTTAAACTTCTGATA
>NC_033796.1:44775785-44790636 GCF_001876935.1 Asparagus officinalis | reverse complement strand
GGGGCTCTGATACCAAATTGAAATTAAAACCCTAATCTCATTGATAAAATAACATGGGCTTATATAAGCCCTACAAAACACATCTTACAAATAACCCCTTGCATAATATAAATATGTCAACAATATGTATGCAGTGTACAAGAACAACAGAAAGCAGAATGGCTTTCACTAACATTCTGGAGAAACTCTATAGAGAATTCGAAGGCTAACTTCATTAACACGTGAGATAACTTCACATATGAGCTTATTCTTACATTATGGAGAAATCCATTTCTCCTTATTATATATTATGTATATATATGATACTAATAATACAATTATACAACCATCATCTTGATATCATCATGATCATAACCATTATTGATGATCGTATAATTATACTTGAACTACGCCATCACTTTTTTGCCTTGGAAGCTTGTCTGAGTTTTTTCTCCTTAGACAACAATAATGCAAACTCATACAGAACGTCCTTATTAGTTTTTTTCTTAATATTGACACTGATCGCAGATAGAAACGTTATCACCGAATCCTCATGCTTGTGTGACACCTCCTCTTCTAATAGTTCCGTAGCAACTTTTTCCAGGGCTTTTAAGTTTTCCTCCTTTGCGTTATCCAATTCAGCTGCATCCGCTGGAATATTTCCCTATATATTTATATGCATCACAAATAAGGTGAGATGTGTGCTCAAAATTAACAATTTATATACATATGAAGAAAAAAGCTAAAAATAAATTTATGAGGAGTGAATGCCCTGTCCACCAACATTTTTATCTTTTCACTTTGACTTGAGATTCATGATGGTGTGTGATACGTATCAGGACACACATCTCAAAGACAACTTTGATGTGTATCACACACCAACATGAATCTCAAATATTCAATGGATAAAAAAATTGATGGACATACATCCAATGCAGTTAAGGTTATGCTTTGCTATATGTGTGCGTGTGCATGCGTGTGTTCATGTGCGCGTTATTCTTGGATTTTTTGTGTATCTTACCTGTATGCGAAGAAACCTGTTCTGAGCTTTGATAGCATTGAATAGCGTTGTCATGTGCAGGTCTACCAAGTCTGCGCTTGATTCTTGAAAAACTTCTATCAATGGTTGATTGTTCTGCACCATCCACCCAATAACACCCCACTTGGCAGCAGCTTCTGCAGTGAATTTTGACCTATCACCCTCCACACGTATGCCTGTTCCTAGAGAGATGACGAGGTAGCTTGTGTTTTTTGGATCAGGAACTTTAATGGAGGGTTCATTTGTCAGCAAAGTCTCCTTTGCGATGATGTTCATTGTAGCTAGAGTCTGCGATAATGTGTTGTTAACATGAGCCTAGATGTTAGTATTTGACTAAGTGCTCATATGCATATATGCATTATAGCGGGTGAGCTACATAACTAGCCTTCCTATTTTGATGTCAACAGGGAAATAATTAAGTTCTGGTGACAACACTATGTCGGTATTCTACATGTTGATTTTAACTCTGCATTTATAAGTTAAGCAATTGGTGTTGTGGGTATGAAAGTGACAATTCATTTTGCTAAATGAGCTACTAATTAAGAAAAAATTTATAATATGTGAGGCCCGCCCTTCTATTCACTTCACAAAGATGTTGACTCACTACTTCTCTCTAGGTGGCCTCATCACATTACTTTCTTTTGGTAGCTCGTTTTGTCAAAGAAGCCGCTGCCTCATGACCAACTAAAAAACATTTGTAACAGGCCAATCCTTGTTTAATTAGCCACATAGATATTATGTTTTCAAAAATGTCAACTAATGTTAAATTCGTAATTTTGAATTTCTTCCAATCAAGCAGCCATACCTAGTCAAGCATCAGTGGTCCATTAACGTAAATTGATGAAAACAAACACAATCTCGTTATCTAACTTAGTTAGTTACCGGATTATTTGCTGCAACACCACCATCGACAAGGTTAAATTCATGCTTCTTCCCCTCAGAGTCGTGAGTTACAAATCCATGAGGAGGCAAATAGGTTGGAGCAGCTGAAGTAGCAAGGCAAACATCAGATAACGGAGGATTCTTCCAAACTTCTCTTTTAGCCTACACTCACAAATTTGAGTTGGTGTTAGCTAATACTTAGGTTGTAATTAATGTGAAGAAGTTAATATGAATTGGGATTAGGAGAGAAGTTGCACCGAAAACGTGTTAAAGATGACAAATTTTCAAAACCAACCTATTTGGACTTTTATTCCCAAAAAAAGACCCGTTTCACATTTATTTAGAGAAACCGACCTGGTTTCAGCCTCAGCGCTGAAACCAGGTCGGTTTTTGAAAAAAAACTCTCCGAAACTTCACGGGAGTTGAACTCCCGTGAAGTTTTTTGAACTACGAAACTTCACGGGAGTTCAACTCCCGTGAAGTTTCGGAGAGTTTTTTTCAAAAACCGACCTGGTTTCAGCGCTGAGGCTGAAACCAGGTCGGTTTCTCTAAATAAATGTGAAACGGGTCTTTTTTTGGGAATAAAAGTCCAAATAGGTTGGTTTTGAAAATTTGTCCAGTTTTGTTTCTCCAACTAACCCCTGAACTAAGGTCCTCAAATACTTTCCATCGTATCTTGGCCCCATTAGGATATCATAAATTTTACGAGGCCACCATCTGCAAGAAAATGCTAGTTATATATGTATATGTACTAGATTTCGGCATGTGTAACGTACGGTAAAATTAAAATGAACACGTATACATGATTAATTTTGGGTAGTCATGAAATGAAGTAGTAATATTGGGCTAGCTGTTTGAATGGTGGGGTAAAATGGGGTGGAAATACTAATCCAACGGTGCTTTTCCGCCAAAATCCCCCCCATTTTGGAGATATTTGATATAAGAATGCCACTTGATCTTTTTGAACGACACCCTTTTCTTATATATCATCCGAACAAGATAAAATTCGTAAAGGAGATGGTGGAGCCCATAACCCCTACACGTTACCATGATTATCCCCATAAAAAATTGTTGCAACCAAACAATCATTAATAATATAAAAAATTTCAATTAATTAGCGGCTTGCCCAGTTTGAGTCATTTTCAAGAAACTATCAAACCTTTTCAAAATTAATTAGACAAAAGGCTCAAAACTCTTCCTACGGAACACGGGTCGTGTGCCATACGTGTGAACCCAAAAGATCAAAATATCCTCATTTACAATAAGGAATTCCCTCTCTATCCTTTCTAACAAGGGTTTTTGTTAAAAGCTAACTTGTGTGATTTTTTGAGTTATCATATGTTGAATTTGTGATAGTGTATATATGTATTTGAAAAGAAAATTATTTTCACCATAAATTAAATTGACAGTAACAAAACTTCACAATCTTTATAATAGGTTATGTAGTTTTTGTTAAAAGCTAACTTGTGTGATTTTTTGAGTTATCATATGTTGAATTTGTGATAGTGTATGTATTTGAAAAGAAAATTATTTTCACCATAAATTAAATTGACAGTAACAAAACTTCACAATCTTTATAATAGCTTATGTAATGCAGCGCGGAAGTAATAAACCTTAGAATCCACCAATGATTGTTCTTCGAATCTATAAAGAATGATCTTCGAATCCACGAAGAAATTTGAATCTACATAGAGATTATAATAAAGAGGAATTTTGATGAAAAGATATGCTTCTAGGGCTTACAATTCTGTATTTAAATAGAAAAATAAACTAGACTCCTACTAGAACCCAAATTTTATCAAAAATAAAATTAATAAAACTATCTTTAAAAGACTCCTTACGATTGACGAAACAAGTCGGTCAAATTTGGAATCAAACCAGATTAATTTCCTAAAAAAACAAACTCTTAAAACTAACAAAAACTTTAATATCTCAATTTAGAGGGAATTTTGAGAAGCAAATGGTGACAAACCAAACAATAGTTAGTTTGGTTGACTTCATCCCGAAAACAAATACATGATTTTTTATACAATTCATCTGATTCCGACGTATGGTTTGAGAGATATAACCCGTTTTTCGTTGCAAGTCATTTTCCTCTGCCAGGCCCCCACAGGCCCCCATCTGGGCTTTTGACGGTCCAGTTTCTAAATGAAAATATCCGTATTTCATTTTACATCATTATGAGGTGTGAAGGATAAACTTTTTTTAGCTTCTTATTACCAAATTTGAGTACTTTGTGTCTAAGACATGGGAAAAAGAAGAAGAAGAACCTGAATTAGGGCTGCTGCAAGTGAGTTTTGGTTTAAGAAGATGGAAGAGGAAGAAAGAATTTCAGGGACTTCATTTTAATTTAGGGGTATAAAGTTCCAAAAAGGTATCATATTATGATCATGTGCTGTCTTTTAACCAGAATCCTCAACAATATTCTATCACCAGAGTAAGATAGTAGTTGTGTTAATAAGTCGGTAAACCTATCTCATGGTAAATTTTAAAATTCAGATTATCAAAGTTAAAAACTGATGAAACTTTCGGGTATTTAAATTGCAATTTACCTTTGATTAATTAGTAGATTATTTAACCTTGAATTAATCTTACTGCTTAATCTTAAGATAAAAGCAAAACCTATTTAGCTATATATATTCCTCAACCGTAGTTTCTTAAAAATTAAATTAATTACTCTTGACACAAACAAATATTTAGGACCTTGTTTTACTCAATCAAGTTAATAATACCTCCTGTGCATTATATACGGCACGGGAGTGTCCATTAGATAAGAGGACAAGTTATTTAACAATTTTCAAAAGTTTACGTATTAATTTTAGTGCATGTACTCAAAATTAACCCTGTTAAACTCACTTAGATGGGAATATTTTAGAGCAGTGCTCAAAATAAAAAGGAACAATCTCTTTCGCAGCCTTAAGTGGCTCCTGAGGGTTGTCCTTCTTTGGAGCAGTAAGCATTGCCGTAATAAGACCACCAGTGCTCGTCCCTGCAATGACATCGAAGTAATGTGCTATCCTCGCCTCCGGTCCATCAATTTTCTGCATATCAATTAATGGAAAGTGTATATATTTACTATATATACAACGCGCGTTGTTGGGAAAGAATCATGCATCTCAAGGAGTTAAATGAATTATAAATAGAGATGGAACATGAAAAATAACCCAAAGAAATTAAAGGGTTACCTGCGCATACACACCCTAATATTCTATCGCCCAGTTGAGGATAGACACCCCTGCAGTTCTATTACTATCACGGAGATGTGAATTGACCCCTTGAGTGAAACGCATTTAGGCTCAGAGAAAAGACTATTATTATTTTTTTCTTCTTTCTGACAAGTACATATTCTCCTTGAGAGTAAAAGAGTCAAAAAAATTCACCGAGTAGACCTATATATCTGGCACCTGCGATAATAAAACTACGTACCTAGGGTCCGTATGCAGCTGGGCGATAGTAGTACAGGGGATCTATCCTCAATTGAACTAATAGTTATTCTAAACTTTCTAAGAAGGTAAATGTAACTAGGTATGGACCATGAATGTTAATATGGCATGCACAACAAACAATTCCAGAAGTTTAGCTTTTAGGTTCGGTCTTAAACTTTCTTTTATAGAACTATACGATTGATCATTGAAGTGTGAGCAATGAGCGTACACACTGAACGAAGTGGGTACATAGATTAATGTATACCTGGAGGTGGGATTCAAGACACTCTAGGAACTTTCCAGGAATGATGCCTCTCACACCCCCTCCATCGATACTTAGGACAGTAATAAAACGAGGTTGATCGATTATCATAGGAGAAGCCATTGGAGATAGCTGTAGGGGTTGATCAGTTAGCTTTGCGTATGTTGATTGGGGAGTGCTTGCTTTTGTTGTTGTATATATAGGCGCCAGAGGAGAAGGATTAATTGCTCCTACAGTACTCCCATATATACGTGGTCTTTTTTTAGCATTTTTTCTTTTAGCGGCTTGGACCTTGAGAAGGATCCGTTCATATCGTTCTTGTGGAAATTGGGACATGCCCTCCATTGGATATTTTATTTATTGACTATATATGGTCTAGTATGCACAATGCAAGACCATGTCCTGAATCCTCATGATGTGTTATTTATTGACTATGGTCTATTATGCACAATGCAAAACCATGTCCTGAATCCTCATTCTCCACAGACAGTTTTTCCACTCGGGTGAAAACACTGCGAAGGTTACCTTCGATTGTCGCCATTGTTTCCAGAGTTCGAATCCTAATCTGCCAAGGACTTGTTGAAGGTCTTTCTATGTAAAATTAACCCTATAAGAAAGATCTTCCTTCAGATCTTGGTCATATGGGTGTACAGTAATCAGGGGAATTCTCTCATTCCATTAGTGAAAGTCCATCTGCTTTTGCTTGTGGATGTAGGACTTGCTTAGAACCCGTAAAGTCCTCGCTGTAGAAATGGCAGGAACAGGCATTGGCAGGCAGACAGGTTGGCGGTCGACCGCGTTCGTGCACGAGGCTTACTAGGCGTCAGGATTGGTGGCGGTCGACCGCGGCGGTCGACCGCGAAGGTCGACCATGGCGGTCGACCGCGATGCGGTTTTTGGGTTGGGTCTGTTTCCAGACCCGTTTCGTTTGGGATTTCTATAAATACCCAAAACTCGTTTTAGAGCTTAGTGCAAGAGGGTTTTAGCAGCCATTGAGAGTGATTTTGTGGGCTTCTATTGTTGGAGCATTTGGGAGAGATCAAGAGTTGATTTGTTAAGGGTTTATGAGAGATTTGTAACCCTAGTTGTATCCCCTTGATTTCTAATAGTGAACCCCCCCTCCTTGCCCCGTGGACGTAGGCATCTCGCCGAACCACGTAAAATCTGGTATTTGATTATTTGTGCTATTGTTTGGTGTGGTTGTTTATCTCTCTCGGCTATTTGGTTGGATCTCGGCATAGAGGTTTCTCCCCCCAACAAGTGGTATCAGAGCTCCGGGCAACGCTTGGGCTTTTTGGATGTGTAGATCAGTTGGGAAGTTCATCTAGAACTTCGATTGGTGATAAAGGTGGGATCTTTGTGGTAAAGTTTCTATCTTTTTTTAAGTTGGATCTATTTCTTGTTTGTTCCGCAATTGTTTGGGTGCTTTGAGATATATGACCGGGAAAGATAAAAGTGGGGAGGGTTCTTCTAGTGTGAAGACCGTCCAAAGTTTGAATGTCCATTCTATGAAGATAGATGTGGAAAAGTTCGATGGCACAAATAATTTTGGACTTTGGAGATGCGAAGTCATGGATGCGCTAAATGCGCAAAATTTGGAAGATACGTTGGAGTTGGACGGGAAACCGAACGACATTGATGATAAGGTTTGGAAGAAAATGAATAGAACGGCGTGTGGTGTGATTAAGTCTTGTCTTACCCAAGATCTAAAATATGATGTGATGAATGAGACTTCGACAAAGAAGATTTGGGAGGTCCTAGAGGGCAAATATTTGACGAAGAGCGTCGAAAATCGTTTGTATTTGAAGAGGAGGTTTTATCGCTTCCAATTGAAGAAGGGGACATCCATTAGTGATCACATGAACCACTACACGAAGCTACTTGTAGATTTGACGAAAGTGGATGTTATAGTTGAAGACGAGGACAATGCATTGTTGTTATTGAGTTCCTTGCCCGACGAGGAATATGAGACCTTCGTCCTCACTCTTATTAATGGGAAGGCATCTCTTTCGTATAGTGAGGTCACCGCAGCTCTTGTGAATTATCAACTTCGAAAGAAGGACAAGGAGACTTCCATTGAGCCGGTTGCGGGGGCATTGGTTGCAAGAGCTAGAAGTCCAAACCGTAGTAGGAGATCGTAGTCTAGAGGGGGGCATCCTGTAGTTGGTAGGAATCAGTGTGCCTTTTGTAAAGAGGATGGACATTGGAAAGCCGAATGCCCAAAATTGTAAGCTGTGAAGAATAAGGGGAAAGCTATTCAAGCTTCAGAGGTGAATGTTACCAAGGCTAGTGGTGACATTTCAGATTCAGATTCTTCGGGCTATTCGTTCCCAGCTCTTCCGTCAGTTGGTGTTGTCGACTCCACCGAGTGGATGTTGGATTCGGGTGCTACTTACCATATATGCCCTAGGAGGGATTGGTTCTCCAGCTTTCGGGAGTTGGAAAGAGAGGATGCTGTACTTATGGGTAATGATCACAGATGTCCTATTGGTGGTATTGGTACCGTTCGTATTCGGACGAGTGACGGGATGATTCGGGAGTTGGTTGATGTGAGGTTCGTTCCTCAACTGAGGAAGAACATCATTTCACTTGGGGTATTGGAGGCAGCAGGCTATAGGGTGACCTTGGCGGATTCTCGCTTGAAGGTCACATTGGGGTCCATGATTGTTATGAAGGGCGTCAGGAGGAGTAACTTGTATTATTTGCTTGGGAGCATGGTGGTGGATAGAGCGCTGACGACTTCTTTGGCTAGACTGTGGCATTGTTTGGTGCTGGGATATATTATTGGTTATGCCGTGCACAGATTGTTGAGGAGTGCTATGACCTGCAGATTGAAGTCCTGTGAGCACATTGGGATGGGCAAGGAGACCGAGGTGAGGTTCAGCACTTCTACCCACCGATCAAGGGGTCTTATTGGAAGTGTTCAGTCAGGCATCGGGGGGCCTTCCGAGGAGGCATCATCAGGAGGTAATTGTTATTTCGTTTCCTATGTTGGGGATTGTACAAGGTATTTATGGGTTGCAACCAAGTCCCGTTGGTATAAAGCCCTAGTAGTCCATAACAGTTGGAGGAGGTGTATGGGCAGAAAGGTTACCCGTCGTACTAGTTCTAGTATGGGTCCTTTCTTACATTAGTGCCGAGCTCATGGCAGTTGGAGATACTTCAGAGGAGAGGAGACAGTGGGGCAATGTGATGAGATGGCGGATCTAGTGGGCCGTTCCTTTCTGGAGGAGGATCGGCGTTGGTTATCGAGCAGTGGATTTGGTATTCAGGCTTTGACATGTTTGGGTCATCTTATGAGGTTGCCGACTGCTGCGTGTAGAGTGGTTAGATCTGGTGGAACTGCTTCAGGTTTTGGTCGGCGTCGGATATTTGGCTACCCAGTACTTGGTCACATCGTTGATGTGAGACTGGATCCGATTGCGCATTTGGGATTCAGGAGTTCATTCGGCTATCAGTTAGGAGCTTCTGAGCTTGGTCTGGGTAGGTTTGTCACTTTGGACTCTTGGCAGGTAGAGAGTATTGATCAGATCAGAGGGATACCGCAACAGGTGGTGGTTGATGCTACTCCACATCGGGTGGAGCTTATTCCACATACTCCAGGTCATTTTGCATTAGTTGGGATTCCGGCTGAGGTGACACAGTTTGGGGATCAGATTGTTCAGGATGCAGATGACGAGTTGGTAGATCCGTGTGCAGCTGGTGGATATAGCTTGGATATGGTCATTTGTTCACCTCAGATGGAGGTGTTTGGATCGTTTCAGTATGGGGCCGTTGGTGATGCTATCAGTCGCGCATTGGATGTTGGTATTGGTGAAGAGTTGAAGACTTTTCTTTTGCATTGAGGGCCTTTGGAGGCCATTGAGTGAACTACGTGAAGGCTTGATTCCTTGGAAAGGATATGTAGGCAGTCAGTTATGATGCAGCCGATTTGGTGAGTAGACACAGTTGTTTTGGGGTGAGTGTTCGTACTCCCGTTTGGGTCTCGACATGTTGTGGATGGGGTCCGTTGTCATGAGTCCGTTGCCATGGCGTACTGGATGCAACAAGTGAGGCAGCAGTTGATGGCTCAGAATAGCTGTTTGGCAGGCTGACGGTCGACCGCGGGATTCTGACGGTCGACCGCATTTGTGCACAGGGTTCACTGTGCGTCTGGACCGTTGGCGGTCGACCGCAGAAGTTTCTGGATTTTGAGGCTGTTCTGGGATTGAGGGCGGTCGACCGTGGCGGTCGACCACGATGGATCGCGGTCGACCCCCACGGTCGAGCGCCGCAGTGATTTCGGGTCAGGTTCTGTTTCCAGACCCGTTTCGTTTGGGTTTTCTATAAATACCCAAAGGTTGGTTTCTAGGGTTTAAAGCAAGGGGTTTTGAGCAGATTGAGAGGGTTTTCTTTGGGCTTCTATTCTAGGAGCAATTGGTGAGATCAAGAGTTGATTTTTTGAGGGTTTATGAGAGATTTGTAACCCTAGTTGTATCCCCTTGATTTCTAATAGTGAACCCCCCTGCCCCGTGGACGTAGGCATCTCGCCAAACCACGTAAAATCTGGTGTTTGATTGTTTGTGTTATTGTTTGGTGTGGTTCTTTATCTCTCTCGGCTATTTGGTTGGATCTCGGCATAGGGGTTTCTCCCCAACACTCGCGCTCATGTGTGTTTTTCCTATGTGATTGTTTGGTGTTTGTTCTTCGGTCTTGATTATTTCAGTTTGTGTTTCGCAATGTCTGCGATACACAATTAGCAAATGTCATTCGCACTGAGCTCACAAACCGTGTCTTTAATTCTTTACGTCTGCACCGATCGCGTTGTGACCTCCCCGTATATGTTGGTTGAGGATTCCATGAATCGCTTTATGTTTGGGCTCATTTGGAAATCTTCATGGTAGGTGGATCCGGTTAAAAGGTCATATTCAAGGTGGTTGATACCAGTCAAGACCCGTGGAAGCCTGTGGCTCGTGAAAGCTGTTAAATTAGCATGTGACTAATTTGGATCGCTTGTTGTTCTATACTGCAACGCAATTACTGACCGTTCATAAATGTAATAAAGGACCGGCCCCGGTATGAAAGTGACCGATCTCTTTTCAATTACTAGATTTTATGAATGCACGTGGTTAAATATAGTTATTAGGCATTTTCGGTTTATTTTCTTACTAAAATTTATTCCTCGGTTACACTTTGATAATTTTTGCTCACTTTAATTTAAGTATTTTTAGTTTATTTTCTGACTAAAACTTATTCCTCGATTACACTTTTGATTATTTATTTATTTGATGTTTGTTTGAATATGTTACACCCAGTTTAAATTTTTATGTTGATAGTTGAATTGTCGGGAGATAAACATAATCTAAATCCAATTTAATTTTTTATTTCATTTGGATCGGCATGAATCAAAGCTTGATCTGAGGAAATATAGTGTTATGAAAGTGAAAACACTTGAAAAAACAACATTATAAAAGGAAGATGAATAATAAAGTCATCGAGCCAAGATGATTAATTTAAAGTGGGCTAAAATGACCAAAAATAGTTAATAAAAAATTATAAACTAAATATTAATGCTAACTCTAGTATAATTTTATATGATAAAAGCATCCACATATGCATATAAAAACACTAGAAATAGTTTATGAAAATTTCTTCTAAAGATTCCTAATTTTACTAAAAAATTAAACTATTCTATAACAATTCACAAAACATTATATTTTGTTGCTTCTATTTTATTTTTTATTGAGTCGATATCAATCTTTCTTCATCTTTATCTTTTTCCTGTGCAATTCTAGAGTAGTGTCTTCATCGTTTACATCGAGTGTGATATGAGGCTGGAGCATGTTATCTTTCCTTGGGCTCATTCATCTTTTGTCTTCTCGTCTAAATTTACAAAGAAGTTGAATGTTCAACACAAAATTTTGACAATACAGACTTTGATTTTTTCCTATTTCAATAAGAATAAATGTTAATTTCATATATATAATTTTTTTTGTATTTTAATTTATTATTTAAATAAGGTTAGGAGCTACCTCTTTTTTCTCTGCAATGAATCCTTCTGTTATATATCAAATAAGAATTTTTGTTGTGTCATAATATTATCTTTGCTTTGTCTGTGTCATTTTCTATGAGGCTCTGAACTAAATACATTATATTTTTCATTGTCAATTTACTTTAGATTATAATATTAATATTTAATTTTGATATATTTATTTCATGAAGAAGGGATATCACTTAACCTTGGTACTACATCATCGACGATTCTACAACATTTATCATTTGGACACTTATTATTAACATCCCTATCCACTTGTTTGTTGCAGCCTTTGTAAACATAGAACCACTGCTCAACTCTATTATAAATGGTAGTTATCGTTGTCTTAAAGGTGCACTACTGTGTCTGTATATTGGTAAATTATTCTTAGGTTTAATTGTATAAATTTTAGAGTGGGTTTTCAAAGAGCATACATCTTTTAAATGTTATAATGGTTGTATATATTAGTAATTTGAATTTATGTTACATTTATAAAGAGGCTTAATGGAGATGCTTTTGTCTTGGCAGCTTACTCTAAAAGAGTGCTGCATATTAACTTTAAAATATAATATTTTTACGGTGTTATATGGATGTTTGCTTGGTTTACTTATTATTCTCTTGTTTCTTCAGTAAGTTGTCTCTTTGGGTTGATATACATTATTGACGTAATTTACGATAACATGCGTATCTCCTCTATAAATTTGAGGTAGCTATTAAGGTGAATTTTATATTTAGTAGTCTGTAATAAGAATTTTAGTAATGATATATATTACCTCCATATTTAGAAATCTTAAAATCTAATAGTGCTATTACATTATTATCTTTGAACGTGTCTTAAAAAATTGATCATTCATTAGTAGTCATACCCCTAAATAAAGTCATACACATGGTCGTGATACTATATAAGAAAAAGAAAAAGAGCGATTTTATTTTATTTTTTGCTTACGCAGAGTCATGACATAGTAATTTTTTTTATCTTCCATAAAGAATATTTCTTTGATTGGAACAAAGTTGTTCAATATATTCTTCAGGGGGGATTCAATCGGTGGTTCTTTGATAAATATAACTTATATTAGTGTTCATTGAAGTGATTCTTTCGAATTTCATTTGAAATGAAAACAGCTTGATCCTTTTGATGATATCTCTAAATTTTCTAATAGTTCTCCATACATAAATCTTTGTAACTTTTTACCTTATAAATATTATTACCATTAGAGATCAATATTTATAAATTATAATCAATTAATGTTAAACTATTATATTATAGTCTTTTATTAGTTTTTTTTTGCAATTTAGTCTTCTATCAATTAATGATATTTATGTATTTCTGCTGCTCTAATATATTGGTAAAATTATATGTAGTTACTTTAATTTATATAATAAAACTAATTTTTAATTTATCATATATTTTTAAAATTTTTATTCTTTGTCTGAATACTTTTAATCTGTTATTATTGCTTTTTTTACCAACATCAGCTTGACTAATTTTAGATTATGAAAAAGGATAGTAAACCTTAAATTATAAGTTACATTTATATATCTTAATGAAAAAAAATATCAAACAATTACCCTTTTCTGTGCCAAGTTTTAAAATTTAAGTTTTTTATTTTGTGTAATTTTAAACTTTTAAGAGTATTTTGTCTAATTTTTAAAAAATTTCGCTTTTTTTTTGTAATACTTCATGCAATAAACTGATACTATGAAGTTGTTTCATATATTTTATTAATATTATTTAAATTATTGAGCTATAGATAGTTCATTGGGTATTAGGATAGAATATAACTATGATTAGATATATTATAAATTAATTTAATATTTAAAATATCACATGGTAATTTTGACTATGGAAAGCTTTTCCCGAACTCAATGCTTTTAAAGGGAGTATGATTTTTATTTTCCTTAATTTTTTTTATAATTTTGAGAATGACTTTTGTATCTTTAATTTGTTTGGTAGATTTTGTAAATATCGCATCCACACTATGTACATTTGTAGGTTTGCGCTTAGGGCTGACATTAGTTGTCTCATTAACTTGTTTGGTTTTTACATATACGCCCTTTATTTTGTAGACATTTGTGAATTTGGTATTTAATAATTTTATTTAGATTTATATTTTAATTTAAACAGTATTCTTAATTTTGAGAATGACTTTTGTCTCTTTAATTTGTTTAGTGGATTTTGTAAATATCTCATCCACACTGTGTACATTTATAGGTCTGCGGTTGGGGCAGACATTATTTGTCTCATTAATTTGTTTGGTTTTTGCATATACGCTCTTTATTTTGTAGACATTTGTGAATTTGGTATTTAATAATTTTATTTAGATTTACATTTTAATTTAAACTGTATTCTTATCTTCATACTATGTATATCTAATAAGAATTCATCAATTTATCAACTTACTCTTACTTAATGGATTAATATTTAAATTTCAAGGGTATTTTTATCTACTGAAAGATTTTTCCGAACTCGCGCTTTTAAAGAGAGTATGATATGATATGATATGATAAAGAGACTCAAGAAATTGGCATGTTATAAATAGGCCGGTTAATTAAGGAAAAAAATATTGGCATTTTTCATCTTCTGATCGCTTCATATTATCTTCTCCTTTTTATACTACTCCTTCCCATTCAACAAAGGGCACAATAAATCAAATGATAAACATAAGAGATGTTTTCTGATTCGTAATTCCATTTATAATGAACAGTGTTGGATACTCATATGGCGAATTTAGTTTTCATAGCATAAGAAAAGTATAAAAGTTTGTTTTGCTTACCAATGTGCTTGTTCTTGTTGAGAAACTAGATGAATATGAAGCAGACAAGGTTTCCAGGTAATCAAATTGCCGAAATAAAGTAAAAAAAAGGAACAGATCCCTAAACTACTTAGAATTATCATACAGAACATAGATAGGCCTAGCAGAATGATCCCTACTCTGTAACTTGTACAACCAATTCACAGAATGAGAAGTTAGCGTAAATCCCAGAATGAGAAGTTGGTGTAAACCCTGCAGCATCACCTTCATTTCTGAAACCAAGATGCATCGTCCATTTGCCCCGAGCATGAGGGTATTGCCCTAAAAGAACTTTTAAAGGTTTATTTCATGCATCACATATAACCGGGCAAATACTTGTTTTAAGTTATTCAGAACATTCAGCAGGCACTTTATAGAATTATCTCACATTTTGCTTGCATTCCCTAAGAAAGTCTAGCTTGCAAAGGGAAGCAATGTTTTGGCTCCATTTCTCGCCAA
>NC_033796.1:44766813-44775767 GCF_001876935.1 Asparagus officinalis | reverse complement strand
GGCATGCAACCGCACACAATAATACTTCGCCATGAAGATCTTCACCTTGTCCTGTAATTTTGTTGAGACTTTAAGTATTTACCGAGTTGAAAGGGAGAATAGCAGCAAAAAAGTATGGTTTTGGGTAGTCATACTTACATTGTGATTTTTTTCTACAAAGTCGACAACCAGCTTTCCAATTGGGAGAGTCAGAGCACACATAACCTGAAGAAGCCATGGTAATAAACAAATTGAAATTTATTTGTGATGTAGCAAATATTGGGAGCCATTGCACATGCCTTATTGGAAATAATTGTATAAAATTTGGCAGATGTATGTCCGTAGGTGAAATTATAGTGTGCTCTTTAATTATTTTGTATGCAAGTGAGTTTACACGCATGAGTGCATTGATATTTATTCATGAAAACTTTGTGCGGGATGTCAACTCCCTTGGGTTTGAAACCACGTATAAATTGAAGCATATCAAAACTCTGATGCCCTTTTATGGAAGTGAGAATCATGCTTTTTAGATAATGTAGGATGAGTGTGAGTTCTTAAACACATTTTACACTAAGGGCATCTCCAACAACTTCTCTAAAATTTTCTTCAAAATGGGGAAACAAAAGTCATATTCTCCAAAATTTTTTTACACCAACTCCAACAGCTTCCCCATTTTGAAGAATCCCTTTTTTTCTCCAAAAATTTGGAGAATACTGCAGATTTGGGGAAGCTTCCCTATTTTTTCTCCTCCATCCCTATTTTGGGGAATGAGATGGGGAATCTGTTGGACCAAAAACCTAACTAAATTCTTCAAAAGTGGGAAATGGGAAAGCTGTTAGAGATGCTCTAAGCAAACATATTTTAGTGTGAAATTCAAATTAAAATTGTTATTAATGAGGACAAGAAATGACAATATTTGATTAGTTGATATATTTTTGAATTTTAAAATTTAAATTTTGAAATTTGAAATTTGAAATTTGAAATTTGAAATTTGAAATTTGAAATTTGAAATTTAGTTTAATTTTAGTTGAGTGATTTGAGGGATTGTTGTTTGTTTCTATTTTTATTGCACGTTGTGTGCACGTAGTTTTTTTTATAAATAAGGTTGTATGAGACTATTGAAAATCAATGAATTATTGAAGAATGAAATGAAAAATTGCATTGGCTTAATTTGGTGTGAAACCGATGGGTGTGAAACCCTAGGCTCGTGCTTGTCGTTTCTTTCCTCAGCCGCCACACAAACACCGTTTCTCTTCTCTGTTCATCGTCTTCAACCTCTCTTCTTACTCCAAATCACCACCACCAGCCACTTCCCCTCCTCCTTCCCTGGCTTCTCCACCCGCAGACAGCCCCGTCACCAGACCCCCGCCTCCAACTTCAACAACCACAGCCTCTTCCCCACCCTCTTCTCCTTCAAGCAACGCCGCCGACGTCCTATTTTCCTCCACCTCCGAACGACTACGTCGCCCGCGTCGTCTCGCTACCTCGTCGACATCAGATTCCCTTTCGTCGACGACCATCACCGTCCTTCTTCGTCCTCGGACGTCATTCGCACCTCTCGTCATCGCTCGCGTCGTCGTCGGATCTCGCGCTCTTTCGTCGTTCTTCCTCATCGTTGAACAAACCCGCCGATCGTTTCGCCTTTCTCCGCCAGATTTCAGATCAAAGAACTCGTAGAGAAAGGAGACCCTCCCGAAGTCGCTAATTCCTTTTTTTTCAGATCCAAGCAAAGCATAGCAGGTTAACAAGACAAACTATTTTTTCACGTGAGTGGACTTGTGGATTTTATGGGCTTTGGGCTTCACTGTAGAAGCTAATGGGTCTTGGATTTCTTTCAACAGTTTTAAATAGTGATCTAATGAGGTTTCGCTTCTCTCAACTTAGTATTTTTCTGTTGATTTTAATTTATTAGTTAATTGCATGAGTATTACATCTCTAAATTCTTATCATATATTCACTGCTTAAACTAAATCTGTGAGTTGAGAGTAATTGAACATGTGACTGCTGAAATTTGATATTGATTGTAGAACTTGCGCAACGATAATGAATATTGTGATTAAATTATTCGAGATTAGAATTGTTCATGACTATCGTTGCAAATCTGATTAAAATCCATCTGTCGCGTTAATTGTTTTAATTATTTTCCTACCGAAGATCATGAATTTTGGCGAAACAGTGTGTTGTTTAAATTAAATCGCTGATTCTGATAGACTCCCTCTCCTGTTTCGCATCATTTTTAGTATCAGAGCCAGGTTCTAGGTTAGGAAATTTTTATGCTTAATCACATTTAGCTGGTAGTGCATCCCACTCATCCCAGTTAATTGTTAGTGCATGCCTAATCATACAGATCTACCTTAGGTGAGTCAAGTCAATCAATTAGTGAGTCTAGCATGTCTTCTGAATTTCTTAAGAAATTCGATGAGGTAAAAAGACAAATAGGTGTCGTAGTCCAGAGCTTAACAAATTTCTAGAATGAAACCAACGAAATGTTTGCTAGGTTTGAAGGAGCGCGTGCTGCAACTCCGTCGCCACAAAGTCAAGGCTATGGATACCCACCGCAAGGTCATGGATACGTCGTTCATCGACCCCTACCTCAACCAGTTTCTAATCCACCAACCTTTGACGGTAAGCTCGGCTCACAAACTTTCTTGAATTGGCTGATGAACATGGATCGATACTTTGACTGGTAAGCCATGACGGAACCACGAAAAGTCAAGTTTGCGACAATGAAACTCACCCAACCAGCCTGCCAATATTGGTCCAAATTCAAAACATTAAGGTATATTAGTGGTGAGTTACCAATTTTAACTTGGCAAGAAATGGCTGACAAACTAAAAAAAGAATATCTTCCACCAGTTAAAATTAATAAGCCGCATATGACAGAATCAAAATCTACTCTTGAGAAAATTGTTAATCAGGTTGTAGATTTGATAGAAATTAACTCTGTGAAGGAATTCCAGGATAGTAAAATTAAAAATCCATGCACTTTCGTTTCTTCTGAAACTACCCCTGCAATTGTGGAGTTAATTGAAATTTCATGCAATGACAAAACTCCGGTTCTTTCCCAAGCTACCTCTTTGATCACGGAGTCCACTGATGTTATCCCTGAAGTTGTTCTTGAAATTGAAATTCTAACTCTTTCTGAACCAACTCCAGTGATTGAAAACGTTATTGATATTCCCCACGAAGTCCTTCCGGACAAACATGACACCCAACACGTTCCTGATTTGGCTCTTGAATCGATTCACTCAAACATCTGTATGGAAGTCGAATACCAAACTAAGCATAGTGAAATAACTACCATACTAGATATCCCACCACCATGCATTGTCCTAACAATCACTCACACACACTGATCCATTTTGGGAAATTATAATGATTAGGGATACAAGTTTGAGCACAAGTGTTTTTATTTCTTTTTTCTCACATACTAAGCGCACAAAAACACTCTGTCATACATTTGCTTGCATGTTCCTCACTATCATTGTTAGGACAAGAAATTTTTTATGTGTTTTAACAAAGGAACACCTAATTATTCCATTTGATATAGGACGTCATGCATGTTAGATACTTCGTTGAGTTACATCTGCCATTGACCGTATTTTTTGAGTTTGCATTTCATACATAGTCATTCGAGTTGATTGCATCATTTTGTTTTGATTTGCATTGATCATATATTGGGAATCAGTGATCTAACTAGAATAACTACATTGTTAACTAAAATGAATGATATGGAGTCAGGACATAATTTAAAACTATTAATGCTGATATTTTAGATGGTTTGGACTTGTCCAATACAGTTTCTTTATAGCTGTTTAAGATTTAATATGATATTTATGAGCTTTTCCAACTTTTGAACTAATTAATGGCAACATTTATTGATTTGGTCATAGTTCTATTTTCAATATTGAGTGATTAAACATTTCATAATATTATTGGCAATCCACTGATATAAGCCTGATCCTAACCTATTATTTATGAGAGTTCTTTCACTTTACTCCACTTCTATATATTCATCCATACAGCAGTGAATTTTGATAATATTTTAGATGATGAATTTACAATGCAATCTAGCTAATGATTTGAGATGCAGAAAAAATAACTGACAGCAGATTAAGATGCAGACAGAGTATATTAAAGATGACAAGTTTCTACAGCTAACTCGACGGAGTCGAGTTTTCTCCCACCCGAGGAGAATAATGAAGACAAGAAATGACAATATTTGATTAGTTGATATATTTTTGAATTTTGAATTTTGAAATTTAAATTTTGAATTTTGAAATTTAAATTTTGAATTTTGAATTTTGAATTTTGAATTTTAAAATTTAGTTTAATTTTAGTTGAGTGATTTGAGGGATTGTAGTTTATTTCTATTTTTATTGCACGTTGTGTGCACGTAGTTTTTTTTATAAATAAGGTTGTATGAGACTATTGAAAATCAATGAATTATTGAAGAATGAAATAAAAATTGCATTGGCTTAATTTGGTGTGAAACCGACGGGTGTGAAACCCTAGGCTAGTGCTTGTCGTTTCTTTCCTCAGCCGCCACACAAACACCGTTTCTCTTCTCTGTTCATCGTCTTCATCCTCTATTCTTACTCCAAATCACCACCACCCCTCCTCCTTCCCTGGCTTCTCCACCTGCAGACAGCCCCACCACCAGACCGTCCCGCCCGCCTCCAACTTCAACAACCACAGCCTCTTCCCCACCCTCTTCTCCTTCAAGCAACGCCGCCGACGTCCTATTCTCCTCCACCTCCGAACGACTACGTCGCCCGCGTCGTCCCGCCACCTCGTCGACATCAGATTCCCTTTCGTCGACGACCATCACCGTCCTTCTTCGTCCTCGGACGTCGTTCGCGCCTCTCGTCATCGCTCGCGTCGTCGTCGGATCTCACGCTCTTTCGTCGTTCTTCCTCATCGTCGAACAAACCCGTCGATCGTTTCGCCTTTCTCCGCCAGATTTTAGATCAAAGAACTCATAGAGAAAGGAGACCCTCCCGAAGTCGCTAATTTCTTTTTTTTTCAGATCCAAGCAAAGCATAGCAGGTTAACAAGGCAAACTATTTTTTCACGTGAGTGGACTTGTGGATTTTATGGGCTTTGGGCTTCACTGTAGAAGCTAATAGGCCTTGGATTTCTTTCAACAGTTTTAAGTAGTGATCTAATGAGGTTTCGCTTCTCTCAACTCAGTATTTTTCTGTTGATTTCAATTTATTAGTTAATTGCATGAGTATTACATCTCTAAATTCTTATCATATATTCACTGCTTAAACTAAATCTGTGAGTTGAGAGTAATTAAACATGTGACTGCTGAAATTTGATATTGATTGTAGAACTTGCGCAACGATAATGAATATTGTGATTAAATTATTCGAGATTAGAATTGTTCATGACTATCGTTGTAAATCTGATTAAAATCCATCTGTCGCGTTAATTGTTTTAATTATTTTCCTACCGAAGATCATGAATTTTGGCGAAACGGTGTGTTGTTTAAATTAAATCGCTGATTCTGATAGACTCCCTCCCCCGTTTCGCATCAGTTATATTTTAACATACCTGGATAATTTCTATGTCGGAGTTTGACAAGATTTATAGAGATTTTGTTTTACCAAATGTTTGCAAGGATACACAGGTGAAAATAAATTCAAAAGGGCTAAATACCCATATTGGTATTTTAATTCAACCCCATTTGCCAACAAGGTATTTTAATTAGGAAATTCGGCGATAAGACATTTTAGTTGAATAAAATTACCATTTAGGTCCTTTTTCTCGTCGGCGGCCACTTTTCCGGCGAGAACTCATCACGTGCATTGCACGTGGGGGCTTAATCTGTGTTTAAGATGCTGATTTGGCTCTATTTTCTGACGTGGCAGGGAATTAACCCTCTAAAAACCAATTCACACCCAAAAGTTGGTGAAGACAGCAAGGTGTAGCGGCGTGTGGCGCTGTCGGGCAGAGCTGGCAGCTGGATGGATCGCCGGTGGCTGCTGGGCTGCCGTCGCTGAGGTGAAGGAGGGGAGGCAGTGATCGGAGATGGAAGGAGGGGAGACTGGGGAGCTCTCGGCAGTTGATTGAGTTTGGGAGGCGGTCGTCGGAGCTCGGGGGTCGCTGGCGGTGATCTGAGGTCGCTGGAGTTCGTCGGAGAGCAGCTGCGGGAGAGCGGCGGACTGGGCGCGGGTCGAGCTCAGGGGGAAGGGCGGCGTTGGGAGAGGAGCTCGAGCTCGTCGGCTTGGGAGATGGGGCGGTGGTGATGGTTGGGCTTGGCCGCGGCGGCGAACTGAGGCGAGCGGCGGCGGACTGGGGCTTGGAGCAGCGGCGAGCGGCGGTGAACTCAGGCGGAGAGAGAGAAAGGACCTAAATCAGCATCTTAAACACAGATTAAGCCCCCACGTGCAACGCACGTGATGAGTTTCGCCGGAAAAGTGGCCGCCGACGAGAAAAAGGACCTAAATGGTAATTTTATTCAATTAAAATGTCTTATCGCCGAATTTCCTAATTAAAATACCTTGTTGGCAAATGGGGTTGAATTAAAATACCAATATGGGTATTTAGCCAATTCAAAAGTCTTTAGTTTTCTTAAATCTCCATTTGGCCTGGAAGTGCAGTAGACAATAAATACTTTTTTTTTTCAATATCATCATTTAGCATCTACTTATTATCCATTTAGCGTATCTTTAAAATGTATTTTTGAACCCCCTAACCCAGATTCAAGGCTATTAAGTAACAGGATAAAACTTCATCCTTTTAGGTTTATTACTAACTCTGACAAATGAATTAGGAAAAACTGTAAATTATTCAGAGTTGTTTTAATATAAAAAATATCAGATTGAGAACGCACCGTGCATGATGGAGGAAGAGATTTGCACAGGCTGAAACCAAACAAGAGAAGATAAAGCATTGTAACTCCACATCTCACAACTTTTGAGCCCGTTTCAGTGCCAAGCCTAACCTGGATCAAGCAGATAAATTATAAAACAAAAACCTTGTGCAACTAATAGATGTACAACCACAAGTAGTGAAAAATACCAGAGGAGACATCTTTCCAACATCTTGGTCTCCATTAATCTGAATGTTACAATAAAACAAGTATAGTGCAATCAATCATGGAGTAGATTGAAGTATGGCAGAGTATAATTAGCACACCTGATGGAAGTGACTACAGAAAAGAATCAAGGTGGTTGTTAATCCAACAAGAACTGATGCGGAGAGAACTGTTCTAGTTAGAGGAAGAGTGCCTATGCCACTGAGAGATTAAGGATTTAGTTCACTGAAAAATAGAAAACAGAAAAAGAAAGGCGGAGGAATTACCTTGATGAGTTTTTGGTGCTGTTAGAAAAATAGAAAGCTGTAGTGGCAAATGGACCGAATGCAGCAAAGCACAATGGTTCTCCTAATCCTTTATAACTCAGTCGAAATGGTGGGCACTGCAAAGAATACAGCCCATACGCTTAAGATCAGCATCCTTCAGAAATGGGGGGAGGGGGGGGCGGGCGAGCTTTAATGCCCTAATTTTATATACCCGATGTTGAGATTTTTGTAGCGCAAATATTCTATTAACAATAATTAAATAATAAAACATCCGAAGATAGCAAAACTATTCTAGCAGCATATTAGTCGTATCAAACAGACAATATCAGCAAGTAAACAGTGTAATAGTAGAACCAATAAGATAATATGAAAACATTATTGAAAACAATAAATAGCAAGCAGATATTACTACCTGATAAACATACCCACAGAGGATAGCACAAGTCACCAATAAAATGAAGCGTAGATCTCCTGCTTCTCTAAATGCCCAGATGAGACCCAAAAATCCAAATGCAAGGGAAATGTTAGCAGCAATTTGTGTCAATCTTCGACTGCAAAAAATGTTCATTAGTGTTGGTGTTTATTCCCGTTCTTAACTAAATAGTCAATCCTCATTTAAAATTTAGATGAAGTTTTCCTACCTGCCAACTATGTTAACAACTGATTCTTTTTTGTCTCTGTCGGCTCCGGTATCAAAATCATATACATCGTTACTGCAGGAACATAATTTAAATAAGTCTTTTCATCAAATGAATAATAAAAAATTGAAAGGGAAAAAAAACAAGTAAAGAGGTTTAATCCATGCTGAACTCACCTCAAATTGAGCCAAGTAATGATAAGAACTGATGAAAGTAAGAGAGTTATATAACGCCTGGTAAAGAATAAACCAGTATGAAGATATGCAGTAGTAAAGCCTACCTGTTTAGGAAACAAAAAGACATTGGAAATAACTGAATTATAACCAGCAAGAAAATAATAGCAAGGTGCAAAACTGATGCACATGACCCAAAGTCATGAAGAAACATCTAATTTAATTTAGAAAGCACATAGAGAATTATAATCACGAGGACAGATATAACAAGAAACAGTAACACAAATGCCATACCACATTTAGTGCTGGAAATACCTCATCCCATATTTGACCAGACAAATAATAAATTTAATATTTTCTAGAGAGCACGCATAATAAGCAAACTGATGCTTTATCGTATTGTCTATAGAGGGGGAAAAAATCCCAAGAGTATTTAAAGTGCGTGACTCAACAGCCACTATCCTGACCTGAATACGACCAAGTCACAAATGACCCCCAGAGTGGATTGTTACTTAGTTCAACTAGAAATATGAAATCACTGCACCTTCTCCGTTGCAGCACGAGGACATGAAAAAAAGTTTAAACCCTGTCTGAACTTGAAGTCTCTGAATTTAAATTGAACAAAGAGGGACATAAATCCATAGTAAAACACCAAAGGGGACATTTATACTAGTTTGTGAGTACTATTTAAGCGAGACACAACGGATGGCGAACTGGACACTTACTCTTCATTGGATGCCATTGTCTACTAATATATTATTGATTTCCAAACTGGATGATAAATAATATGAACTCTGGCTGAAAAAGTTCCAGCTGCCATCCCCCTGAAATTGATATCCACATCATTGGTAAC
>NC_033796.1:44736672-44766802 GCF_001876935.1 Asparagus officinalis | reverse complement strand
ATAGAAATGAGATCAAACTTTGATTCTGGGACGTGACAGACATATGAAACAGTAAGTACCGTCATGTGAAGGGATCTACATGTTCCTTCACCAACTTTGTTGCCCAAAGCAGAATTTCTTATCAAAGCAACACCTCCCTTCAATTTAAGTAAACCAAGAGACCAGCTTCTTACCAGAATTGATGTGATGTAAACATCAAGAGTTGAGTATCGACCTATCGTTGGAATTGATTGATTCATCAGCAACTGATAGATTAAAAAGATTCATCCTTAACTATAGATGCATGAGCAAAACTAATTTCTTGATCACCCAATTTAAGCTTGTCCTCTACTTAAGATACATTGAATGTGGCCCTTATTGGGCAGTAATCATTTATTAGATTCTCATGTTCAGCATTACCCCAAAACATATGCTTAAAACTCTTCTTGAAAGAAGGAGGAAAAAAAAAGTTTATTAACCATCACGGAACTCATACGTAAAGTTCATCTATATTAGCAAACAGTCCTATTGCTTTTCCCATAAACTATGCCTTCTCTAAACTTCTTAAGAGGACGAAGGTAGTCAACATAGCTTCATCATTGATCCTAACTGTGAATATGTGGGGACCAGTGGCCCACGTGAACGTGTTTCTTCTCACACGTTTCTTAACGCGGTTTGGTTTTAACCGCTGGCCCACATATGTCTTTATCAGGCTATAAATAGCCACGTTATTTTGTTCCTAGGGTTTGGTGCTCGGAGGCTTTGGCAGCTACGAAATTCTTTTGGCTCTGGCGTGCAATTGAAGGCAAGGGTTTGTGGCGGCTACAGTGTGCACGCGCAGGAGAAAAGGAGATTTTGGTTGTGGCTGTGGAAAAATTGGTTGTTTGAGTTTGTGGTCATTGTAATAGTTATTAGGATCCCTCGACGCGCAGTCCTAGAGCTGACGAGAGGAAGAGCTAATATCCCACTTTGATGGGATATTAGGCTTCAGATTCTTGTTCCCTTTGAGAAACAAGAATTCTTATCGATCTTTCTCTCTTATTGTGCACCAGAAACTCTGCCGAAATTTCCGCTGTGCACAACAAGTGGTATCAGAGCCCAGATTCCAGATCTAGGGTTTGGTTGGAGGAGTAGATCAATTTGGAGGCCCGTTTAGGACTTCGTTGGTGATAAAGGTGGGATCTTTGGTAAAGACTCTATCTTTTTAGTTTTGGATCTATTCTTCGTTCGTTGGTGCGTAAGATGTCGGGGAAAGAAGGTGCTTCTGGTGTCGAGGGCGGTGCTTCTGGCGCGAAGACCATTCAAAGTCTGAATATCCATTCTATGAAGATAGATGTGGAGAAATTTAATGGCACAAACAACTTTGGATTATGGAGATGCGAGGTTTTAGATGCGCTGTATTTGACCAAGAGTGTGGAAAATCGCTTGCATTTGAAGAGGAGACTTTATCGTTTCCAGTTGAAGAAGGGAACCTCCATTAGAGATCACATGAACCACTACACAAAGCTTCTTGCGGATTTGGCGAATGTGGATGTCAAGATTGAAGATGAGGACAAGGCGTTGCTGTTGTTGAGTTCCCTTCCCAACGAGGAATATGAGACCTTCGTTCTTACTCTGATTAATGGGAAGGCATCACTTTCGTATAGTGAGGTCACTGCTGTATTGGTGAATTATCAACTTCGGAAGAAGGATAAGGAGAATTCGACTGAGTCGGTAGCAGAGGCGTTGGTCGCAAGAGGGAAGAATCCAAACCGGAAGAATTGGAAGTCACAGTCTAGAGTAGGGCATCCTACAATTGGAAAAGATCAGTGTGCTTGGTGCAAGGAGACTGGTCATTGGAAGAAAGACTGCCCAAAGCTCGACGAATGGATGAAGAATAAGCAGAAGGGAAAAGGGAAGCAACCATCATCAGAAGCAAACATCGTATCGGATGGTAATAATTCTGACTCTTCTATTTATTCGCTTTCTATCAGTCCTACAGATAGCTATTCGGAGGAATCTGAATGGATGTTGGATAGTGGTGCGACCTATCATGTGTGCCCTAGAAAGGAATGGTTCTCCAGTTTTAAGAAGCTGGTGGATAGTGGTGTGGTGTACATGGCTGATAACCGTGCATGCCAGATCCTTGGGATAGGAAGAATTCGCATCAAGATGTTTAACGGGACTGTTAGAGAGTTAAACGATGTGAGATATGTTCCTTCTTTGAGGAAAAACTTGATCTCAATTGGAGCTTTGGTTGGAGAGGGTCTGAAGGTTCGTGTTGAGGACATGGTTCTTGAGATTGCGAGAGACTCTCGTATTTTGATGAAGGGCGTCAGGAGAAATAACCTGTATTACTTGACTGGAGGTATAATGGCAGGTGGAGAGCTGACGACTTCTGTTGATTCGACTAGACTGCGGCATTTAGGGCTTGGCCATTCCAGTATTGATTCCTCGCATAAATTGAAAGAGGGTGTGAAGACCTACAGTTTGAAGTCCAGTGAACATGTTGATGTGAGCAAGAAGACCAAGGTGAAGTGTGGCACCTCTATTCACCGAGTTAAGGGTCGTTCTGGAGGAGTTCACGTAGATGTTTGGGGGGCCTTCCAAGGGGGCATCATTGGGAGAAAATAGATGTTTGGTTTCCTTTGTTGGTGGCTATTCTAGACGTGTTTAGGTTGGAACCAAATCTCCTTTGGATAAAGTCCTAGTAGTCTCTAACAAATTGAAGAAGTGTGTAATAGACTTCACTCTAGTTTGGGTGGGAGATACAAAATGGACCTGTTTCTGTATTGGAGCCGAGCTCACGGCATTTCGAGACACTTCGTTGGAAAGGAAATCTTGGGGCAACTAGATAGGATGGTAAATTTGGAGAACCGTGCCTTGCTGGAGGAGGATCAGTGTTTATGGTCGAACAATGGTTTGCAGAAGAGTTTCTGGACAGAGGCTTCGACATATTTGGGTCATCCTATTATAGAGTTGTCAACTGCTGTGATTGGAGGTAAAACTCCATTGGAAGATAGGATTGGAGGTAAAACTCCATTAGAAGATAGGTCTGGTAGTGTCACTTTGGTTGAGGCTTCGATGATGGAGCTAATTGACTCTCAGCAGGTGGAGAGTTTTGGACAGACCTTAGAGGTATCGCAGCGGGTGGAGACTAATGCTACTCCACATTGGGTGGGGATTTTTCCACATACTCCAGGTCATTCTGCATTGGTTGGGATTCCAGCTGAGGTGACACAGCGTGGAAGTCATTTGGATTCGGATGCAGATGATGAGTTGGGTTTTGACTCGAGTACAGCTGATAGATGCAGTTTGGATATGACCATTGGTTCACCTCAGGTGGAGGTGTTTGAGGCCATTGGAGGTGCTATCAGCCGCAGAGTTGATGGTATTGGAGAAGGGTTGCGAACTCTTCTATTGGTTTGAGGTCATTCGCGGCCATTTGGGTGAACTACGTTCGGCTTGATTCCTTGGGCAAGAGGATACGTAGGCAGTCTTTCAGATGCAGCCGGTTTTGGATTAGTTGATGGAGGTGAGATTGTTTTGACTCTCGTTCGGGTTCACGACTTGTTGTGGATTGAGTTCGTACTGGACACAACAAGTTGGAACATTTGGATGCTTTGGTGTCGGCTCAGTTTTGGAAAAACTTCACCGAGGTGGAGAATTGTGAATATGTGGAGACCAGTGGCCCACGTGAACGTGTTTCTTCTCACACGTTTCTTAACGCGGTTTGGTTTTAACCGCTGACCCACATATATCTTTATCAGGCTATAAATAGCCACGTTATTTTGTTCCTAGGGTTTGGTGCTCGGAGGCTTTGGCAGCTACGAAATTCTTTTGGCTCTGGCGTGCAATTGAAGGCAAGGGTTTGTGGCGGCTACAGTGTGCACGTGCAGGAGAAAAGGAGATTTTGGTTGTGGCTGCGGAAAAATTGGTTGTTTGAGTTTGTGGCAATTGTAATAGTTATTAGGATCCCTCGACGCGTAGTCTTAGAGCTGACGAGAGGAAGAGCTAATATCCCACTTTGATGGGATATTAGGCTTCAGATTCTTGTTCCCTTTGAGAAACAAGAATTCTTATCGATCTTTCTCTCTTATTGTGCACCAGAAACTCTGCTGATCCAATTTGTTCAAACAGAACTCCAAGGAGCATGTTCTATTCTTGAGGCTTCAAATTCAACGAATAATGAAGACATAAGTAATTCAAGGAACGTAATGACCCGAATGAAAAAGGGAAAGTTAGAGGCGTCTCGTGCTTACGGTGAGAGGAACAAGGGCGACGGAGTAGATGGGCAATTTGGCCGCCCTCCATAACAGCGTCGCTGCAGAGGTATCCTCGCTCTTCTCGCTGCCTTCGCTGCTCGATGATGACGATGCTGCTGCTGCTGGTTGAATGCACGGCTTTTTGGGAAGAGGGAATCGTCGGGGATTTTGATCTCGCCGCAGCGGCAAGAATCTGGACTTGGTGGTGGTAAGCGCGAGGGGAGGTGGAGGGAGGGAAATAGCGGTGACAACCGCTGAAGCAAACGCCATGGGTTCCTCGTTTCTAGCTGGGCATTGGCTTGTGATCAACACTCGCCGCTTCTTCCTCCGTGGGCGCGCGTATTCGTTCTGGAAAGCGAGGCGGTGGGACTTTGGGTGTTTGGGGACAAGATGTGGGTGTTGACAGCTGATGCTGACCGGGATAAAGAAAATGAGCCGGACGATGACGATAAGGTAGCAGGCTACGCTACAGTCAACCATACGGGTAAAAAGACCCTACTTGCGGCGTAAATGTTACGCTCCGCACCGTGGACCACCGTCACTGGTCGTCATAATAAAATTAATAACGTGGGAGAAATTCTAGTTTATTCATGATGAAGAAAAATAAAGAAAGAAAGAAAGAAAAAATATACAATTTACTGCGTCAATTAATCACGCTAAACACAACAAAGAGCCGATTAATCAAGTTTATCATATAATATGTGAACCGAGATACATTGTCTACTAACTCAAGGAAGAGTCCGGTAGGGTCTAATGTACGTCCATGAGTCTCAATCTACGTACTGCCCCAACATAGTGATCCATGTAACTATGATAAAAACACCAACAAATAATACCTTGAGGGTCAGGCCCCCTCAGGTTGACTTCTTGAAAAAGTGTGAAAAACATCAGATCAGATTCATATGTCAAAGACAACACACGGGAGCATCTAAATATGAGCCTAGCGCAAAACCGCCAAACCGCCGTGGCCTTCTACGTAACAATCAAAGCTCTTGTGAGTTGCAGATAAATTGCCATCCAGATCTGAAGACAAACCAGCATATACAAAATATACCAAGAGACCTAAAAAACAATTCAACTCACACGTACTACTCAAACCCAAGATAACAACAACCCCAAATTACGACGAGCAGCAAGTCCTGCTCTTTGGAATCTCCTGTGCTGGTCCAGGGATAATGATCTTCTTCCCAGGTAAAGCAGCTGGCGCTGTACCGTTACCCTGGCCATCAGAAACTAGAGTCCTTTTGTTCACAATATTGAAAATCTCAGTGAGCACAGTCATAAAAGCAGGCTCCACGTTGGTAGACTCGAGAGCTGATGTTTCGAGGAAGAAGAGGCCTTCCTTCTGTGCAAATTCTTTGGCGTCATCGAGGGAAACTTGCCTTTGGTCTTCAAGGTCAGACTTGTTACCAACCAGCATGATGACAATGTTCTTATCAGCGTGGCTTCGGAGCTCTTCCAGCCAGCGTGGGATGTGATCGAAGCTCTGGCGTTTGGTTATGTCATAAACGAGAAGGGCACCAACAGCGCCTCGATAGTATGCACTAGTGACGGCCCGATACCTGATTTTTCAAGCAATGGGTAAATTGGATCAGATGATGGGAACGTCTACAAATAGTTAACAGGTTATAAAAGAAGAAGAATGCAACTTTAAAGCGATTGCATGATTTTAAAGAGATAAAGAAGTTGAGTGCACTGAAAAAATTAGAAGCAGAAATAAGATTTTGGTATCACAGCATAAATTAATGACTAATAATAAAACTATATATCCGAAACATTAATTGTGATGTTAGAGTTTAGAGTCTACATGGCTAATAGAAATAGTAGAATATGAAATTTTTGGAGGCTTCAACAAAACTTTGATCTTAGGTAAGAAAGTTTTCTATTTTAGGTATGTCAAGGTAAATCAGGGTAGCTGAGTGAACTGTCAGCTAAGTTGCATGGAAACTAGTACGGGTGCGGGTAGGGGCACGGGACATGGCAAAACTATAAAATGTAGAGTCCAGGGACACGGCTACATATATATATATATATATATATTGAATTTATAATATACATAAGATCTTTTTCCTGCTTCATTTGTTATATATTGAATTTATAATATACATAAGATCTTTTTTCTGCTTCATTTGTTATTAGAATTAAAAATCTGATCACATTTTTAAGTTTCTTTTATCATATTGATTATCATAATTTGGAAAGTACTCATTCTTTTTTACTAGATATCCAAACGACCCTTTAACTATATAGTTTTGAACTTGGGTATGGACGGAAACGAACCCGACCCATATCTAACTAGTTTCAAGAAACGGATGTGAAAGCTATACGTCGAAAGAAGTGTTTGACAAATTTTTTTTAATTAACACATATATTGTATAATTGAGTGCATGATCTAATAAATGCATGCATATATTCAAGAAGTGACCATAAAGTTTTGGTACGGGAAGGTGTCTAGTACGTGCCCGGTACAGGTACAGCTTCATTATAGAAGTACCCGGATAACATAGACTGTCAGCATTTATTTAGCACAAACTGGATATAGGCCATATATTCCAAGGAACGTTACTTTGAATAAATGTCTGCTATTAATGAATAGAAAGCTCCTATTAATGAATTTAGACAGAAGTGGTGGTCTGAAAAATTGACCTAGAGGTGGTGGAAGATTCCCAAACAATATTCCATCAATAGACATCTCAATTGCTCTAGTGTAGCCAATCTAAAGCAGCAACCATATAGCAAGTGCTTAAGAAACAAAGCCTTTTCCAAGTGGTCTTCTAGGCAGAAGCAGAAGAGAGCAATATCTTCAACCAAAATACATCTTTTCTTGCTTGTTTCTTTTGTCCATTATTTAGTGTCTGAACCATATTTTCCCTTAGTGAAATGCATAACACTTCTTAGTGATTCAGTGTAGACAATGATCCATTTTCCAAGTTATAAGCAAGACTAGCTCACAAATAAAACATGATACCCTAACTATGAATTTCTTTTAGTTTGTTAATTATTAAATACTTCAGTGAAAGAGAACTAGAATCTCCACCAGTAACGGCAATGCAAAAAGCACGTTAACAACTTATTCTGAAGGTACTAAACACTTAAAAGGCTTTCTTTCCTTTTTCAACTATTAATACCTAGCTGATATGGGCACATTCAAAGGTAGCTTCAGTTACCATTTTAGGTAGAGTCGGTGAAGGGAAAAGGAAATTTTTACAATGTAATTAGAAGATCTAAATTAAATAACAACTAGATATTGGTCTTCAATGTAGAACTAAAAGAAGGAAGAAACACTTGTGCAGTCATTTCATGAAAGAATCTGCCTTTCCTTTTCCTTTGGGTCAGAAAAATCATAGACATTACCAAGAAAGGAGCAGCTATTAATCAACAGATTCACATAAGGAGTCTCATCCCGTGACAAACTAGTACACCTTTCTAAGGATGAGCAAGAATGAAATATCTAAGAGGTTAAGAACCTAAGTGCCAAAACAAATCATAAACATTGCTGTTACCTTCCAAAGCTACTTAAACAGACATTTCTTTGTGTTATGTAACTGCTAATAAGAATTAACACCATAAGAAAAGGAAATACAATCCAGAAACCAAAAAGTCATATCCGTCAGCACTATCATAACTGCTAATAATAATTCCTAATAATAGTTTTCATGCAGTGTTTGATGCTACCAAACATGATATGGCCAACATGATTCCCTGTTGGTTTTGCATAGACATGATAGTTGTGCAGAATCTGGGTGTAAATAGCTAGTGACATAAATAGGAAATGAATATTACTCTTTATTGAACCAAATCATGTTTAGCACCATAGAGTCATAGACAATTAAAGTTTTAGTGCCTACTTGCAAATCATTATATGCGAATATGAAAGAGAACAATTATGAAGTAAAAATAATAATATATAATACATAAAAATTTAAAAACACTTAGGCTAAGGAGGTTTTTATTAGAACCTCACCATATATATATATATATATATATATATATGGAAAAGTGTTCATAAGGTGGCACCATAGATTCAATCTAAGGTAGCACCTTAAAAACTACATTATAAACTATCAAAATACACGATCCACTCTGTTCATTTTGATTTATATGTTTTGGATTGTATACAAACAAAAAATTAGCCATATTGGGTTGTAGTTATTCATGCATAAAGTGATTATAAAATTAACGGTTTTACGACAATATAACAAAAGAGACAATGAAAAATATATATTAGAAGTATTTAATTATCATGATTTTTGTTTTATAGATATTTTGAGACATTTAGATTATGATGAATGGAGCGGATCTTCAATTGGAATAGTCTAATTCATGAATCAACTCAATCAAGAGGAAAGGTGCCACCTTACAAACACTTTTCCTATATATATATATATGAGAAAAAGTTATGTCAACTTAAGTGGGTCATCCACCAAAGTTTCTATCCATTAATGATACCTAGAGATCCGTACATCATATGAAGAGACTTTTCATCAATGGATAAGAACTTTGGTGGATGGTCCACTTAAATTGACATAAGTTTCTCTCTCTCTCTCTCTCTCTCTCTCTCTCTCTATATATATATATATATATATATATATATATATATATATATATATATATATATAACTATGAGCAAAGCTCCTATATACTTAAGTGGATAGAGACACTTGTCCACCAACTTTTTTATCCATTAGATTCGCTTTGAGATTTGTGCAAGGCTTAAAGTGTAAATATTTACAGATGTGTGCATTAATTTGTATCATATATTAGCACAAATCTCAAAGCAATAATAATAGATAAAAAGTTAGTGGACAAGTGTTTCTATCCACTCAAGAGTTTATAGGAGCTTTACTCTCTCTCTCTCTCTTCTCTTTCTCCTCTCTTCTCTCTCTCTCATCTCTATATATATATAGTATATATATATATATTATATATATATATATATATATATATATATATATATAATATACACACACACTAGTTTTTATGCACGTGCATTGCACGCGATTAAATATCATAATTATTCATTTTTAGTTTATTTTCTTACTAAAATTTGTTCCTTGATTTCGATTTTTTCTCACTTATATCTCTAAAATTTAATATTGTAATTATTTATCTTCTTTAATATTTGTTCGAGTGGGCTACATGAAAAAACTAATATTTGTTTGAATGGGCTACACGAAAACAACGCGAGGCCAATTTGAATATTCATGTTATTTAAATCGACATGAAAGAATGCTTCCCCAAGGAAGTATAATATTGTAAAAGTAAAAAATATTTTAAAAAAATAGCATTATAATAGCAAGAGAAATAATTAAAGCCAATGAGCCTAGACAATTGATTAGAAGTGGCTACATGGCACAAAAGAGAATATGGATTTTATTCATAATCATTGATAGACTTCATTTGAAAACCATAAGCTAAATATTAATGCTAACTCTAATATAATTTTATATGATATAAAAGCATCCACAGAATAAGTATATAAATATATACTTATTTTGGCATTGATAAATTCTAGGAAGGTCGAGATTTAGATCGTCAACTTTTTGGCATTATTGTTCTAACTATCTAGATTACAATTAGACTACTAAATCTGCAATTGGAAAATAACTAAATGTTTTTAAGAAAAAAACAAGGTTGTTCTTTCATTTAGTTGACACTACAATATTCTTTTCTAACATAGAATTTGAATACATAGAACATATCATTATATAATACTTCCCGATATATGTAAACGGAAAAAAGGAGCAGCAAAATCACCGACAATACTCGAGGAACAAACCGAGCAGAATAGAATCTTCACAGAAAACTTCCGTAAGTAATAGCAACAAATAAGCACTAAAACATATCTAAAAAGATCCTTTTTCTCCATAATTTACTTTAAATATTTTCAACAGTTTTCTTGTTGAGTCGAGACTTTTTGAGTACGAAGAAAAACATGGAACAACTTCATTTAGGATTGGAGTGCAAGTATCATGCTCAAAGTCATGACAACATAATCTGCTTGAATAGTTCCCGTAATTACGGTACTCGAACGGAATCTTATCATCAGCGATACTGATAACTTTAGGTAATTGTGGTGAACCTAAGCAATTCTCTTGGCAATTTTCGGTACAGACGCTCAACATTTCAATCCAATTCTTGTTATCCTTGAGTAAACATAGCTTCACCTGAGGTTTTTTATATGTAACAAGCGCAACGCAAACATGTCCTCTTAGTTCATGTATAATTATACAACAATCTCTTCTAAGTGGGTGTATGAGCGATCAATGTAACTTCAAACTTCTCATGTTTGATATCAAACCTAAGGACAGTCATGCAATAGCCTTCATTTTCTTCTAGGTAATTTGAATATCATGATTATTTAAATTGATAAAAATAAAGTTTAAAAAATAAATTTTTTTGTGGGATTGATCATCAACTCAATAATCTCTCTCAAATAAAATTTTATTTTTTTAACCCAGACTGTGACCACGTGATCTACTATTTTTGAGTTATAAACACATTAATCTAGTACTATTTTTTTAACCCAGACTGTGACCACGTGATCTACTATTTTTGAGTTATAAACACATTAATCTAGTACAACATCTCTATTTATTAGTATCTTGTTATAAACACATTAATCTAGTACAACATCTCTATTTATTAGTATCTTGAAGTCTTTAAAAAATGGGTGGTCATTCAATTCGCAAAGGAATTTTGCATATGAATTTACTTGCAATATGTCCATTAAATTTTTAGTTAACTTTACATTGAGTTTGCTACTTGTAATACTGTTGGCAATGTCATTACCTTTTCTCTTTAAAGATTTCACTGGAATATATCGAACGTTATTGTAAAGACTCATCGATAACAATATGTGGAATTTTGTGTCGTTTAAGACTCATCGATAACAATATAATTTAAATAAAGCAGATATAAGCTTTTGTAAATATATTAAAAAAATGAACTGTATAAGCAGCGGTAGTAGAACTTGATAAAAAAAAGGACTTGAAAAAGGCAAGTGAAAAATAAATGAATTTAAAATGAGGAAATGAGGCTGGATGTGGATATGATTGTATCATACATATTTGTACTTAAGGAGGTATTTCATATACATTAATACTAAATAATAAGTGGCTTAAGTCGATGTTTTTCATGCTCAAAACGTTTTATAGGATCCCATAAGCAAAATAATATGGTAATAAGATCTGAAACACTTTGTGAACTGTCTTTTGTCCTTCACAGATCACATCAAATCCTACCATGCATATTTTGGCATTTAGGGGACCGATGAACAAAGGCATATAGTTTTTAAGAAAAAAATTAGCTTATGAGATATTAAAGAGAAGGAACATACCGAGAATGAAATCCTATCATAATAGAGATGCTACTACGAAAATCTCTACCTCTTCCTAAATATAAAGATCATCGGGACTCGAGAGTCTCCATTCCGCTTTCAAAATATGTTGAGTTCAGGACATCTATGGCATTGACAGACTAATGTGTGTAGTTTGAACTGTAAGTCATAAATTACAACATCAAAATTGAATAATCCTAATACTAATCAAATAAATAAAATAATATTTTGCTGATTCATTTTCAAATATGGGCTTGGTAATTTAGTGATTTTAATGTGTTTTGACAAATCCCCTGATAAGCAAATATCAATCACAAAAAGCAAAGAAAATATAAACAAGATAATACACACAGGTAGTTCATGGTTCAAATCACTAATTCCAAATTACACTACAAGAAATCTAATATAATCTCTCTCAAGTGAAGAGTAAGCACAGAGCCAATACAAATATCAGCAGCCAAATAATTTAATTATCTTGTGGTTCAGAATATAGAGAGAAGTGAGCTATGTTCCAAATTACTGTAGTTTTCTCAAATTTCTATCCCAACCCATGATATATATAGCTACACATTTTTGTTTTTCAGACTTTGCATAAAGTAAGAATATTAATTCTATAACAAATTGGATTATAATCAAATAAGCTTGGCAAAGAAACTTACTGAGATCATTTGAATTTCCTTATCAACATTAGCTAACAGCCAATAGGAACGAAACCATAAATTTTATTAATAAAGATATAATTATTAATTAAGATTAGATTACAATGTAACATCCAAAAAGTGTCAAGGGTAATAGGATATTTAAAATTTGTATTGGATAATTAGGATATATTATGATTAAGATATAATATTCAAAAAAGTTAATGGTAATATTGACCATGGAAAGTTTTTCCGAACTCATAATTTTAAAGAGGGCATGATAGTGGAACAATCATAATAATCTCTGAATAGAATGAGAAATGACATAACATGAGCGATATTAGTCTAACTCTACTAATTTACTTTAATGTTCTTAGTACCCAAGTTATTTTCTTTTGGTTGGATGAATATGTAGATGACACATTCCTGTCATTCTTAATTACTATAGTTAAAGATTTTTGTTATGGGCAAAAAGTTATCATGGATCAATATGCATAACTTTGTAGCACATTCTGCCATAGTTGTTACAGAAGAAACAATGTTCAACAACCTAAAACCCTCATCTGTAAGTATCTCAAAGAAGTGATGGTGATACTAAAGTCTAAGACGAGCGAGAATGTGCAATTGAAGAGTAGGTAGTCACATTATCATCCTGCGGGTAAAGAAATCCATAATAAAATTTAATTTTTGTATGTGTTAAGATTAAAAAAGAAAGGCTTATTTTTATATATACCTTTTAAACCATGCATATTTGCAAAAATACCCCCAAATCTTAGTATTGACAAAATTGTCCCTAATCATCAATTGTAGAAGAAAAACATATTCGTACCCCTCTTCACAAACCAATTCATCTTAAATCCTAGCTAGTTTTTTATTTCAGCTCTAAAATCCTGAATTCACTAATCTCCACATCAATGAAAATTTTGCTCTTTTAGTGGGCTTCAAAGGTAAAGGTCTGACAAACATCAAAATTGATAACCTTTTCATTTACATTTCATAAAGACAACAAACACCAAGCATTGTGTCATTACTATACCTTATTACTTAATGATAACCTAAAACATTACAAATATTCATAGCAAATTATTGTCAATCTTTAATTTTAGTCTTACAGCTCCAGATTCTAAATACAATTTAAAAATTGAATATTTAAACATAAACTATGGCATATAATAAAAAAAAGAAATGTCAAATCAATACACAATCAATAAAAAAATCTGTAAAAGCTTTATAGAAATCATAAACCCACATCTTAGATTGAATATCTAAACATAAACTCTAAGGAAATCCTAAACCAACAAACCCCATCACAAATCTTTCAAGAATAGAATGCCCAAAACAAATCAAGATCTAAGAAGTAAAAAAGAAAATGAAAAGGAAAGCATACATTCATTGCAGGAGTGACAGCCAAAAATTCGAACCCTAGGAGAAAAAACAACCGTCGCAAGAAGTGGAGAAAACTCTTTCAATTCCATAAAAGGAGATAGCTCTTTTTAGAGGTGGCGGGGGAGAATTATTTATCTGAAATTGAGGTATTCAATAATTTGTAAAGATAGTTGTGGGTAAATATTAGTGTATAGATTAGGATGAGAATGTAATTAAATTTCTTAATTCCAATATAATCTAAATATAATTTGTTTCCTTATCTTTATACTATGTATATCTACTAAGAATTTATTAATTTCCTAGGCTAATGATAGATTAGTATTAAAAAATCAAATTTGATTAGTGATAGAATAGTTCAAACTTTATAGGGGTATTTTTGTCTACCAAAAGATTTTCCCGAACTCGTGCTTTTAAAGAGAGTATGATATATACACACACACACACACAAAATCTCTGATCGATGTATTACTTACAGAAGCAGGCAAAACATATGCCACTACCACACATCTACTATGTTGTATGATCACTTCTAAGAAGTCATGCCCATATTAGACACCACTTCTTTGAATGCCATTGCTCTCAAAAGCCATGATAATATCATATGCCCTATCATGTGCTCTAGCATGACGTATTTTTCAATAATGAGCTGATGTTGTCCTTCTTAGTCTCTCATCAATATAAACCATTCGCAAAGGACAAGAGTTGAGAAGCTAGCTAGAATTCGACAGTCCAAAAATTACAAGCCAATTATATGGGTTATTGACAGTTTGGGAGGCAATTTCACGAACACTATTTCTTTGAAACCATAAGCGCAACGATTGTTAACTGTCAAGTAACAAATATCTCTATCACTGCTCAAACAAAAAACATATGATTGGTACTAGGAGGTGCAGTACCATAATCCAAACTAATTTGGCAGAACTACATCGAGATTTCACTGATCTAACCAACAAGGACCATTATTCAACCCCAAATCTATTTATTTATTATTCGTTAAATTTGAATGAAACACTGATAGAGGGTCGATTTACTGCCACATTGATCATATAGGTGATTTGACGTGGTTTTACACTCGCACTAGTCTCAAGCAAACACAGCAATGTTGACTTCATCGTTTGAATAATACATTTGTTAGAGACCCGGGAAAACTCGCCGCTAAAAAGGTGGCTGCTTGAGCTTGAGGACTCTCATCCATGTAATAACTTGGGACTAAAAAGATTCCCTACTACATCAAATTAGCATTCAACAAGAGTGAAGACAAACACCGACACCCCGTCATCAAGATTCAAAAACTTCAAAAGGCCAAAGCAAAGTCGAAACCTAAGACATCTCATAGACTAAGATCCAAAAACAGCCCAAGAAGCATTAGCATGTCTCAAATCTCTACACCACTTAAACAAGATCTAAGTTACTAACTAAGATCCGAAAAGAGAGAATAGCATGTCTCAAATCTCTACACCACTTAAACAAGATCTAAGTTACTAACTAAGATCCGAAAAGAGAGAAATTAATTAAAAAAAACTCTACACCACTTAAACAAGATCTAAGTTACTAACTAAGATCCGAAAAGAGAGAAATTAATTAAAAAAAACACCTACTAGATCTACAAAAATGCAAGAGATCAAATTGTAACTTAATCATCAACAATATCCAATCGAGTTCTAGGTCTAAGATTTACCTCTCCTGGCCAGCAGTATCCCAGATCTGAGCCTTAACACTCTTATGACTGATCACCAGCGTCCGAGTCTGGAACTCGACGCCGATCGTCGCCTTGGAATCCAAACTGAACTCGTTCCGAGCGAATCGAGCGAGGATCTGAGACTTTCCGACCGCCGAATCGCCGATCAGGACGACCTTGAACACGTAGTCGATCTTCTCCGCGCCTCCCGCCATTTTGTTGCCGGTAATCTCACAGGATGAAGGGGAATAGAGAGGTCAGGGAGAGTGACCAGAACCGCGCTCTCCCACGATGCTGATGACGAGAGAAGAGGAGGAGACGAGGACCGCGGTCGCCTTTTGAAGAAGGGAGTGTCGACTGTCGAGGGTCGAGGGGAATAGAAAAGACGAGAATGCCCCTGATGCAGCCGGTGCTCCGGATTTGGGAAGGGGTGTTTTTTGTAAATGCGTCTGGCTTGTTATTATTGGCCGATGCTGAAGGTCGAGTCAGGACCGAAGAGGGAAGAACTAAGGAGCAATAAAGACGGTCTTATCACATGGGCAGCAGATGGCCAAGCTCGTGCAGTTGTGAGGCACGTGGGCTCGGCTGGCAAAATTTTAAATTAAGGCTGCGTTTGGGAACTTGGATTTGGACCCTGGATTTAAAATCCAGGGTATTTCAAATCCAAATCTCTAGTTTGGACTTTCAATTAAGCTAAGATTTCAAATCAAATTATTTAAGAAAGGAGAAATTGAAATCCCAAATACAGATATTTCAAATCCTACACTGGCCCTTGGTATTTACCAAATCCCCATCCCGACTCCTCTCTCTCATTTCTTAGTCCCCTCGATCCCGACTCTCTAAGTTCTATCTCAACGCAACACAGCTAACCTCTACCTCTATCTCTCCTCTCTCTCCCCTTCCCATCTCTCGTCGAAACCCGATCTAGGGTTTAGATCTCCCCCTTTCTCCTCTCTCTTCGTTCCATCGAAACCCTAGATCTGATCTCTCCCCCTCGTCGTGTGCTCCCTCTTCCTCGTCGCTGCGTTCGCTTTGTAGTCCGATCACAAGGTACGCTGAGCTTTAACCCTAATTTGCTTGATCCGATGCTGGGATCTTGATTTCGAGCTTTAAATTTGTTTGGATTGAGCAGTTGTTTCATTAGATCCGGGATTGAATATGGAATAATTCCTCTTTTTTGGTTAAAATTTGAGCTGTTAGGGTTATGCAGTGTTAGATTTGTTAAATTTGACCAGTCTTTTTGTTGTATTAGTGGAGAATTATGTCAAAGTTTTCATTTTTAAGAAGCATCACTATTAAATCATGCACCTTTACTGGCATTTTCATTTCTAAGACTATGGGCAATAAGAAATTTCAAGAAAAATGTTTGAACTTGGTCGTTGTCTCGTTGATGCTTCATGGTCGATGTGTTGTAAGGTAAAAGGGAGATAGTCAAGAGGGCTTGATCATTCTAGTGAGTAGTCTGATTTCTATACGCATCCACCTTAAAAGAATGATATTGCATCCAACACACCTTAAGACAAAGACCCATCCATCCAAATAGTAGACAAGTTTAAAGTTATAGACCTTATAGTTATCTACATTCTCGAAGAAGGCATTGCTCTTACAATAATAGTGTCTGAGATCATTACTCCAAATTAACAATTAGTTCGAATCCTAAGGTCTTACAGTTTTCAGAGTTTATGAGGGCGCACGCTGTTGCCATTAGGCATTGGAAATATTTGCAAATAGAATTGAAGGATGGAAGAGATATGGCAGTCCAATGATGGGTTTTATTAGCTAATGCAAAAACAATGATCATGAGAGGATCCTCAATGACCATTTCAAGCATTTGTTAGTGTTGAACTCCGCCATGTTTTTAAGGTAGATTTTAGGTTTTATCAGACTGGACATCTCCATTTCAATGACCAAATAATGTTGAATGTTTTTAAGGTAGATTTTAGGTTTTATCAGACTGGACATCTCCATTTCAATGACCAAATAATGTTGATAGCAATATTGTATCATGCATCTTTTCTAGTGCATTTTGACAATAGAGCTTTGTAATTAGTTTTGCAAGTATCTGAACTAAATGTGACTCGATAATGTACACTCTATTGACAAATTTAATTTGTAGTCTAAATATGGGGCTCAAAGTGGCCCAAATGTATGCATTTACTCCAAACTGACAATGAGTTAGTATATAAACTGACAATGTTTAGATAATACTCAATTTGGCTTGGTAGAATTCTTCATGATTTGTTATTACAAGTTACTTTATTTATTGTTGAGTATGATATATCAGTGCAGTCATGAGCAATAATTTTTCTAAGGGTTTGCAATATAAGGAAAAAAAGGCATAAGGTGGTAAACTGCATTTATTGCTTGTATAGCATTTACTATTTAGTTTTTCTTTCTACGACATTAATTTGAGAAAGCACTTGTAATGTGTGTAAGAGCAATGTTAAATGTAGCCATCGTCAACTCAGGGCTATTGTCAACGTTAGCACAATAAAAGCCTCAATAACAAACAAATCCTCCATTGATAGTCTAAACAATAGTCAGCATTAGCTATATTTTTTTGAACACAATCACTTTGTTTGTATTTTGGTCAAGTAAATTGCATGCTTCTGACAATGTTGTTCAATGTTGTTCGTGAATATGTATGCTAGCAAATCTTGAAGGCTTGGTGTAGAAAGGATCCTTGTTGAGAGAACGTAGCTCTAGTTCTTCTGTGACTTAAATTTGCACGTCCATGGTTTGAGCTTATTACTCTTGCACATTTACTAAATTTCTCGATAATTTCTATGTTAAGTTTTGTTCAAGAAATAGTTGTCACTTGTCATAAACAGCTTTGCGTTAATGACTATCGTATCAGTTACAAAGAAAACCCTAATGTACATATTTCATATCAAAACTTTGGGGTATATAGACGTGATAATTTTTTTGATCAAGTAGCGTTCCCCAATACTTTGGTTCTTCTAAACACTATAATGCCTTTTTTTTAACTGCCTTGATGCAGTTTGTCTTGGCCCACTCCTGGCCCTTTTTTATATTCTGAAAAACTTTTACCTTTTGTTAAATTTATTGTTGGCATAGCTCAAAATGGCTAGCTCCATCGGAAATAACTTGATTTGTTATTGGAAACAAGGTTTTTGTCATCAGTGAGTGGATTTTCCAAGAAAAGTGGAATATAATCATGACATTTAACTAACAGGTAGTGGGCATGTCCTAATTATGAAAATAACCCCCTTTTTATCTGATTCTGAACCAAATTGGACTGTGTGCAGGTTTTGGAACTAGGCATTGTGGTTCACTCAGTGATCATTGGCATCTCCTTGGGCATCTCACAGAGCTCCTCAACAGTAAAACCCTTGTTAGGTGCATTGAGCTTCCACCAATTCTTTGACTAGAGGAAGGAAGGATTATCTCGTCGGATTTTGCCCTGCAGGTAGATAAATCTGCATCATCTAAAGTTACCGTATCATACTATCATGTAAAAATTTTATGTACCGCGCATTTTTGAGTTTTCAAATTTATCCTGTAATCAGATTTGTTTCATTTCCATAAAATTTTATGTACCGCGCATTTTTGAGTTTTCAAATTTATCCTGTAATCAGATTTGTTTCATTTCCATTTCATGCAGAATAGTATTTAAAAAATCTAATTAAACTTCCAATATTATAGTGCACAGATAGACTCAACTCAAATAAAGAAGCTCCCCTTTTCATCTAAACTAGCAAAATCTAGCCATCCAGCTTTCATTTTGTTGTCATATCATTGTTTGCTTCATTTTGCTGTAATATCGAAATTTGCTTTTATGAGTTACTGGACTTCTTGTGTTTCATTGGATATCTATGCGGTTGGTTTAATATATTAGCATTAAGGACATTTGTCTTTATAATTAATTGAGCGTTATTTCCTCCTAAGTGCTGAACTATGTCACTTATAAGGTTTGTTTATGATTTATATCTTGGTCTGTTCTGACATGTTTATACTTACTTGCTTGTGATGCACATAATGTTGGGGTTATTGTGAACCCAAAGGGGAAAATGAAAGGTATGTCTACACCCTTTTCCCATGGATTATCCTTTTTTTAACCATCTCAGCATCAGACTCTATTTTGTACATGCATTGTTGTTTGTAGTGAAAACTACAATGCATAAATTTGTTTTTGCTTCTTTATTTAATATTATATCAATCTATGTTTTCTGCTTCTTCAGGATCTGTAATTACTGGACCAATTGGAAAGGAGTGTGCTGATTTGTGGCCTAGGATTGCTAGTGCAGCCAATGCCATTGTGTAATATCTAGATTTTTCTTCAGGTGTCAGTGAGGAGTAGTAGTTTCATGTTATTTATTATTGAAAAAAGGGAGTTTTTTTTAAATATGGGTCCATATTTGTATTGGTGGTTTTTGTTTTCCCGTGACATACATATATTGGAATTGATATTCTGGGATCCAGCTGATGGTAACATTGTTTTCCTTTTGTTATGAAATTAAATGGTGATGGTTTGAAGATAATAATGATTCATATATTGGATATCATTGTTGAAAATTTATTAATAAATAAGCTACTGGAAAATTTAAAGATATTTTGTCAAACTTCTCAGGGGGTTTTGTGAAATTTATCCTAACTTTTACCTCAACATAAACCTTAATGTCCGCATAAAGGTTGAGGAGTTAAGAAAAAACATAAATTTTCTTAAAACACAAATTCTGAAATCCAAGTTCATGTATAATAAAGTGTATCCAAACACTATATTCTAAATCTTTGATTTCAAATCCTTGCATTTTGTAAAGATACCCAAACAAAAGATTCTATCAAATCATTGATTTTAAATCCTAGATTTAAAATCCTTTGATTTTAAATCAACATTCCAAATCCAAATCTTTGTTCCCAAACGCAGCCTAAAGGAATTGAGCCCGAAGTTCTACCCTGAATTTGTTAGAATGCCCACTCACGGGCATTTGGCTCGGATACCATGCTTATCATATTCATATTCATAATCATATTCGTTACTCATCTCAAATACAGATACGGATACGGATACAGATATGCATCGGTAAGAAAAATTCATAACCATATCCGCTAAAATCGGACACGGTTCCGGAGATATATGCGGATATATAAACGGATATGCATACGGAAACAAAACGGATATGAAAAAACTAGATAGTATTGAAAAAACCATAGTTCATGTGATACAAAAGAGTCCGTTAATATGTTTATTATAACTGAAAAATTAAGATTAGACATCATGATCATCAAAATTAATCACAAATTCATAATCTAAGAATTGAAACTATCGTAAGATTATGACTAATAAGTATTTGGATATTTCAGATACGGATACGGATATTTCATTACAAAACTATATCTGTTACTATATCCTATTGGTTATAGATTTGAATAACCATATCCGTATCCTAACAGATACAGTTAGGAATATTTCCCCGGATACGGATACCGTTTAGCACTGCCCACCCATTTTAAGAATCACCGTAAACCCAAAGTACTCGCGACGACTTACTTTTAGAGCCATCTCTTCGTATACAGTACTTTGCTATAGTTTATCTATAAAAATATTTTTTTAAATTCCTAAAATATCCCTATCACTCCTCCTACTCCTCAAGTCCCCTCTCTCTAGGGGTTGTTCGTTTCGCAAAAAAATTGGGAAATCAAAGAATAGGAAACCTATTTCCTATAATAATTGTTTTGAGGTTGTTTGGTTGGCTTAAAAAAGAAGAAAACTGTAGAATAGGAGATGAGATGAGATGAGTTGTCACCTTATTAGTGGATGATATGAGTGATTTTTAAAAAAAACTTGTTTTGAGGTTGTTTGGTTGGTTAAAAAAAATAAGGAAATGAATTGGAGGTATATTATTGGATGATGTTTTGAGGTTGTTTGTGTTTGGTTCATTTTTAAAAATAAAAAAATAGATGAGATGAGATGAGTTGGAGGTATATTATTGGATGATGTGACACATACTTAAGGAAATCAATTTCTTGTTTTTTTTTTTTAGGAAATGGATGGAAATGAAGGTTTAATGAGATGAGATGAGTTGTCACAATATTATTGGATGATGTGTGTGATTTTTAAAAATAAGATAAGATGAGATGTGATGAGTTGGATGATGTGACATATTTCTTGTGTTTGGTTTATTTTTAAAGATAAGAAATGAGATGAAATGAGATGAGTTGGAGGATAAAAATATTATTTTATTGGATGTTGTGGGTGAGTTTTAGGGATGGAAATGGATAAAAGTATTATTTTATTGGTTTCCCTGTACCGATTTACTTTTCTTGGTTTTTAGGAAACCAACCAAAGGGCCCCCTAGTAAAAACTGATCGTCCCAAATCCCTAGCGGGCTCGTAAGAGAGCTCTCAAGGCTGACATGGCGGTGGAACGATTCCGCATACCCTCCAGCAACCTCCCAAGCCCGCTCTCAAGGGCTCTCAAGGCTGACGTGGAGCTTGCAGCCATCGGAGCTCCCAAGCGCTCCACAAATTTGTGGAGCGCTTGGGAGCTCCCAACTGCTCTGAAATTTTACAAACCCCCCCCTACAAAAATCCTCCTACCAAATTGAGCCAACACAGGGAGCTGAAGGATGATTTGGCGGCGAAGAGGCCTCCGACGTCGGTGCCTCGGACGATGTCGAGGGTTTGGGGTTGGGGAGCCAGAGCTTGCGGTCGTCGTCGTCGCCGAAGATTGGGGTGCGGGCGTCGTCGCTGAAGATTGGGGTTTGGGGAGCTAGAGCTCGCGGTCGTCGTCGCCGATAATTGGACGTCATCGGGAGAGGGTTTGGGTCGGAGGGTTTGGGATTTGGGTTGGAGGTTTGGGCTGAAGATTAGGGTCGGAGGGTTTGGGATTTTGGGGTTGGAGGTTGCGAAAGAGGGTTTGGGTTGGGGATTTTTGTTATTGGGTGTGCTGCTTTGTTTGAGGAAGCTGATGATACAAAGTATAAAAGAAAAGGGGCTTTTTTGATATTGTTGGAGCTCCTAACTAGGAGCTTGTTAGAGCTCCATAAAAGAAAAAAGGGTTCACAAGGCTTATTTTTTCAATTTTTAATTCTAAATTGCTTGAGAGCTCTTGAGAGCTTGCTGAGTAGGACTCCCAACTGGGAGCTTGATGCACTTGCTCTTAGATCCTACTCCACACCTGCTTACTCCTCCGCCTCCTCAATCTTCTCCTTACTACCTGCTTACTCCTCCGCCTCCTCAATCTTCTCCTTACTCCGTCTACAAGCGTGGCTCCCACGTGAAAATCCCAATCAGAATTCATCATCCATAGTGATTCCCTTGTCTGCTTTCTTTTCTGTACTAAATAATTTCCACCACTCCAAACCCCCTTCGCCTCCTCCTGCAATTCGACGCCGGAAGACTCTGCAAAATCCCAATCAGAATGCAAGTTAGTTGATGAAATGCCAAAGAAGGAGATCACATAAGATATGTCTACAGGGCAACCATAATAGAAGAATAGTGGTGCAATTTTGTTCTTGTCAATTTAGTTTATGCTATCTGATGTGCATAGGAAGGGGTTTTTGTCTTTTAACCCAAAGTTTTATCCTCACTTATTTAAAAACCCGATCACTTCTATAAACATTGTTATAGTGTTTCACTCGCCAAAGTACGACCTTTTGCCAGCAACGGACATGTGTATTTCTGCATGCAATGCCCCAATCAAAGCAGCGGCCAAGACCAGCAAATATCCTGACTTAGCTGACTCCCCGAGTCGACATCTTCTTGTGCCGACTCGAAAGGCGGTACTTGTCGGTCCTTTTATCGAAGACGACTCGCAACGAGCCTACTCGACCAATTATTCGACGCATCGTGAGGTCGACTCGAAATGCATTACTTCTCGGGCAAGCTAAAGGACTTTGACCTCGAGCTTTCCCCATTGACAACGTCAACGTCGCATTTAATGCTTAGCAAGCGCCATCATACCTCTAGCCCCGATAGTCTTCATGACTCACCGGGCCACATCGGCACCGTCATGCCTCCAATCACTTATCATTTAATGTTGAGGTGATCTCTCCTCTAGTCGCCAGCTGACACCTGTAAAGCAAGTATTGATGCAGTCGCCAGTTTATGCTTCATCACCATCATGTGCTCGGTCACAATGACGGTTTTGTCCTTATACCCCGGTATAATATAGGTACTATTTTGATATAGAGGCTCTCTGGCTTGCTATGATGCACAAAAACCCACAAATACCGATTTTATAGCACCTTGTGCATCTCATAATGTTTCTTCATCATACACACGCACACACATGCACCCATTGTTCATCACAAGCATGTTGATGTGTTTGAGTGTGAATTTTGTGGTAGATTTGGTCATTTAACGAAATTTTGTTTTGATTTGCGAAAAACTTCAAAATTGCAAAATATTTCAAAAAGATCAACCTTTTTTTAAAATATTTCTCGTGCACAAGTAGATGGTCAACAAAAACAAGTGCATTCATTCCATTGCACTTATTACAATAGGATGGGTCATTTGCATGATTTTTGCTATGACCGTATCCGTGTACAAAATGCGCCCAAATGAGATTATAACCCAAGGGCCTTGGATTATATTGATAGGGGTCATGTCCCTACTCTTCGGCACTAAGAGTGCCTGAGTGCCAAAACTTGTTTGATTTTAAAATTAGTTTTTAGCGTTTCCATTTTTATTTTTTTAAGAAAAACGTGTTTGCAAGATTTCTTTTAAAACATATATTGATCAATATTTTACTTAATTAAAACAAAATAGCAATTTTAATGAAAAGCTAGATTGATTGGTTTGATTACATATTTTAATACCCAAAATGATTAGTTTTGATTAAATACATTGATCAAACTTATTTTTAGAATATATTTTGTTTTCATTACATATTATGATTTTTATTGATTTTATAGACAAAGAGGTTTATGTTAGCAACCTCCCGGATTTTTTGATCTTTTGTTCTAAATCATGTTTATCGGGTGCAAAAATTATTATATGGGTACAAGCTCCAAGAGCTTGGTATATTCGTCTTTCTAGTTTTCTTGTCGAAAATGATACAATTGATCTTTATTTTAGTTATCCAAAGCATACTTCTTTTTTATCTTTGTGGATGAAACATATAAATGTTCGACATTATTTTTTGCGTGATCATGTACGTAAGATGTATCCCTTTTTATATTGATTCAAAATCTCAAACTAGCGGACATTTTTACTAAGCCTCTTGCGAAGAAACTTTTTTGTCATATAAGAGGAAATTGGGCATGTGCATCTATTGATTCATGTTTGCTTAATCACTGATTTACATTCTTCAAAAAGGATGTTTTATGGATTTGTTGATCAGGCATGTTTTGATGTTATTGTGTTTTAAGTTCTTAATCAATCATGATTTATGTTTTATGGTTTATGGATTTTTGATGTCATAAGTTGACCAACATATAAAAATCTTGCGTCGAGAACAATTTTCATTGTAGCTTCCATTAAAACGTTTTAACAGAAACAAAAGAATGAGCTTACACGTGTATAACTCTTCTTTACAAAGAAACAAAATTGTTGTGCTCCCTAGAAACCCACACAGAAACTCCTACGTAGAAGCCTCTGCTTACGTGGGATATTTACCTATGTCGGGGATGCGTTATCCGTGGACCACCGAATCAACATTCCAAGTTGGATATGAAGAAGGTTGGATGTTAATGTTTCGACAAGGAAACAAGAACTGAAGTAAATATCTTAGCAAAGTAAGATGCACACTCTTCTCGAGAACAAGTCAAAGATTGAATTCAAGGAAACACCGAAGGGCTCTTGAGATTGCTTGAAAGTGGTGAATAACTCTCTCTTATGCTCAAAGTTCGCCAAACACTAGCGTCTCTCTGCCTTGATAATTCCCCCTCTGTCAATACCTCGTGCACAAGTGTGCCAAGGGGTATTTATATCCATTGGAAGCCGTAACCGTCGAAAAAAAGTTAAAATAACTGGTGGTCATTACCCCCTTTGGGCGAGATAGTGTTTACTGTCTCGGCTAAAGGAGATAGTTTTAACCAGTTTGTAACCACCGTCTCACCACTTGAAGTGTGTTAAATACCATTTTTTTAGGGTAGTGAGTGTATTTCATGGCTACAACCGTCCATTAACATTAATGAACGTTTCCCAGTGGTTATGGAGCCATGTAGACCTTACGAAAAGTCACAAAACCGTCAGAAAATATGAGAGGCTGTCTCGCAATTGGCGAGACAGCTCTCACTGTCTCATGAATCCGAGACAACCTACACTGTCTCGGAAACACAAGACGGTGGAGATTGTCTCACTAACTGTGAGACAACTCCGTGTCCCTTTGAGTTGTCATTTTGTGCGCTCATTTGCTTCTTTTTTGCATTTGGATGATCTCCTCTGATCTAGATGATGACGTTCTTCGTCTTCTCACCGTTTGAGATGTGTTTGGGATCTATAAATAATTTTTGACATCCACAGATACCACATCCAAAGTTTTCACCCTCCTCGATATTTTATCGATGAGTCTGAAATACTTTAGACAAGATAGGCTTTGCTTTTGCCCAACGTTGGATTGTGTAGAAGGACCCATAAGTGGCTTCAGTTTCTTAACTTCTTTAGTTTTCAGCTTCCTCGGTTTTTTATCGAGGAGTCTGAAATACTTTTGTTACTGCGATGTTACTGACCATTGTTGAAATCTAGAACTGAAGCTGATGTGTTAACTTTTGAGAGGTTGAATTACTCATGTCGTTGAGTTGATGTTGAACTGATCATCTTTGTCATGAGTTCGTAGCTTGGTTACAGTTGGACCTCTAGGGGTAATTTTGGAATGAAACCACCACAATGTGTGCTGGATCTTGGCGTAACTACTGGAGCATAACTGGATGTCGGATTAACTGCCGGTGTATAGTCAGATGTTGGCTTTTGCTGAGGTACAACTACAGTTTATACTCGTACGTAGTTGGAGTCTACATAGTTTAAGCTATTAAGGCGTTGGAGCATGGAGTAGCAGTTTATACTTGTATACTCATCAGAGTGTTTTGTCTCGAAGAGATTTCTCCTCTCCCAAGAGCATATGTTCTCCAGCTGCCGCCTCTCCTTAGTGGTAAGGACGCACAGCTTCAATATGTCCTTGTTGACTTCAGGCCAGTTGGGGCAGGAAAGGACGACGTCGGTGCCAAAGACCTACATGAACTACTCCTTCCAATCTCTGTTTGACTCAGGAGTGTCCGAGATAAGCTTGCAACCCCCAATGTAGTGGTAGAAGTAGTGGGGGTCCCTCCTTGTCGACTTGACACAAACCAAATTCCCTAAGAGGTGCATGCTCGGCAGGACGCTGACCCAGTGGCAGATCACGATGAAGCCCACCAGAACCCCAATTGCAATAGGAGTGAATTGACAGGGGGAAACCCCCAAAGCAACACAGACATCCCTAATGAAGGGATGAAGCGGCAGCCAAAGCCCATACTCGAGATGGGCGAGGTACAACGATACCTTATTCTGGCCATGGCAGTATACAGGTCGTCCCCACTTGGCGTTGTAAGTGTAAAGGCCTTGGGGATATCGTAGAGCCCGTAGAACTCCTTGAGCTCTCCGATGCAAACCTTAGAGCGGATTGGCCGAAGAAGAGCAATTCTCTCCTCATTGCGGCCAGTGTTGGAAGTTTGAGATGCCATTAGAGATGTTTATTGCAAGGAGATTTGGAAAAGTTGTGAGAGACATGTGTCAAATATTTAGAGCAAAAGTTGGTAAAGAAGTTCTTTCTTCGCTACCGATGGGTTATATATAGCACCCAAGAAGGACACATGGAATTATCTGAAGGGTTAGCTCATTTTAAAATGAACAGATGGGATACACCTCAAAATCCCAAACGGTTCACATGAAACTCAAAGCGCTGTCTTCTTTACTCCACACCTCTTCGCTTGAAAATGGAAGCAACGCTATAACTTTCTGGCTTCTCATGATGTAAGCACGTCATTTCAAATAATGATGTTTCATCTGCCTAATAAGGCTTCTGAAAACTCACCAACCGACGTCTATTTGATGAACAGTCGGCCAAACCTAGTCAACCCTCTGGTGTCGACAACAGACTTCTATAGAAGCCAGCTTATCAAACTCAGGCACTCGCCCCAAAGAGCTCAAACGCCAATTACCAAAGGCAGTTGACTCGACTAGTTCCAAACCAAAGAGAAGACAAGATAAACAACTGCTCAAGTTCAATACGTGCTTTCCTAGCAAAGGACGAGCACCCTCAAGTCAGCAGTCTAGCTCACAAGTCTATGGTAAAGCCAATTCATCCAGAAGATACAAATTGAGATTGCATAACACAAGAAAAATAATTCTGGCTCCAAATCTCTCTTTATTCAAGTCTATGGAGTATTTACAAAGTACAATGTATACATATATACAATACAAAAGCGAAAGACAATAGATTCCTAGGAGACTAAGAGAGGTCCATTCCCGCTCCTAGAGTTGGAGGCAAGGAGCCGCTGGGAGCAGCCGGCGAAGGATTCGAGCAGTCTCCTCCTTCGTCCGACTCACCCTCTTCCTCGCCAAGATCGAGTCCCCCTCCAAGTGCTTCCACCTCCACTAACTCGTCCAAACAGTTGGCTACAATGGGAGGATAGTGAAAGCAATCGGGTGGGTTCCTCATCTCGACGGGAAGTTGTGCCGAGAGGTAGTCATACCCAGCCTTGCAGGCTATTGTCACTTTAGTCTTTCCAGTTAGGCTTTGGCAATAACCCTCAATGATCTCCTAGCGGTAAGACTCTGACTTGAGATGGGAATTGTGGCTTTGGGCTCCCGCCAAAGACTCCTGCAAGTGGGCGACACCCCCTGGATCTTGACAAGCATTTCATGCTCCTCATCCAGCTAACATCTCGCATGCGTTGCCACCTCCTTCTCCATTTCTACTAGCGCTATAGCGTGGTCCATTTCCTGAAGAGCCTCCTCCATTCTCCTATCCTTATTCTCGCTCTCCTCAAGCTCCAGTCTGAGCCTGTCGACCTCAGAAGCGTCTGGGGCTGCGTCTCGGCAGCCTGCTCTGAGTCGACCCTTCTGCCGACCATCAGGGAAGTAACCTCGCCTAGAAGCTTGAGATATGTAGTCTGAACCCATTCTATCCAGCCGTATAACTCCATCTCCACCAAAGTGTCTTGAACCAAGTACCAGCGGAGGCTTAGGTGGAGACCAATATTAGGAACCCCTTGCAAAAACTCTTCATCTCGAGGAAGCTAGAATTGCTTGACCTCCTTTGACTGAGTTCGGCGAGAGCCTAGGACAGTCCCCCTGACGTCGAGATGGTGATTAGGCTTGAATCGGTGCTTCAGGTTGGGCTCTTACCCATATCGAGAGCTGACCCTTGAAATCTCGATGAGGTATTGCCTCATCCTCTCCCATTCTTCTTCTCCGATGTCAGCAATGCGGTGGAAAGGGATATTCTAGCCCTGCGGGATGCACCATCTCCTCCTCGATCGGCTCCTTTGCTCAAGGGTTTACATGGATGATCTTGTACGGCTTTATGACCTTTATGACATCCCCAAGACTTTCACATTGGTTGCGCTTGAGAAGAGTGATCCAGTGTATAGTCATGGTGATAATCGAGTGCTTTTATATATGATCCATTTGGAGCATGGTCTAAGACTGCCCCTCCACCCTTTCATTAAGGAAGCACATGTTGCTTTAGGGGTTTCCCCTTCCCAGTTTTACCCGAGTACGGTGGGGATTGTAGTGGCTTTCATAGTTATCTGCCACCTCGTTGAAGTCCACCCGAGCATAAGGTTGTTGGGGCATCTAATCAATGTTGGATCAGCTGAAAAGGATCCACACTACTTTTACCACTATAGTGGTGATTTCCAGCTTATTACCGACATTTTGGAGTCGAGTGAAGACTGGAAAGAGGAGTATGTGTGGGTTTATGGTGTCGATAGTGTTTTCACCTGCCCAAATTGGCCTGAGGAGAATAAGGACGTGTTGAGTCCGGTCACCCTAAGCGACTTGGAAAGGAGGCATTTGGAAAAGATTCTTTCCTATGCCGGATGAAGGGAATGATCTTCTTGCTACAGCGTCTCTTCGAGTGGCGGGCGTATCCATGATCTCACCCTCCATTGATTATCAGGTGAGGGCGAGACTTTTTGCTTTTCCTCTGACGGAGAATCGTAAGAGAAATTGTAGGGGATGAGGAGTTAGGTTTAGCAACCAGTCCCCAGAAGAAATTGAGGAGGGTCCTTGGCTAAAGAGGTAGCTGGCCGTGGTGATATGATTAGGGATCTTCCTAAGCACGGCTTCGACCAGACGATTACTCTTTCCAAGTCTGACCATAATTTGATTTCTCGTTTACTGTCAGAACCGGGTAAGAGTCAAGCCACAAGACCAGTCGCTGAAGCTGGTTCATCTGCAGGTATGCATCTTACTCCAAAGTTACTTCTTCAGTTGTTAATTGTGAGTAATTATGTGGGAGTTTTGATTGTAGGATCAGTCACTGGTGCTGATGTAGGCGTCAAAAATTGCATATATGTCCTTGAACACAGCTCGAGACGGAAAGAAGACGAAGAATGTCATCATTCTAGTCAAAGAGTATTATCTGACGCCGATAAGCTCATGAAGTGAATCGGCGAACTGTTGATGACGTAGCAACAAGCCACCGCCAAGTAGTCCGAGCACTCACCGGTCAGCTCTGAGTGGTCCGCGCGTTTATCAGCTAGTTCCGAGTGGCCCGCATGCTCACCGGCCATCTCCAAGCGGCCAACGCACTCGTCAACCACCTCCAAGTTAACGAAACGCATGAAATGAATCAATGAAGCATACAAATCAACGAAACGAAAAAATGCGCGTAACGACAAGTTAAAACCCGGAAAACCGAAACAGCCCCTGGCGGCCGAGTCGCATCAAGGCCGAGCCACCATTTGGTGGCTCG
>NC_033796.1:44712631-44736662 GCF_001876935.1 Asparagus officinalis | reverse complement strand
CCACCAAATGGTGGCTCGCACAGTTTTGAGCCAAAAACGTGTTTTCGCGGGATTTGATCATTTCAGAGCCTCCTAACTACTTTGATACTATCTCTGAACATGGTTAAGCGGTTGTTAACTGCGCATAACGTCAAATCTTTAGTTCTTATCGAAAAACACTACAACCGAAGCCTATAAATACAAGCCTAGAGTCTTCATTTACAGGGATCTGAAATCAGAGGGCGAGGTGTTGTCAGATATGAAGGTAATGTTGGGCATGAGTAGCCTAAAGAGTCGGTATAACAAACTGACGGTAATGCTGGGCATGAGTAGCCTGAAGAATCTGAATTTGAATTGTGGCCACTAGCTTTGGCAATATTCACCTCTGAAGCATGCATGGATTTCCCCTTATTCTTCCTGGCCCTATCTCTCAACTTTGGGCATTCATTCTTCCAATGTCTATCCTCTTTGTAAAAAAACACATTAATTCCTACCAACACTCTTATGACCACCTCTATGTTTTGACTTTAAGCGGTTAAACGGACGACGGTTTGGACTACGGCCTCTTAATGCCAATGTATCTCCCGATGCCTTCTCAGAGTGTTCACTATCACTCTTCCTCAACTCATAGTTCACCAATGCTGAGGTCACCTCCTTACAGCTGACAGTGGTTCTACCATTGATCATCGGAAGGACAAAGGTACCAAAATCAACCTCTAGCAATGAACATAGCAACAACATCCCCTTATCTTTATCCTCTACCATGGTATCCATATTGGCCATATCTAATAGCAAATTTTGTGAAAATATTGACATGTTCTCTAATAGAAACTCCCCTCTTCATTTTGAATTGGTAAAACATTTTCTTCAAATGAAGCTGATTCTCAATGCTCTTCGTCAAATACTTCTCATTGAGTGTTTCCCACAATCGCTTCGCCATGTTTCATTCATCACATCATAAATCAGTCTAACATCAAACATGATCGAATAACCCCGCATGCTCTACTATTCATTTTCTTCCAAATCTTATCCTCCATATCCTCGGGTCTCTCTTGTAATTCAAGAGTCTCCTCCAAATTTTGGACATCTAATGTATCCATCACTTGACACCTCCACAAACTAAAGTTTATCTTGCCATCAAATTTTTTTAACATCAAGTTTTGTATTATTAATGCTCAACCCTTGTATTGCCTTCGACAGAGACGATCCTGATGTACTTGCTTTGATCATCTTGACAATCCAATCTCGTCAAACGAGAATCTAAGCCCTAGCTTTCTTTTCCAAAGCGAACCCCAAGCCAAACCCGGGCTCTGATACCACTTGTTGTGCGTAGCGGAATCGAAGGCACACAAATTAAAACGAGGTTGGAACACAAATCAACAACCAAAAACAAGTATCACAAATGCAAGACATCAAATTTTACGTGGTTCGACAAATTTGCCTATGTCCACGGGAGCGGCACAAATAATTTCTTATTAATTATAAAAAATTACAAATAAGAGAGAAGATCTCAAACTTGAGATCTCTCAGTCAAATAGCAAGTGCGTTTAATCTAAAATCACTGCTCAAACTCTCTCTTAATTACTCAAATTCCCCTCTTTAAATACAACTCCTCCTCTCCTTCATTAATGAGGGCTAGGACAAATCTGGGGTTCACAAATCACAGAGAGTTCCCCTTTTTTAATTTCTGGGAACGAGAGCTCAAAAACACCGCCGTCAAGCTTCGCTCTCTCCCTCTGCTCAAGCTCCGCTCCAAGCTCTCCAAATTCGAGAATAGGGTTTCCCTTTTATAGGGAAACCCTAGGACGAGCTCATCTCCAGCTGGGTTCAGCTGGTTCCAACCACGCGACAGGCGAGCTCGATGCTCCCAACAGGCGAGCTTCGAGCGTTCCATCAAGCGAGCCCCCTTGCCTTCGCATCCTCTCAAGACCTTGCCATCAGGCGAGCTGACCTCGCCATCAGTCGAGCTCCTCACCTGTCCAGGCCCTCGTCTTCAGGCAAGATCTCGATCTACATGTGTGTTTTCTTCATAAGGGAGGCCCAACAAAGAGAAAGGCATAGCATGAAGCAATAAAAAATATCAAGGGCAAAGCTAAAAAAAGGCTGCAATATAATCCAATGCCAAAGGAAAAAAAAAAGAGCATCCACTACACAAAAAATAAAAAAGTGGCAACTAGCTAAAGATAATGAGAGTATTTGCAGCAATACTTTTGATGACATGGATAGCATGGCTAAGGAATATAACGTAAACCTTCAAATCTTGAAGTTTTGGTATGGTCAGCTTCATGGTACTGGAAGCATGCAATCGATGGTCTTCATTGCTAAAGATGAAAAGGTCTTTCCTAAACCACAACACTCTAAAATTATGTTTTTCACAATAAAAACTTACACATTCTTGTACAATTATATCTTTAAAATTTGCGGCTTGTGTGTCTATTTCTTTTGGACTCTTGTCCACATGTGTTCTTAAAGAGCTAACAACAACCAGCACGTAACAAGGTAGTTGCAGACAAAAATTTGTACCAGTTGGGCTAGCTGACCTGTGGAAATCTATGCTTGAGGAGGGTTTAGCATATGTTGTTTCAAGGGCTTCTGTTGTTGATTCAAACTACTATATCAAACTTATTGATCATAAGCACCAATTGATTTTTACTTAGAGGACAACTTCTACCATTATGTCGGACACGAATATTCCACTAGAACTATTATATATATGGAAAAGCATGACACTCTTCAACAAACTGAAAATGCCAATGGAGTCGAATCATCTAAAGAACCTACAACAGAGGCTGAAGTTCTCAAAGGTTATTATCTATTTCTCTCTTTAGTTTTCTTTACAACTCAGACTTTATCTCATATACTCATCATGCTAATTTTCATGCTTAGAAAGAAAACTCTCATCCACAACAATTATGCAGTGCATAATGTATACTCCACAAGTATAATAATTTCAGTGCATGCATAATAAATTAATCTTCTGAAGCATTATTTATTGTTCAATTTTCTCACTAACTGATCAAATGGTCATTTTAAACTGTGGTTCTTCATTTTCAAAATGCAAAGAAAATCAATGTTACAGAAAAAGGATTGCAAACTTGCTAAGGCTGTCTTATTATAGCTGATGTCCTCACATTTGCCATTGATGTCCACCCTTCTACTAGAAGACATACAAAGAATAAGCTTATCTACTATGCTCAGGTCTTCATGACAGACGAAATTATATTTCCAAGAGTTTGTGTGCTACCTGGAAGGAAGAATATTACAAACGAACTAAAGAGTTTTGTCTACCATTTAAGAAACAGTTTGTCCGTCTTGCGAGTGGCCTCAAAACAAACAATTTTCACGGTATGTTCCCTGCATATCCTACCAATTAGTACATCAATAAAAAATTTCTTGACTGACTTGAGTTGGGAAAAAATCTAAAAAGAGCGTCAAGGGCTGTAGACAAGCACATTCTCAAGATTCAACATTGATCCAGAGGACATGCTTGAGTCTAGATTGCTTCTCAAAGAGTAAGTTATTGTGTATTTTCAAATATTTGTAGTTAGTGATGATTATTCATAAAACCTTTTCCTTTTTTCTCATCTCTTCTCTGTCGTTCCCATTGATTAAATTCAAAAATAGAGTGATGAACAAAGCAGGCCAACTTCGCGCTTGTAAAGCCGAGATATCATCATTCAGTGAAATTTATTGTAAAGCTCCTGATGTGATTCACACAATTAGCCAACTTCGTGCTCTTACTATCTCCCCACCCATTCTTGACAAGGTGCGTACTCTGATGTCAATTTTTTTTCTCTCCTTATAAATGAATCTTAGCTGCAATCAACAAACCTTGTCTCTATATTGCAAGCCTTCTGCAATAAGATCAACAATGTAGCATGTATTTCGTTGAACTATGTCATTTGCATGTTCTATTATATGCATGTTCATTCACTCTATATATTATGATAAGACAAGAAAAAAAGAGGAGAAATCATAGACTAATGATTTGAAAAAAGAGAACAGTTGCAAGAAAAAAACCATCTTCCTTCAAAAAAAATTTTATGATTTGGAATATTATTTCATTTCTAAAATTATGAGATTAACTGCAAATCTATAAAAAAAAAATGGGAATTCCTTATCAATCCACAACCTCATTTCTTTTCTATTTCCTACAATTCAACATAGTATTTGCACTATTCAAAAGATTCCTTAATCAAATCTTTCATAAAATGATTTCCATGTATCCCTTTCGCTGTCTAATTTTCTCCCTCATCTAATATAGAAAACACTTCTTTATTAAACATTGGTAGCTCTGTACGATTAATCTCTCTCTCTGTGAATAAATGTATCAGGATTTGTACTACATAATCTGAGCAACTGTATTGCGTGTTTATACTGAGTTCTCAATGACTTATCGTGCATGTGCAATCTGTCCGAAAGGCATGAAAGTATGAACTTAATGACCGCTATGATTGCCCAAGCCCAAATTGTGCCAATCGTCAAGGGAAAACAACACAGAGGTCTCTTCTTTACAGCCTCATACCAATTACATATAAACAACCCCATGTTCTTTAGTAAATTTGTAGCTTTACATTCTAAGTAACAAGCGTAGACATGAATTACTCAACTCATTGACATGTTAGGTACAAGATTACGACCGATGTCAAAGATGAAACGGGTAGCCTGAACTTGATAGCTTTTAACCATGATGTAGAAGAAATTCTCGAAGTCCCTGCTCCGGAACTAAAGCAAAATAAAGCAGAGTGTATTTTTCGATAATATAGTTTTTACCACGCAAAAAAAAGGAATAAAATGGAAATGAAGTAGATCAATTTTACATTTCTAGGGGAATGGGCTCTTCAAGATCCAAAACATTATCACCAAAGCTATCGGAAAAACTTTCAAGTTTGTGGTTCATTATGATTATGCAAATCACAAGTCGAGCTTAAAAGGGCACTATACAGTCAGCTCAATGGATTGATCTCCTAGGGTATTTATCCCAGTGCAAAATATGGGTGAAGCACTTCACGAAAATACTAGATCATTTGCATCATCTGGCGAAGGAGTTGGTTCTGCTGCGAGCGATGAAATAGTACAAGAGCTTGCTTTTGAAGCTGACTCCGATGAAGGCTCTCAGTAGATTTACATGTTAAACAGTCCATGCTTGCTTGCTTAACCTTTTGGCATGTAAATATGATGTTCTAGATACTTCAAATATTTTGAAAGATAGAGCGTTTGTCTTATGTTAAAACTTCAATGTTTTCCAATGATTTTTCTTCTTGTCTCACTTTGCTTTTCGTTTTTACAAAGCACTAAGATTTTTCTGGTAAAAAACTATGCTCCTAATATATTTTGGGTTTAAGTCGTGAGTTTAAGGAAATAAATTACTCAAAGAATTTTTTTTAATTGAACTTAAAGTCTCTATTTAGATGACTGCACAATGAATCTTTGGCGCTACGTATGCTTTATCAATGCTCTATTCGGTTTACAATTGAAAGATAATATTGCTTTGAGTGTACCCAACTGTAGAATGAGAAGAAACGATAACAAAATGATAGAGAAATTACAAGAAATTGATTATACGCTGTATCAGAATAAAATTATGGTCAAGTACACCAGAATTTGTGATGGATCCATTTTATGATGTTCAAATCAATCTGGAGATTATCTAGCTAATGGAGTGGCTCATCTTCCCATCAGCTGAAGAAGTTTGGGTTTTAAATGTAACCAATCAACAAGTCTTCATTGTTCCACAATATTGATTGTAGCAGTGACATATGAGGTATGTGAGAATTTGTGTAGTTATTTTATTTTGTGTAGTATCAAAGTTCCTTTCAAATGCTTATAATTATTGATATTTAATCAATTCGAACAAATTTGTTACTCAATTGTTCAAATACAGTTTGAATTGTCGTCTTTACCCCGCGTGACGCGGGGGTTATTTGCTAGTTAAGTTATAAACAAATACACAAGTATGTATGATTTGGCATTATACCGAGGTCGAAATTGTTGAATCATGAGGGGTAATGTTCACAATCATATGGGTACTTCGAACCCACCCAGACGATCAATGAGGGAGGAGCTCTTTTAGACATAATAAGGTGCGCGCAACTAATTAATGTAAATAATTATTCTCTTTGGTCATTCTAAAATGAAGTTTGAGGTTAATGGTCAGGATCCAGGATGAGTATGATGTTTCGTATTCAAGTCAGGATTCTAAGTCATCCACTACATAACACGGATCTCACTAGCACTACGTCAATGAAGATAAGAGTAGCAAATTGTTTTTCATGCTTTAAATGCAAAATTGTTTGTATGGGTTTTCATAAGTTCCAGTCATGAAAACTATCACATAATTCCGAAATTTTCAAGAAACAAAAATGGGAAGAATGCAGGGGGTGAAGTTGGTTGGTGACGTAGGCAGGTGGGTATGCTTGAGAATGAAGGCCAACCAACCCCACAAAGGAAAAAGGGCCTACACAACGATGGCTATGTAATATGTATCCCACCACCAAAAACACCAAGGTGTAGAGGGAGAATATTTCTTAACAAATGGGGAGTAACTCTTAAAACATTCTCTAATGCTGATTTTATTATATTTCCGATGCCCGGACGCATACGTCTGTGCTCGCACTAAAACATACATATATCTCTCTCAAACATAAAGTTCTGAACCTCGTGTACGCACTTATAACAACTAACAGATAAAAAAAACTCCCCCAAAACCCAAGCTCTCCATATATTCAAATAATAGTGAAATTAAAACCCGAAGGTTGGGTTAAGTGGCAGCTGAAAACCAGAGGCGATCCTCCTCCTACGAAGTCTCTCAGCGATGATGAAGGAGAGCTCAAGGGACTGTGAAGCGTTCAGCCTTGGGTCACAGTGAGTGTGGTAGCGGGAGCTCAGATCATCGAAGGTCACAGTGCAGGATCCCACCGATACACTCAGTCACATTTTGCCCTGTCATCTCCAGGTGGACACCGCCAGGGTGGCTGCCCTCTTGATCATGAACATCGAAGAATGCCCTCACTTCTGCCTGTATGCCATCAGAGGGGTTTTCTACATCAGTATGTTGGTGGACATTTGCATAATGGTTACTTCAATACAATGTGAACTCTAAATCTAAATTTATGCAAAGAACTCAAAGCAAATGTTTTGGAAGTGAATTCCAACTCATTTTTTTATTTAAACTGACAAAAATACTTTGTAGAAATCATGAGGGAACAGGTACCATGACTACGCTTATGACCCAAAATTTTTTAAAGGTTAATTGCAGATATACCCCCTGTAGTATCCTGATCTCAAACTTCCTATCTCTCTAATTTCCTTTTTCACAAGACCTAATACAGCACAATCTGTGTTTTAGTAATTTACATATGCAAGTCGAGATATCTATTTAGTACAGGCTAATAGGGAATTAGGCTAGAAACCAAACAAATAAAAGACTGAAAGCACTTTCTTTCTATATTGTGGAGGACCATTGTCAACGAATCCATTTGTTTTACCAGAAAATGGAGTCCATGGACCACCGGTATATGTGGACCAAACAGTGTTGCAACCTACACCAAATTGTGATGGCCAACCTAATTATTAGCAAGTGGGTTGGTAAGCTGGGTTAGGTAATCTTCCACTATATTAGAAAATAAAGCAACTTGATCCAATCCAATCCATGAGGGTTGGTGAGAAAGATGACAACAGGGTCATTGTAAGTATTTTCAATGGCTTGAGCGGATATTAAAGAATAAAAGTTAAATGATTTTGAAATATAAAAAATCTGCGTGAAGTAATTGTCATATAACTGATTTGCTAAACAAATATTTTGATATCAGAGACAAAAATACAGAAACCTCTATCATTCTTTAAACATGGTATGAGAATGTCTCAAATGGAGAACTCTTAAATTCAAAGGGCGCCCCACCTAACAGTACTCAGGTTCATTGCAAGAAACCAATCATAGAATTTTAATTTATCACAATTATTAATTTTAGTATTGATGAGCTACGGACAAAGATAGAGCTTCATGTCTTAATGCATAAACTAACAACATGGGAACAGAAGAGAAACACAAAAACAAGAAGCAAATTGTAAGTAATTGTTGTAATCTCTTGTACCCAAGTTGAAGCATGAATTGTCAATTTAACTCACAATATGTGGAAGATAATACTAAAATGTAATGCTCAGATGTGTGAAATCGAGTATAAGAAAGGGAGAGGGATGTTAAGCATACCCGGATTGCATCAAATGGACGAGTCTTGAGACCACATGGAGCCTTGATGGTGTTCCCGTGCATAGGATCACTAACCCAAGTAACAATCTGCCCGCCTCCTCTAACTGCTCTGATCAAATGAGGCAATTTCACTCTCATGTTCTCCGCACCCATCCTCGTGATAATAGTGATTCTTCCTGGTTTGTTCTGTGGGTTCAAAATCTCGATCAACTTCACCAGCTCCTTTGGGTCCATCTTATCACTTACCTACACCCATCAATCTATTGTTAATATCCAAAGTCAGAATGTGTTACAACCCTGACCTTCAAGGGCTTTTTAGACATTAGTCCCTCAAATCTTCAATAATTCCATAATATTCCCTCAAATTCCAAGGGGTCTTACTATCTGGTTTCCAAATTACTAAAACACCCTCAGCTTATGTTTTTGTGAACACAGGCGTTTTGGGTTTTTGGATAAGCTGAAGGATATTTTGATAATTAAGGGATCAGTATGCAAGACCCGGTAGGATTTTAGGGACTTATGAGCAATTTCAAAATTTTGAGGGACTAATATGGAATTATTGAAGATTTGACGGACTAATATCTAAAACACCCATCTTTCAAGCATGATCATGATACCTTGATGCCCAAAGGATTAGCGACACCTCGGAGGAACTCGACATGAGCTCCATCAAGTTGCCGAGTTCGCTCGCCAACCCAGAGCATGTGGGCTGAACAGTCATAGAAGAGGCCACTGGTAGAGTCTTCTCGGGTGAGTGATTGCTCATATGGGAGGAGAAGACACTCATGGGACGTCCAAAAATCAGTGGTGGTCATGATTGGGTGATCAACTGTGAGCCCGGCTGCAGACATGAACCCTAGTGCTTCATCAACACGATTTGCTAACTCCCGGTATCTGTTTGGCCCAAAAAAACAGAGCACAGACTGAGCTAAAGGTTGATAAACAATAGTTTAGCTGGATCACAAAAAATGGTCAGGTTGGGATTTATTAGCACTTCGTTCCTGAAGTAAAAGTCTTGAACGTGGACTTGGTTATTTAATTGTTACTTGACAACTTCTCAATCCTTCAGTTTTCCAATGAAACTCTTTTGAACAAAAACAATCAATCATGACAAACAGAAGCTGGGAAGATATATTCAGGAATTCAGCATTTTGTACTTTAGTCAGATGACAAAGTCAAGGTGTTTCTTTTTCTTCTATAGCTTATCTCTTAGTTCAAAATTTCTAAAAGCCACATATATTTAGGGCAATGTTGCTTCAGGGCACAGAACATGAACGTGTGCGCTTGCAACTGAGTAAAAAAGTACTTGTACTTGTTATTTTAGTCATAGAATATGCCTTCTGTTTCATTTTTGATGGATAGTTTTTATGCTTCCAGCTTGAAGATTAAGATAGTGCAGACGGCAAATGTTTGGGCCCATGTGTTTCCTTTTATACCTTTGAGGAAGAACCGAATTGCTTATCACGTGTATGGCAAGGATTTAAATGTCGGATGCCGAGTTCTTGTCGGACAGCTAAAATTCATATAGGATAGCGGAAATCGGAGATATGTCGGAGGATATGTACTAAATATCAGTTTCCATATCGGATGGATTTCTACTCAATTTTTGTCACCAAAATGGAATGTATTTGTCTTGTTATAGCTTATCCTACTTGAGTTAAGTACTCATCATCAAAACACACGTTTTCCATTTCTTGAAGGGAAATAGTGGAAATTATGCCAACAAATAAACAAAATACACATTGTCCAACTAGAACTTTCAAAGTGCCTAGCATAAGATTAACATAAAGTACAATGTCTCGCATAAAATTGACATTACTTTGGATTGAAATAAAGTGTTACTTTGGATTGATTTCAAGCCACGGTTTAAACTTATTGTTTACATTATGCTTTTATGAATTCGCAATTTCAATTTGTAGAGACGAATACGAACGAGAGGAAATCGCGGCGGAAAAGAGAGCAACGTTTTTTTTCTTTGCCCTAATATGTATAATATGCTATCGGGTTACTATGGAAACAAAAAGCTAAAAAAATAATTAATCGGGTTTGGTTTTTAAGTACTGAACCCAAACCCCAATACTTGACAACTCCAAAAAAATGTGACCGATTTTTCAAGGTTGAAAATCGGCCGATATGTCCGCAATATCCCCCTAACATGTCTGACATGGACCTTGAAAACGATATCCAACTTGAAATGACCATATCCATGTCGATCTAGCCTCCGATCCGACATAATGTCGGCCACCATGTCCGACATGTCGGCCGACATTTAAAACCATGGTGTTTGGAACTCATATGCACAATATCTACCGTCATTATCATGTGCAAAAATGAATTTAGTTGTCACCATGTGTATATTTATGTTGGAAATTTCGTACATACAAAAGTTCTAGCTATCTTTAACAGTATATTTTCTTCTGAATCTGTAAGGCTGATTGGATAAATTTACTGACTGGATAAATTTTACCGACTATTATGTTTGAAGATGACTTCTACAGGACCTTCAATGACTATGAAAATACAAGGAGACAAAGATATCCATCCCTAAAATAAGGGTCAAAATAAGAAAATCCAGAAATATTAAAATGACGCACTCAGAACAATCAAAAAATGCAAACTGATCCTCCCATTGTCTGGAAGTTGCTATAAAGTCAATATCAGTTCAAGTTAGGTCCAACAACTACAAATAGACAACAATTGTGATAATAACACCATTGGGGAGACTGAGCACCTAAATCCAAGTTATAAACCTTTTCATTTATATGAAACAAAAGGGCATAATTACCATAAAGGATACTATATCAACACAAAATTATTATTTCCTGTTTTTCGAATTACCATATTGATATGGTGTTTAGTGATATTATTTCCTGTTTTTTTCTTCTGAATTATCATAAACGATACTATATCAACACAAAGTTTGTTATGTTCATCATTGCCTACCTAAGTATCATAAATCATAACTAGCTAAAGATTCAACCAACATGAAAGCAATAGTATGATAGTGATATATACCTGTCCCCTTGCTCGCTGTGCTCCGTGAAATCGAGATTCCACTGAGTAACTCTCTGCATGGCAGCATAACCTCCCGTTGCAAAGGCCCGGAGGAGATTGAGAGTTGCAGCAGCCTGGCAGTAGGCACGAATCATCCTTTGAGGATCGGGAGTCCTTGACTTCTCATCAAAGGCATCGCCGTTGATGTTGTCCCCTCTGTAGCTTGGAAGCTTCACCCCATCCTTCACCTCGAATGAGTCCGACCTTGGCTTTGCAAACTGACCAGCCATCCTCCCTACCTGGTAAGATCAATTAGCAAAATATGGTTATTAGAGAAATCAGAACTAGTATATATTTACATTTCACCGCGAAAATGCCAACTAAAATACTCAGTAATCGAGGTTAACTTTTGTATAATTTAATTAAGGGTAGCAATTCCGGTTTTTTTTCCTTTTTAACTTCCAACGTCTAATAAAGAATAACTATTTTCTCTCATCAATCTTGAAAATATAAATATGTTTTTCTAGATGAAGAAACATATCTATATGTTTATGAAATGCTTGCATGACAATATTTTTATCAAAATTATTGGCCCTATTGTTTGGTGATAATGTTGTAAGAAAAATATTTGATAAATGGCTGAAATATCATTAAATAAAATATTCAAAAAGTATAAAGTTATTTAACCATTCTATAATAAGGGGGAAAACGAAAATTTTCATAAGAAATTCCAGAATCTAAACAGTAACTAACAAGCAATCAACAATAAATGAGTTAATGACGGACAAAAATCAAAACTTTCTATCAGATCTAGGGTTTCGCTCACCTTAATCACAGGCATCTGACCCCCAAACATAAGAACAGCCCCCATCTGCAGCAAAATCCTGAAAGTATCCCTAATATTATTCGCATTAAACTCCTTGAAGCTCTCAGCACAATCTCCTCCCTGAAGCAAAAAGGGTTTCTTGGCGGGCTCGGCGGCGTGGACGGCGGAGATGGAGAGGGATCGGCTAGGGTTTGGGGAGAGGAGGTGGAGGTGGGTAGGTGCATTTTGGGAAGAGGGGAGGGGGTTGGGGGAGAGGAAGGGCTTGGAGGAGAGAGGGGTGGAGGCTGTGAGGGCCATTTTGGGAATATTTTCGAGAGAGAGGGGCTCCTGTTTTGGCTGCGGGGAGATTTTGGGGAGGGACGGGGGAGGGGAGAAGGGAATTTATAGGGGTGGAATGGGAATAGTTGGGATATTCTCGGGGTAGGTGAGGAGGAGGGATGCACCGCTCTTTTCTTTTTTCTTTTTTTTCCGCCCGCCCTTCTTCAGAGGTTTTCCAATTTTCCGGATATAGACAAGAAAAGTTTTACTCTTATTATGATATGAAGTACTATATAATTTCCCAGCGGATGCCCGCAGATCCGCGTCACCAGCCAAACGCATGCCATCGCCGCCATTCGTAAACTACATTTTGCGTATGTAGCTTATGATGAATTTGTTGTGACTGATGCTTTGAGAAACCAAACCAACGAACGCCGAGAGAAAGACCAAACAAAACACAAACACCAAGGTTTTACGTGGTTCGGCAAATTGCCTACGTCCACGGGGCAAGAAGGGGGTGGGTTTTCACTAATAGAGAAGGAGAGTACAAATTGAGATTACAAATCGCTCAAACGAACCAACTAATCTCACCAACAAATCTCTCAATCTCTCAACCAATAACCCTAACAAATAGCTCAGAAAGATCTCTCTTTTTCTGTGCTCCAAAACCCCAAAACTCTCCTCACAAAACCCTCAAATCGTATTGGTATTTATACCAAAACAGAAACCCAAACAGACTGCAAATAGGAACCTGAACTTTCCAAAAAACCCGTCATAAGTCGACTTATCAGTCTGCATAAGTCGACTTGGCAGAGCGAAAAACAGCAACTGGAGAAGAGATCATAAGTCGACTTATCAGACCTGATAAGTCGACTTGGCAGAGCAAAAAACCAACAATCCAGAGCAGAACGTAAGTCGACTCATGCACCAACATAAGTCGACTTACCATAAGTCGACTTATGCCTGTGCATGAGTCGACTTATGACCAAAAATCTGCTTTTTCCAATTCTTCTCCACAATTCTCCACCTCGGCGAAGTTTTCCCAAAACTGAGCCGACACCAACCAAACAAATGCCTCACATGCTGAGACCCAAATGAGAGTGTGAACACTCACCCCAAATGTCGATGTCGCTCACCAAATCGGCTGCATCAAAATGACTGCCTACGTATCCTTTGCCCAAGGAATCAAGCCTTCACGTAGTTCACCCAAACGGCCTCCAAAGGCCCTCAATCAAATAGAAAAGTCTGCAACTCTTCTCCAATATCACCAAACGATCTGCAACTGATAGTATTCCCAATGACCCCAAATTGAGACAAATCAAACACCTCCACCTGAGGTAAACCAATGGCCATATCCAAACTATATCTACCAGCTGCAACTGAATCCAAAACCAATCCATCATCTGCATCCAAAACCAAATGATCTCCAACCTGTGTCACCTTAGCTGGAATCCCAAATGACGCAGTATGATCTGGAGTATGTGGAGTAATCTCCACCCAACGTGGAGTAGCATCACTCTCCACCTGCTGCGATATCCAAATGACCTGATCAACACTCTCCACCTGCCGAGAGTCAAAAGTGACATACCTGCTCAGAACAAAATCAGAAGCTCCCAAACGATAATCAACTGAGCCTCCGAACCCCAAACGCGCAATCGGATCCAATCTCACATCCACGATGTGACCAAATGCTGGGTATCCAAATATCCGACGCGACCCAAAATCTGAAGCAGCTCCACCAGATCTAATAACTCCTAAAGCAGCAGTCGGCGACCTATGCATAAGATGACCCAAATATGTCGAAGCCCGCACACCAATGCCAATGCTCGACATCAAACGCCGATCCTCCTCCAGAAAGGAACGACCCATCGAAACTGTCATCTCATCTCGTCGCCCCAAAGTCTCCACACCAATGAAGTGTCTCCTATTGCCGTGAGCTCGGCACCAACGCAAGAAAGGACCCCTACCAAAGCTGAAACAATGAGTTACCTTTCTGCCAATACACTTCTTCCAATTGTTGTTGACTTCTAGGACTTTACACCAACGGGAACTGGTCGCGACCCAATAATGCCTAGAACAATCACCAACTGTGGAAACCAAGATACGATTACCTCCCAATGATGCCTCCTTGGAAGGCCCCCAAATGCCTGACTGAACACCTCCAAAAAGACCCCTCGCTCGATGGATAGAAGTGCCAAACTCCACCACGGTCTCGCTCATCCTAATGTGCTCACAGGACTTCAATCTGCAGGTCATAGCACTCCTCAACAACCAATGCACGGTATTACCAATCATATACCCCAGCACCAAACAATGCCACAGTCTAGCCGAATCTGATGAAGTCGTCATTTCCCTATCAATCACCGTGCTTCCGTGCAAATAATACAAATTTCTTCTTCTGACGCCCTTCATCACAATCATGGACCCAAATGTAACCTTCAAGCGTGCATCCGCCAAGGTCACCCTATAGCCAGCTGCCTCCAAAGCTCCAAGTGAAATGATGTTCTTCTTCAACTGAGGAACGAACCTCACTCCAACCAACTCCCGAATCACCCCGTCACTCATCCTGATCCGAACAGTACCAATACCACCAATAGAGCATTTGTGATCATTCCCCATGAGCACGAAATCCCCTCTTTCCAACTCCTGAAAGCTGGAGAACCAATCCCTCCTAGGGCAAATGTGGTATGTAGCACCCGAATCCAATATCCACTCTGTAGAGTAGGCAACACAAACTGACGGCAGTGCAGATAACGAGTAGCCCGAAGAATCCGAATCTGAATCGTTGCCACTAGCCTTGACAACATTCGCCTCTGAAGCTTGAATAGCTTTTCCCTTATTCTTCCCGGCTCGATCAACTAACTTTGGGCAATCGGCTTTCCAATGTCCATCTTCTTTGCAAAAGGCACATTGATTCTTACGAACTCCAAGATGTGCCCCTCTAGACTGCGACCTCCCACTACGGTTTGGACCCTTTGCTCTTGCGACCAACGCCCCCGCTACCGGCTCAAACGAAGTCTCCTTATCCTTCTTTCGAAGCTGATAATTCACAAGTGCAGCGGTGACCTCACTATACGAAAGAGATGCCTTCCCATTAATAAGAGTAAGAACGAAGGTCTCATATTCCTCGTCAGGCAAGGAACTCAATAGCAACAACGCCTTGTCCTCATCTTCAATCTTAACATCCACATTCGCCAAATCCGCAAGAAGCTTCGTGTAGTGGTTCATGTGATCACCAATGGAGGTTCCTTTCTTCAACTGGAAGCGGTAAAGCCTCCTCTTCAAATGCAAGCGATTCTCCACACTCTTGGTCAAATACTTGCTCTCAAGGATCTCCCAAATCTTCTTTGCAGAAGTCTCATTGATCACATCATACTTTAGATCTTGAGTGAGACAAGACCTAATCACACCACACGCCGTTCGATTCATCTTTTTCCAAACCTTCTCATCAATGTTGTCCGGTTTCCCGTCCAACTCCAACGTATCTTCCAAATTTTGCGCGTTGAGCGCATCCATGACTTCGCATCGCCAAAGTCCAAAATTGTTTGTGCCATTGAACTTTTCCACATCAATCTTCATTGAGTGGATATTCAAGCTTTGGACGGTCTTCACGCCGGAAGTACTGCCCACAACTCCTTCTTTCTCGGCCATAATCCTCAAGGCACCACCAAACCAATGCGGAAACAAACGAGAAATAGATCCAAACTGAAAAAGACGAGATTTTTACAAAAAAAGATCCCACCTTTATCACCAAACGAAGCCCTAGATGAACTTCCAAAGCGATCTACTCCTCCAAATAGCCCAAGCGTTGCCCGTGCTCTGATACCACTTGTTGTGACTGATGCTTTGAGAAACCAAACCAACGAACGCCGAGAGAAAGACCAAACAAAACACAAACACCAAGGTTTTACGTGGTTCGGCAAATTGCCTACGTCCACGGGGCAAGAAGGGGGTGGGTTTTCACTAATAGAGAAGGAGAGTACAAATTGAGATTACAAATCGCTCAAACGAACCAACTAATCTCACCAACAAATCTCTCAATCTCTCAACCAATAACCCTAACAAATAGCTCAGAAAGATCTCTCTTTTTCTGTGCTCCAAAACCCCAAAACTCTCCTCACAAAACCCTCAAATCGTATTGGTATTTATACCAAAACAGAAACCCAAACAGACTGCAAATAGGAACCTGAACTTTCCAAAAAACCCGTCATAAGTCGACTTATCAGTCTGCATAAGTCGACTTGGCAGAGCGAAAAACAGCAACTGGAGAAGAGATCATAAGTCAACTTATCAGACCTGATAAGTCGACTTGGCAGAGCAAAAAACCAACAATCCAGAGCAGAACGTAAGTCGACTCATGCACCAACATAAGTCGACTTACCATAAGTCGACTTATGCCTGTGCATGAGTCGACTTATGACCAAAAATCTGCTTTTTCCAATTCTTCTCCACAGAATTGCTACTCTTGTAGGCACAGTTTGTTTGGAAGGAGGGTAGAAAGTATTAGGGGAAGGGAATTCAACAGTATACTTTGTTTAGTGTTTGTGAGAAAAGTAATGGAAGGGAAGGAAGGAAAATTTTACGCAAGAATTTTGTCATTTTGTCTCGAATTGAGATGAAGAAGAGGGAGAGGAAGGAGAATTAATCGTAAAAGACGTTTGACCTTCTATAGTTATGCATCAATGTCTGAGATTTGATTATAATATTATTTCTTTTTCTTTCCTTCCGAGTAAGATAAAGAGGAAAATAATCCTAAAGAAAATAAAGTAATTATAATATAAGTGATAGATTATTTTGATATAGATATAACATATGCACTATGTTAATGTATATTTTAAAGCCGATAGGCTCAATTGCACCTAGAGCTCGAGGCCTAGCTCCTAATGCTCCCAATTCAAGCCATCTCTTGGCACAACATTCCTAATAAAATCTCCTAACAGATCACACGCTGGCCAAATTGACTAGCCTAGCTCAATTACTGACAGATGTCATTCTCAATTGGCAACGACACACTGAAGAACCACAAATCTTAACCTCTCTTGTCAAGCATGCCCTATTAAAACATGTACAATCAAACCTGTTTCTCAATTCAATATCTATCAACCTCTACTTTTGGTTTAACATGTATTTTAGTTTTGCTTGCATCTTGTTGTAAATAATATTGCGATTTTCATTTCCAATGAAAATAAAATAGATAAATCATGGAAAAAAAAACCATGCCAAGTCTCAGATCGTGTTGATATAAATGAATAAATAGAGAATTTATTTGCAAATGTTCTTTGGAAAGATGTCATTTATATGGTTGGATTCCATAAATAAAAATGTGTTTAATTAGGACTATGTGGGTTTTTTTTATTTTTTTTGGAAGTAGTATGTGAACGTTAGTGCCATATTGACTATTTAACATTTCACTCTATTTATAATAATATAAGTATTATATTATGTATATCAAAGTTGTTAGAATGGATATATTTGCTTTCGTGCTAGTGAGCAAGCAGGTCTGAGCGTGTGGGCCGTCGCGTGGTCCCGTGCATGCTTATTTTGCATGTGCTGAATTGAATTGGCCCAAATGTTAGGAACGTTACAGCCACTTAATACATTTAATAACATTCATTGCCGTGGCTGACGCCTCAATTCATCAAAGTCCCAATAAATATAGTCTCATATGCTCATTCCAAGATACATAAAAATCAACCCTTCTCTTCTGATTGGTAGTTTTCTTCTACATTCCTCTACAAATTGATCCTTAGTTGCTAGTTTTGGAGAGTCTAGCAAACTAAAATAGCAATCGGGGTGTTTAACAGAAGAGTGCGCTTCTCTAAACTGTAGCTGTCTTAATCACAGAAGTGTTGTGCAGACCCAACGCAATCGTAGGTGGGTGTAGTTTTATCAAGGATGGTCCTCATTGCAGAGGGTGATTCAACTTTATATAAAGTATTTCTTAGTGAGTTTACAATCATGGTTTCTCTTCTTATGATCTTCTTTCTTATTTGTTTTCCTATGTGGTTTGTTTTGCTTCGGTGGAACTACAATAACTTTAATAGATGATTATTATTTTCCTATAATCTTGAAAAAATCATTTTCTGAAGTTATGTCTTCTTATTTAGGAGTTAGTTTTGATGCCTTTGCCCTTAAGATGGACATGTCTAGTATGCTAAAGAAGTTCATGAACCAGTTCTTCAAATGTATGCAACAACGGATGAAGATTTGGCTAAAGACTAATAGGACAGAAAATGATCCTAATAGTGTAGAGAAACCTGCATAGTGGATGGAGGAGGATCACATAGCTAGAGAATGCATTCTATTGGCTACGTCCAATGTGCTCTTTGACGTCCATTGTTCTTCTTTGGTCACTGTGAAGGCACTATGAGATGAACTGGATAGAAAATACAATATTGTAGGCCTCCGTCTTGAAAAGTATTCTACGTTCAAGTTATTAAAATTTCATAGGTGAGGGAAAATCTATGACAGAACAAACACATGAGCTTCTGTTTATTCTACATGCTCTATGAGAGGCTGAAATGGAACTTCCTAAAAAAATTTAAGTTATGGCAATCATCGAGAACTTTTCTCAATCACGGGAAAACTTTGGTTGTCTCTCAATTATTGAAAGAAAAGATAAATCTCGATGACTTGATGATTGTCTTAGCCATAGAAGAAGAGCATAAGAATCAGAAGCATATTATGTATGTTAAATTACCATCTTAAAACAAATTTTATAACTTTCGAGAAAAAATATAAGAACAAACTTAATAGTAAACCTGATAACAAAGTCAAGGCTACGGCTAAGATCCAAAAGAAACCAAAAGCATACAAACCGTGTTGGAATTGGATAGGTTGGACATTGGTAAAAGTTTGTCCTAATAAGATAACTAAAACTAATCGAGGATCTACTAGCCAGCCTTAGATTAACATGATTATGACTGAACTTATCGATTCTATTGAAAGGTATCTTTCTATTAACTTTGAATTACTATCTATTTAAGATCTCAATGAGTGGTTAGTAGATACTGGTGCAAATCTACACATTTGTGTTGATAAATTGTTACTTATATCATATCAGCATGCAAATAGAAATACCATGAAGATGAAAAACTCATCTGCAGCTAATGAGTTAGGATATTTATGAGTGGACCTAAAACTTCCTAAAGGGCGAGTCCTGTTATTACACAGGGTGCCTTCTATTCGTCGCGACATTATTAGCAGTTTATGTTTAGTTAGAGAGGGTATGGACTTGAATTCTTTCACCTAATTAAAATAGGTTGAATTGTGATAAATACTTATGAGTTTTCTTTCAAGTGTAATAAAGTAGTTATGCTACATTCTGGATCTTTTATTTTCAAGGGTTGTGATTTTGATGATATGTACAAGGTTAGAGCATAACTTGTTACTAGTTTTGAATTGAACAAAATTTTTATTTTTGATTATCTTGTTAGCAATTTTATTGAATAATCTAAAATTTGGTATAAATATCTTGGTTATATTAACTTTGATTATGTAAAAAGAATGATGAATTTAAACTTGCTTCTTAAACACTCTATAGATCATAGCAAAAAAAATTAAGTATGTGTAACTAACTACTAAACTGTTGGTTTTGGGGTGTGTAGACCCAAACCTGAGAACAAAATCAGAAGCTGGAAAATACCCCGATCAGTCGACCGAAGAAGTAGATCAGTTGACCGATTCGACTGTAGGAAAGAAGTTGGAAAACATCGTTCTGGTCGGTCAATTGGCGGGGTGCCTGATGCGGCATAAACATATACCAAAAATTGCAATTGCACAATTAATCAAGTTATAGTATAAAAAGTTATCGATCCCACGAGGAAGATGTTTGTAGAAAATTGTTAGAATCAGTTCGTATGTTGCGTGCGTGATAATTAGGAGTGATGATAGATGTGATTGTGGAGAGATGGAGAGAATGAGAATGATTGTGTGTGTGATGATAGATGTGATTGTGGAGAGATGGAGAGAATGAGAATGATTGTGTGTAAAAAAATGATATTGAGAGTGATAGATAAAGAATAAGAGAGAATGAGAATGATTGTGTGTAAAAAAATGATATTGAGAGTGATAGATAAAGAATAAATGAAATCATAAGGAAAGAAAGGAAAAATGAAGGAAATAAAAATCAAGAAAATAAAAGAAAAAGAAAAATAAAGAAAGAAAAAAAAATAAGGGTTCAATTAAAGATATGAGGAATCTAGAATTGAACCCACCTCAAAAGAAAATACAATTCCCTAGAGGGTTCTAGCCTCAAGGTGAATCAAAGAATATGAAAATAAAGAAAAATAAAAACTAATCCCAAGAGGGTTCTAGCCTCAAGGTAAATAGTACAAGAAAATAAAATCTAACTACAAAATAAATTACAAAAACTAAACTACAAAATAAATTATAAGAATTAAATGCGAGAAAATAAATCTACTCTATAAGTATGAAATAAATCTACTCTATAAGTATAAAATAAATCTAAGGTAAGAGGGTTCTAGCCTCTTGGCTATTTAAGCAAGAAAATAAAAAGATAAAAAAGAGGGTTCTAGCCTCTTGGCTATTTAAGCAAGAAAATAAAAAGATAAAAATATTAACAAAAAGGAAATTTACCACCCAAGAGGGTTCTAGCCTCAAGATGAAAGCAAACCTCACTCTTGATCTTCATCTTCATCCCATCTTCATCTTCATCATCAAACAAAGAGAAGAAAAAAAAAATATGAAGAGGTAAAAAAATTCTTTTATTGATTGTAACAAAAAGTTATAAAATTAGAAGGTCTTCTCAATTAAGAGTAACCCTCCTCTCCAAATGGAGTTACAAACTTTTTCACACTCCCAACCCCTCACTCTCTACCCCTATTTATAGTAAACATCAGTGAATAAGAGCCATTGGATCAAACTTGAGCCCCAAGACAAGCAAAATCAGCCATTGACTCGTGCTATAGTAAGGCATCGATGCTGGTATCGATGCTAGCATCGATGCCCCCATCGATACCCACTATATCCTAATTTTGATTTCACATATAGCTTCGTCTCATCGAGATAGGTGATTTTTATATATTATATATTAAATTTCTCATTTCGAATTGGGAGATATCGTCTTTTTTTTGTGGCCAACCATTTTGAATATGATTTTTTTTCATATTGGATTTTTGATTTTCTCCGACTTCTACAGGCTACTCGGCTTGATTCTGGGCTTCAATAAAAGGTTATAAAATAAGGAAGTTTGAGTCTTTTGGGCTTTTATTCATTATTTCTTAATTAACCTATAATTAAAGATAAAAACAATTATTGGTGGTATATTTATTCATGTAAAATAGATAATGAGAGTATAAAATTGAATAAAAATGTGATTATCAGTGCTACTAGTCGACCGACAACATACACGAAATAGGTTGAAATCTCTTATCGGTCGACCGATGCAAGTTCATTAGTCGATTGATATCGAGTCATCTTGTTTCCTGGTTCGATTTGGAATCTGTTTTGAGTTAGGGTTTTATATATTTCTTGAACGTTCTTTTGTGATATAGTACACGAAAAAGAGAGGATTTTGAGAGTACTTTGAGATCGGAGATCTTAGAGAGAGTGGCCTATTGCAAGCTTTGTAATTTTCTTCAATAATCAAGAAATTTCTGGTGTAGATCCCGAGGACGTAGGTATGTTTGCAGAACCTCATTAAATCTGGTGTTCTCTCTTTTATTTATTCTTTCCTGCAAGTTTTTCGATTCGATGTGATTTCTTACTTGCTAATTGTTCGTCGCAAGATTCGGAGGGCACTGGTTGTTGATTATTCAACCCCAACAACTGGTATTAAAGCTTCGTTCGGTAAGCGTGAGAGCTATGGTAAAAGAAATCAAATCTAAGATTGAGAAGTTTGACGGATCAGACTTTGCCTACTGAAAGTCATAGATGGAGGGCTATCTATACCAGAAGGATCTTTACCGTCTGTTGATGGGAAAAGCTAAGGGAAAGAAGAAGGATGAGACCGACGAGGATTAGGAAATACTGGATCGAAAGGCTCTAGAGCAAATCTGGTTGTCGCTCGCAAAATCAGTCACCCATAATATATTGAAGGAGAAGACGATGGTGGGGCTTATGGAAGCGCTTGCAAAGATGTACGAGCAACCGTCAACTACAAACAAGGTTCATCTTGTCAAGACACTCTTAAACCTCAAGATGTCAGAAGGATACTCCTTCACGTTGCATCTCAGCGAGTTCAACATGATTGTTGATCAACTCATCTCCCTCGACACGTTTAATAATGAAGTGAAAGCTCTACTAATACTATCACAGTTGCTGGATAGGTAGGCAGGTTGTGTGACCGCAATTAACAACTCGGCAGGAAAGGAGAAGTTAAAGCTGAGCGAGGTTGTTAGTATGATTCTATCCGAGGAGGTTAGAAGAAAGTCGATCGAATCAGAAAATTCAGGTTCAGCCCTAAATTTCGAGTAGAGAGGCTAAAGTTAGAACAAGGGTAACCAAAACAAGAGGCGGTCGAAGTCGAAGAAAGGTCGAACTCGAAGGTGAAGCCTATCAAAAGTAAGTGTTAGAACTGAGGCCAGGAGGGCCACATGTCTTCAGTCTGTAAAGTGCCAAAAGATATAAATGAGAATGAGGCTCTTGTTAGGACTCATGTTTATGAGCCTACTCACTAATTTAGTTTTGATGATTAAACAAATAATTTATAACTGTGTGTTTCCAGTGTTTTGTATTTATCATATATCCAGATCGATGATATCTGAAATGAAGCCAATGCAAATCAAGTCAAAGATTCAAGAACAAGCTTCATATGCAACTACTTAGGTATATTAGTTTAGGATTTATATATTGTGTGTAAATACTTCAAGCTCAATATTCTCAGACACACACATTCTTTGTTTTTATCACAATTTGGTTATTTTTATGAAAATATTATGTTATTGGTTTATGGACAAAATTATTCATGTATACATCTTTTAGTATCTTTTAGTAAGTCTATAAATCAATGTAAAAAGGTTTCATAACTTGGTTTAAGTCAAGTGTCAAAAATCAAGAGTGTTATATAAACATGTATTGGTGAGTCTCTGAAAAATAAAGAGTTTTCACAAACGAGAAATGATATTTCAAAATTTTCTTTTATAACATGTTCATTTTCATGTTTATAAATATTTTCCAGAATTTTACTGTTATTAGAATTTATTTGTTATTTTTAATTGTATTTTAAAAGCCAGAATTCTAAAAATCTAAGTATCAGGTTTTTTGGTTTTCGGTCGACCAAACGTGATGCACTGGTCGAACGGCCAGAAAGAGTTTTCAGTGTTTAGTTTTTAGGGTGTTTCAGTTGGCCAACACACTTATATCGGTCGACCGATAGACGGTCAACCGATAGCTTGTATTGGTCAACCGATAGACACCCATCGGTCGACCGACACAAGTCTACCGGTCGATCGAAAATGTGTCCATCGCACAGTAACGACTAGTTTTCTAGTTTGCTGATTTTTTGGGTTTTTGTATTTTTGCTTGGATTTTCTTGGTTTTTGGGCTTTGTTTTGTGATCCTATATATACTCCTTACCCACAAACTTCTGAACTAACTAAGAAAAATAAAATACAAGTTTTGGGCAAATTTGTTTAGTGTTTTAAAGTGTTTTACAAGTGTTTATATGAAGTAGTTTTCACAAGAGGAGGAAGAGATCATCTATTTCGTGTTTGGGCTTCAATCTCAATCTCTTTCACTCTTGTTTTTCAGAGAAGGTTTCTCTAAACTCAATTTTATATTTTATATATTTATTGATTAACCAT
>NC_033796.1:44685705-44712602 GCF_001876935.1 Asparagus officinalis | reverse complement strand
ATGTTTTCATTAAGCTAGATTTCATATTAAGTTTAGTTTTGTTATTGCTCATTGATCACATACACCACCTATTGAGCTTTTAGCATTTCATACATTATATAATTGGGTTATGGTGAGTGATACATTGAGTGTGAGCTTAATTGAGTTCTCATCTTGTTAGAGAGCAAATCTATTTATAATTTGAGCTTTGTTGTTTGAGATCATATTGTAATACACAAGTACACCGAGAGGAGTGGTTGGTGAGAGACATGGTCAATTCCAATAGAAGTGGCGTCGGTTGTAAAGCCTAGGGAGAGGTTATAAATCCGTGCACTTGAGGAAGGTGACACAGGCTGAGGAAGGTGACACAGACTAGGCCAACACTTAGAGGGTGTTTTGTGTGATTGCATTGTGAGAGTTATAAACGTCTATCAGTGAACATAGAAAATTGATTGTGTAGTTGATTTTGAGATATTGGAGATTCTCCTCAAGGGTGAGGAGCGGAGACGTAGGTCGAGAGTGACCGAACTCTGTGATCATATTGTGTATTTATATTTGTTATTTGCGCATTATCTCATTTGAATCTTGTGTTTTTATTTATTTCGCTCTTGTTTAATTACATATCCTTGCTCATAACTTGTTGAATATCATACTTGCTTGTATAGATTGTTAATAAGATTTAATTTGGCATTAATATTGGATTAGATTAGCAAATATCCTATTCACCCCCCCTCTAGGATAATTTTATTTGGTATCAGAGATTGGTGCTCTTGATTTGTGGCTTAATTGCCTAGAGTCAAACATCCAAGTTTTATATCTTGCTAATTTAATTTTGAGATTATTTATATTGCTTGCATAATTTATCATGGACATGCATGGTGCACCTAGTTTAGGCTATGCCATTAATATTGCTCCAAGAATTGATAATTTCCCATATGCTCAATGGTATGTTAGATTTAAACTTTTTGTTAGATCTAGATATTTTGATTTGTGAAAATTATTGATTATGTTTATGTTGTACCCACTTTGGAGAAATCCAAGTGGAGTAATAATGATAAGAAAATATTTACAATGAACAAGCACTTGTTAGAATTTTTACTTAATACTTTTGATACTTGTATTTGTAACAAACTTGATTCATTTGATAGTACTTACATATTATGAAAATTCATAAAAGCATATTAAAAAAACTTGGAGGAGATTCGACGCGCTTTGTTGGAATCCACTTTAAGTAATAATGGAGCATCATCATCATGCACACGGCCACTAGGCGATAGCCCTAGTGAGGTATGCGATTCGGATTCCGAAAGTGAATTATCGATTAGTGAACTTGCATGTGCATATGATAGATTAATGCATGCCTATAAAAAGTTGTATAGTAATTTTATAGATTTAAAAAGCAAGCATGTAAATTTAAAATCCGATCATGAGACACTAGCATCTAAATTTGATATCATTGCTAATGAAAATGTGAATCTTAAAGAAAGCAATGAAAATTAAAAATTAAAATTGCTAGTTTATCTCATGAGAAAAATAATGCCTTATTAGAAGTAAAAAATATTAGAAATGAATTTGATACCTTCAAGAATGACCATATATGCTCTACTTCTAATAACAATGCTTTTGTGCAAAATAATGAGTTGAATCATGTCAATAATCGTATATCATCTCTAGATTCAACACTAAAAACATACATTGCAAATAATAATAAGCTTATGGACTTGTGTGCAAAGTCCTATGTAAATTCTTCCAAAACACTTGCACACTATGCACACATGTATAACAAAATTTATAAATCCTCTATTTGTGACCGTAAAGGCCATCTTGCTAACTTTTGTTATAATGCAGAAAAATTCATAGTCTAGCAATGTTGCTACTTGTGCATCCCATTAATCTTCATCACAACATACACATACACATGCAAACAAAGTATATCATAAGCATGCACATGTGTATAAATGTGATTATTATGGTCATTTTGGTCATTTGACCAATTTTTGTTTTGATTTGAAAAGAGTTTCTTATTTGCAAAATGCTTTTAAAAGACTATCTATGTTTGCAAATGATTCACGTGCACAACCACAAGGTCAACAAAAACAAATGCACCTCTTTCATTGCATATATTGCAATCGAAAAGGTCATTTGCATGCATTTTGTTATGACTGTGTCCGTGCATAAAATACACCCAAATAGGATCATAATCCAAGGGCATTGAGCTTAAATGATAGGGGTCATGTCCTTAAATCTTTCGGCACCAAAAATACTTGGGTGCCAAAATAAGGTTAATTTTGTTTATTTTGTGATTTTTGATTGTTTGATTTTTTTGTTTTTGGCTTTCATGTGTTTAAAAGATTATTTGTGTTTAAATCTAGTTTGTTAAACAAAATTATGAAAATTCTTACAAATTATTTAAAAGAAAAATATTTTCTTATTACTTTTGAAATGATTTTGATTGATTTATTCATTATTGAACACATTAATAAATAATATTTCAAGCTTTTCAAGCTATTAGTTTATATGCATAAGCATTGTGTTTCCAGGCTATCATCAGTCGACCGATCCGTCACAATCGGTCGACTGATAGATAGGAACCAGTTGATCGATCACTGAGGATCAGTCGACCGGTCAGAGTGTTTTTCTGAGCTTCCGAGTTCTCTGTTTTTGGATGTTTTGGCCTTCATTACCTGACCCATTTAGAACCCGTCTACATTTCTCTTCATCCCAACCTTGATTCATTTCTTGGATAAATCATGGCCCTCAATTCCTCAATATATATATCAAAACCCTCATCCAAAACCCTATTTTCTTCATCAACTCAAGATTCTAGCCGGTCCTCAAACCCTAGCATTTGAGCTCCGCTAGTCGACCGCCGCTACCTCTTCGGTCGTCCAGTCATCTGCTATTACCGAGTTCATCCCCCACTTTGCTCAGTATAACTTCTCACCTTCCTTTTTAATTCTCCATGAATCTAACTTTATCTAATTTCTAGGGTTTCATATCTAGCTCTATGTTCCTATATTGTGGTGCTTGGACCTATTTTTTGTCATCATGTCTGTGCCAAAACGATCTAGAATCAGTAAGGGTAGCTTTCCTAAACCTGTTCCCTACGAAAATTATCTTCGAAATGTTACCTTACTTGAAAAATATTATAATATCTGCAAATTGAAAATTGTTCCTGGTAGATTGGTTAATTTTAAGGATCTCTTTTGCTATCAAAACCATACCTATTTTCATAATATGGGACTCCATTGACATTCTCTCTCACAAAAATAAAGTACCACATTATCCTGAACTTGTTTATCTCTTTTATGCTAATCTAACTCTCATAGAAACTGATGATGGTAACCCCCCCCTTATCCGAACCCGTGTTAAGGATCGTGAAATAATTTTCTCATCTGTAGAATTAGCTGATATCTTTAATATTCTTGTTGGCGACATTCTTCTTCATGATGTTCAGCATGATGATCCTACAGTAAATTCTTTTATATTTCTCCCTGGTAAAGATTATCCAATGTCAAACAGTTCCATTAATCCCACTACTAAATTAATTGTCAGGATCATAGCTTATTACTTAATCCCTAAGACTGGAAGCTATGATCATTTTTCTCCAAATAAGGTGGTTGCTGTTTATTCTATCTTTTCCAAAATCAAGGTCAATTAGGGAAAGGTCTTTTTCAATATTATGTCTGGCACTCACACTAAGTTTCTCCCTTTTGGCTCTCTCATCACCTAGCTCATCACTCAGTTTGGAGTCGATCTCTCAGATGAACCCAGTCTTGAACCTAGTTATGAATTCTTTGATCGTACAGCTCTTATCAGGATGGGCCTCTTAGAATCCCATCTATCTCATCCCCAAGTCTCCTTTGCTTCTTCTGGTCGTGCATCTTTATCTCGCCCATCTAGTTCTAGGGCTCTTCCTCCTGCACCCACTTCTAGTATCCCAGATTATATAGTTCATAGTATGGATAGGTTAGAAGAGGGAGTGTATGCTCGCTTGTTTGATTATGAGCAGAGGTAGGAAGAGATTCGTGCTGAAGCTCAAGTTTGGCATGGTGAGGTACTTAGGAAGGTTGACAGGCTTGAGAGCAACTAGGACATAGGATTCTCCAATATTGAGAGTATGCTTGATGATCTTTTCAGGATTGTGCAGCATCGTCATTCTCCTCTGGGTCCGGGACCATCAGATCATTGAAGACAAATTTCATTTGGACTTGTTTATTTTTTATTTTGAACTATGTGTTTTTATTTTTATTTTGGATTGTAGTTGTTTTTAAGAGTTGAACTATGTATTTTGGCTTGGTTTGGGGTGAACAATGTATGATATCATTGCCAACACTTATTTTATATATTTTAGCTTATGGTTCATCTAATTTGTGTCTTACGTTTGTGTGGTTAGTGTTTTATACTTGCTCACATAGCTTTCATGCATATATATCTCTTGTGAGGTAAATTAACAGGTGCTTGTAGAGTTTTTTTTTTAATTATTTTGCCATAATCATCTTTGTATGTGGCATCTTGATAGGGGGAGTCATCCCTATTTATGTTTATATTCACCCATGCATATAGGTAGGGGAGCTTTAGCTCTCTTTCTATTATTTTCCCATTTTGATGTTGCCAAAGGGGAGAAAAAGTGAGTATTATGGTTTTATTGTTGTTGTATTTGTTTTATATATTTATTGAAAACTTGTTTATCATCATCAAAAGGGGGAGATTGTTAGGGCTCATGTTTATGAGCCTACTCTCTAATCTAGTTTTGATGATTTAACAAACAATTTATAACTGTGTGTTTTCAATGTTTTGTGTTTATCATATATCCAGGTTGATGATATCTGAAATGAAGCTAATACAAATCAAGTCAAAGATTCAAGAACAAGCTTCATATGCAACTACTTGGGTATATTAGTTTAGGATTTATATATTGTGTGTAAATACTTTAAGCTCAATATTCTTATACACACACATTCTTTGTTTTTATCACAATTTGGTTATTTTTATGAAAATATTGTGTTATTGGTTTATGGACAAAATTATCTCTGTATACATCTTTTATTAAGTCTATAAATCAATGTAAAAAGGTTTTATAACTTGGTTTAAGTCAAATGTCAAAAATCAAGAGTGTTATATAAATATGTATTGGTGAGTCTTTGCAAAACAAAGAGTTTTCACAAACAGGAAATGATATTTCAAAAATTTCTCTTATAACATGATCATTTTTATGTTTATAAACATTTCCCAGAATTTTACTATTTTTGGAATTTATTTGTTATTTTTAATTGTATTTTAAAAGTCAGAATTCTAAAAATCTAAGTATCAGCTTTTTTTTGGTTTTCGGTCGACCGAACGTGATGCACCGGTTGACCGGCCAAAAAGAGTTTTCAATGTTTAGCTCTTAGGGTATTTCAGTTGACCGACACACTTATATCGGTCGACCGATAGACACTCATCGGTCGACCGACACAAGTCTATTGGTCGACCGAAAATGTGTCTGTTGCACAGTAACGACTAGTTTTCTAGTTTGTTGATTTTCGGGTTTTTTTTCTTTTTTGCTTAGATTTTCTTATTTTTTGGGTTTTATTTTGTGATCCTATATATACCCCTTACCCACAAACTTCTAAACTAACTAAAAAAATAAAATACAAGTTTTTGGGCAAGTTTGTTTAGTGTTTTACAAGTGTTTATGTGAAGTGGTTTTCACAAGAGGAAGAAGAGATCATCTATTTCGTGTTTGGATCTTTTTATTAAGCTAGATTTCATATTTAGTTTAGTTTTGTTACTGCTCATTGATCACACACACCACCTATTAAGCTTTTAGCATTTCATAGATTATATAATTGAGTTGTGGTGAGTGATATATTGAGTGTGAGCTTAATTGAGTTCTCATCTTGTTAGAGAATAATTCTATTTGTAATTTGAGCTTTGTTATTTGAGATCACATTGTAATACACAAGTACATCGAGAGGAGTGGTTGGTGAGAGACGTGGTCGATTCTAAGAGGAGTAGCATCAGTTGTAAAGCCTAGGAAGAGGTTGTAAATCCGAGCACTTGAGGAAGGCGACATGGGCTAGGCCAATACTTAGAGGGTGTGTTGTATGATTACATTGTGAGAGTTGTAAACGTTTATCGGTGAGCATTGAAAACCAATTGTGTAGATGATTTTGAGATAGTAGAGATTCTCCTTAAGGGTAAGATGCGGAGACGTAGGTCGAGGGTGACCGGTCTCCATGATCATATTGTGTGTTTGCGTTTGTTATTTGCGTACTATCTCATTTGCATTTTGTGTTTATGTTTATTTCTCCCTTGTTTAATTACATATCATTGCTCATAACTTGTTGAATATCATACTTGCTTGGATAGGATATTAATAAGTTTTAATTTGGTATTAATATCGGATTAGATTAGCAAATACCCTATTCACCCCTCCCCCCTAGGGTAATTTCAGCTCATATTGTGCAATATGTCTTGATCCTTGTTATGGATAGTGACACTGATTCATGGGTTATTCATTCGGGAGTCTCATTCCACGCTACCGGTAATAGAAATCTTCTTCAAAACTATGTAGCAGGTGACTTTGAGAAAGTGCACTTGGCGGATAACGGGCCTTGTAGTATTGTGGGAAGAGGCGATGTGTAGATTCAGATGAATGGTTCTAAGTGGTATCTGAAGAATGTCAGGCATGTACCAAAGCTGAAGAGGAATCTTGTTTCAGTTAGCCATCTTAGAGCAAAAGGCTACGTTTCAAAATTTACCGGGGGATTCGTGGAAGATTTCTAACAATACTATAGTGGTTGCTCGTGGTAACTAAACCGGAACTCTCTATTTAACTTCACATACGAGTGACACCCTCGCAAATGCAGCTGGCAATGAAAGTGCAGATCTGTGATACAATAGGTTGGGACACATGAGTAAAAGGGGTATGAAGATTTTACACTCTTAGGAAAAGCTATCCGACATCGATTCAATGAAAGTTGGTGTTTTTAAAGACTGCATCTACGGGAAGCAGAAAAAGGTCAGCTTTCAAAAGAGTGGACGACCACCCAAAGCTCACAAGCTAGAGCTTGTTCATACAAATGTATGTGGTCCAACTAGCGTATCTTTTCTTGGCAGTTCGGCGTACTATATCACCTTTAGCGAAGATCACTTGAGGAAGGTATGGGTATACTTCATGAAGCACAAGTTAGAGGTGTTTGGGATCTTCAAGAAATGGAAAGCCATGGTAGAAAACGAGACAGATCTGAAGGTGAAGTGTCTGAGATTGGACAATGGTAGAGAATACAAGCTGGAGGAGTTCAAGAAGTTTTGTGCTCTGAAAGAGATTCGGTTAGAGAGGACTACTCTAGGAACACTGCAACAGAATGGTATTACAGATAGAATGAACAAAACATTGACAGAGCGTGCGAGGAGCATGCGTCTACATGTAGGTCTACCTAAGATGTTTTGGGCGAACACGGTGCATACATCAGCTTACTTGATAAATCATGGGCATTAATTCAGTTCCATTAGATTTTGGGATTCCAGAAGAGGTTTGGAGTGGCAAGAAAGTTAATCTCTCATACTTGAGGGTCTTTGGTTTGAGAGGGGAAAAAATCCAAAATCTAGGAAATGGAGTGCGTTGCCTAAAAGGACAAATGAAAAAAAATTAGAATTTTTTTCTTTCAGTTACATTTTGGTTATTTGTGAATTACATGTGGTAAGATCCTATGAGAAAATGATGAAATTCAAGGCGGTTATGAGAGACTCCCCAGAGTTCAGAGGTTTATATAAGGTAAATAAAATTCAAAATGTTTACATGAACCCCCCACCTCACCTCTAAAGTTCAGAAGAGTTATGTGAAGTTAACCAAAATTTTAATCGAACAAATAGATTAAAGGTCCAGATCACCTGCAATCTTTCTAGGTTACATTGAGAACGCTTATGCTTTGAGATTTTCAGTTATAAAGTTTAAAATCGCAAGCATAGATGTTAACAATATTGTTAAGTTTTGTGATGCAATATTTTTTTAGAATGTTTTTCCAATAAAAATTAAGATGTCTCAAAATATTTCTAACGAAGATCCTTTTACTATCTTTACTTTTATTCTTGATCATGTGGTAAGGATGATAAATGTGGGGCAGAAAGTTTTAAATCCATATCTAATGGATCCAAGGATTTAAATGAATCTTAGAAGGAGCAAGAGAGCAATGATTGTCAATGATTTTGGAAGTAATTTTATTACTTACAATATCCAGGAGGATCCTACTACCTACATAGCTGTTGTGGCCTCAAAAACGGTAAAGGAATGGAAGGATGTTATGAAAAGTGAGATGGATTCCACTGTCCCTAATGGAACACAAGAATTAGTTGATATCCCTTCTAGTTGCAAAACATTTGGGTGTAAGTGTATGTTTAAAAGAAAACAAAAACCATATGTAATTGTAAAAAAGTTTAACGGTAGACTTATTACCAAACGATTCAAATAAGTAGAAGGAATTGATTTCTTTAACACATACTCTCCCATAAATGCTTATTACATTGGCTTCCATACATCATTTCACTATCCACCAGATGAATGTGAAACCTGCTTTTCTTCATGATTTCCTTAAAGAAGAGATTTATGTTGATCAGCTTGAGAGATTTATAACACCTAGTAATGAAAGATAAGTACACCTAGTAATGAAAGATAAGTATGTAAACTTGTGAAGATTTTGTATAGACTTAAACATGCCCCTAAACAATAGCATCAAAGGTTTCACACAACTATCACTTTTTTTGGTTTTAATATGGTTGAGTCTGATAAGTGTGTTTATAATAAAATAAGAGGTAATTCATGTCTTCTTTGTGTATATATGTAGATGATATTCTGTTGTTTGGATCTAACATTAGAATAATCAATGAAACTTAGTCATTATTGAGTAGTGAGTTTGATATAAAGGATATGAGTATAGTTAACATGATTCATAGCCTTAAACTGATTAGATCAGTAGAGGGCATAGCAGTTTTTCAATCTCACTATATTGAGAAAGATTTTAGAGAAATTTGGCTATAACAATTATAAGCCCATCAAATCCCATACAATCCTTTAGTGGCTCTCTACAAGAATGGAAGTGGGGTCTCTATATCTCAATTGATATATTCTCAAAGGATTGGAAGCTTAATGTATCTTGAAATTACACCAGTCCAGATATTTCATACTTAATGTCAAAGTTTAGTAGATACACTAGTTGTTCAAATAGGACTCCTTGGGAGGCATTGGATAGAATACTTCGGTATCTAAATGGAGCAATTCTCTTACGCTGGATTATGGTAGATTCCCTCCTATTCTATTGTTGTACAGTGATGTTGGCTAGATTGTTATGGGCTTTGGTAGCAACGGTTATACAGGGTATTTATTAACTTTGTGTGGCAGCGCTGTCTCCTAGAGGTCTATTAAATAGACCATTTTGTCATGGTCTACTTTTGAGGTTGAGCTGTATGCCTTGGATACCACTAGTTAGAAGTTGAATGGCTTAAATGACTTATGTCTCAGTTGCCTATGGTTAGCAACTTTATTCCTGCAATCTCTATGTGTTGTGACAATATGACCATAATTGCAAGTACTGAGAGTTGAAAGTACAACTACAATACTTGAGATCATATCCAAATGCGGATAAAGATCATGAAAAAGTTTGTGAATGAAGGGGTGATAGCTATGGACTTTGCCAAGTCTAAGGACAACAAAGCAGATCCTTTTAGGCTTCGTTTGGATACCATTGTGTTTTCTTTGTTGTGTTTTTGTAAAAAACACCATGGTGTTAGTGTTTTTCCCTTAAAACGTTTTCAAACCACCTTTGATCAACACGAGTTTGACCCATTACAATATTAGTATTAAACATATTATTAATATATTATATATTAATTATAATAAAATATATTGTGAATAAAATGTTATAATATTTAGTTTACATTATTATAGTATTAGAAGTATTAAATACAATGCAATATCAAAATTGTATAATGTATTATAATATTATACGTACTTAATGAGTTATATTATATTATAATTATTACATATTATTTTCAAATAATTATATATTTAATTATTTTCGTATATCAATTTGTTATTGTTATATATTATATTAATATTTTTATAATAATGTTATTTTATTATTAATATAATATTATACTATTATTCATATAATATAATATTATACTATTATTCATATAATATAATTTACTAGTATGTTATTAATAAATTAATATATTATAAATATTTTAATATTATATAATATATTATAGTTTTTAATATGTTATAAATATATTACTATTATATAATATTTTATAATTATTAATTTATTATAGTTTATTATTAAAAGTTAATAATATTATAGCGATTATACTATTGTGTAGTATATTATTATATTTATATTATTATTTATTATCAATAACTTTTTTATTATTATTTATTAATTTATTTATATTTTATTATTATTTATTATTATATAATACATTGTTAACATATTAAATACTAGTATTTAATATTTTATTATATTTTTATATAAGATATTTTATTTATTATATTTTTATATTATTTAATAAATATTATTAATATATTAGATTAACTATAATATAGTATAGTATAGTATAATAAGCATGTTGATAATAACTCTATGTTAATTATATTTAATATATTATGTTAGATGTTATATTAACACCTTCTCAAACTCAAAACCAAAACACCAAAGTTAAAACACCTTTTAGGTGTTTTGAAATAAGTATTGTGTTTTTTGTTCGAGGATGATTTAGCTCAAAAACACCATGGTTTTCAAACGCATTGTGTTTTGTTTTTGGCAAAAAACACTATGGAAATAAGTAAAACATCATGGTTTCCAAACGGAGCCTTAAAAGACTTGAGTTGCTAGTGATTCTTAAATCTAGGTTGGGGATAGGACTGAAAATTACTTAATTCGTCAACAATAGCAAGCCAACCTATCTGAGTGGAGATTCCACAAAGTAGGTTCAATGTGGTAACAATAACCTAATGGGCTAACTAAACACCTAATCATAGATTGACAATTAGTATCTGAGTCTATCCCCAAATATATCTAGAAGGTGTTGCTCGCTGCTAGGATAGTAAGAGCGTCTGACTCTACATGAGACCAAATCTTTAAGATGAGATGTAAGCGGTGCAATCCCGAAGATGCCAACTATACGGACATGATAGTATGGCTACAATTAAAAAAAAGTAAGTTATTCCTCAAAAATGTTTATGAATAAATGTAAGAATGAACGGTCATAATGTGTCAAACCTAAAGATTACTACTATAGCCTATATCATGCTGTTACCAATGAACATCACAACCTCAAAAGTTCAAGTTCAAGACGTAGTTTCACTTCATTCCTGAGATGATAAAATTGGATGACTGTAGAGGAGTTTCAAAATCAAAAGATACCCACTCTAAAAGCATGATATGCATAATTTTTTGTGCTTTCAACTATGGAATTATGGGGGATTATTAATATAAATGAATAATTAGAGGATTTATTTACAAATTTTCTCTGGAAAGATACCATTTATATTGTTCGATTCTATATATGAAAAAGTATGCTTAATGAGTAGTATTTGAGTGTTGGTTCCTTATTGACTAATTGAATACATTTCACTTGACTTATAGTAACATAAGTGTCATATTAGGTATAACCAAATGTTAGAATATACATATTTGCTATCGCACGAGCGAGCATGCCGGCACGAGCCTGCGGACCGTGCATAGGGGCCATGCACACGCTCATTTTGCTTGTGCTGAATTTAGTTGGCCCAAACATTACAAATATTACACTCTAGTTGTGAATAACAGTTAAAGCCATTTAATGCCTTTAATGGCATTCATTGTCTTATCTGACTGCTCAATTCAGTGGAGTCCTAATAAATAGAGTCTCCTCTACTCATTCGAAGCTATAGAAAATCAAGTCTTCTCTTTTGATTTTCAATTTTCCTTTACATTCCTCTGCAAGTTGTTCCTTAATTGCTAGTTTCGCAGAGTCTGATGAACTAAAGTAGGAGTCAAGGTGTTTAATAGAAGAGTGTACTTCTCTGAACAACAATTATCTTATTCTCGAAAGTGCTGTGCAAACCCAATGTAACCGTAGGTGGGGCATAGTTTCTTCAAGGTTATCTCTCATTACAAAAGGCGATTCAACTTTCTATAAAGCATTTCTTACCAAATTTACAATTAATGATTCATGTCCTTATTGTATGCTATTCTTTATTTGTTTTCCTATGTGGTTTCTTTTGCTTTGGTGAAACGACAATAGCTTTAATGGATCATGCTTATTTCCTATAGATCTTTTATGTTCAAAAGGGATGTTCAGCATTAAAAGGTTACGATACATTCAAAAAAAAAAAAAAAAAAAAAAAAAAAAAAAACAAAAAATTAAAAAACAATAAAAAAAAAAAAAAAAAAAAAAAAAAAGAAAACCAAAGATTGAATACTATATGAACCTTATCACATGAGAATGAATATGAGGTCAAATAGTCGCATGAGGTGGCCAAGTCTTATCTGTTACCTATTTGCAGTCCTCGTGTGATGTCCTATATATAAAAAGCAATCTACATAAATTATGCAAGCAAACAGCTATCAGATATTGTTAAAACACTTATGTGATCTGAATTCTAAAACGATGGCTATCTTAAAACATAATTGATATTATTTCACTGCGGAATTAAGTGTTTTATGCTTGATTTAGACAATACAACGTCAAGATACTTATATATTGGACCAAAATTGTGGTTATCATATCTATTGACAACGTATTGCAATTATGTTTTGGTGTTTGATGACAAAAGATTTGTCCTGGATGGTTCTTCACCAACAAATTCATGGAATCAGAACCAAAATCGTTGGTTTAATTCAATGCCCTCGGATTGATAGCTTAACTATAATTAATTGTCTCCATCTTTTGATCGATTGCCTCTGTGTGATAATTATGATCGACCTCATTGTTCTGTATTCTAAGTAGCCTTTGCGTACAACTTGATAGCCTTCTTGAGCTCAAGAGCAACGAGAGCACGCACCATCTAATTGATGACGCATAGTCGCAGCCCATTTGTTCACTCTGATTTAGAAATCTTAAAGACATGTTTGGCAACAATTCAAAATGGAGCTAGGACGCTCATGTGACCCAGCCCCTGTAGTTTCATCCTCGTGTAGAACCAAAAATACAAGACAATATTGTGTTTCAGCCCTTATTTTCTCTGCTAACTAAGCATAGAAAGAGGGAAAAAAAAATAAAACCCGAAAATACCCCTCCCCTCTTTCTCCCCTCTTTCATGGAGATCACAATTGTTGTGCTCTGATACCACTTGTTGTGCGCGGCGGCCAAACGATGGAGGTGCCGAGAACAAATACCAATGCCAAGAGAGAAAGCAAAACAATCCAAAATAACGACATAAAGATAAACAAACGAATTTTACGTGGTTTGGCAAATTGCCTACGTCCACGGGGCAAGAAGGGGATGGATTTTCACTAATAGAGAAGGAGAATACAAACAGAGATTATAAATCCACAAACTAATCTCTCACACAAAGCTCTCAATCTCTCAAACAAAACCCTAGCCAATAGCTCCAGAAAAGACTCTTTTTTGTGCTCCAAATATCCCAATACTGCTCTCCCCCGAAACCCTAAAATGTGTTTAGGATTATATATCAACACAAAATAAAACGGGTCAGAAAATCAAAACGTGACTCAGACCCGACTGGCGGTCGACCACAGAACTCATCACGGTCGATCGACTAGGTCGACAGAAACATAAAATTGACTACAAGGTTTGGCGGTCGACCGCCACCAAACGGTCGACCGCTACCAACTACAGAGCCTCAGAATCGATTACAGGGTTCAACGCTCGACCGCGATGGTCGACCACACCAAGTCTAGAGTCAATTCCTGAGTTGTGCACGTTTCCGTTCAACCGGCCTAGCCTCGCGGTCGACCGAATGTCACCAAAACAGTTCCTTGCTTCCAAAATTCCCGTTCTTCTCCAATTTCTTCGCCAATTCTATAATTCTCCACCTCGACGAAGTTTTCCCAAACTGAGCCGATACCAACCAAGCCAAATGTCTCACTTGTTGCGTCCAGTACGAAGTGAAACAAATTCACAACAACGAACTCAATCCACAACAAGTTGAGAACCCAAATGAGAATGTGAATAAACTCCAAATGTCGGTATCAACTCACCAAACCAGCTGCATCATAAAATGACTGCCTATGTATCCTCTTGCCCAAGAAATCAAGCCTCACGTAGTTCACCAAATGGCCTCCAAAGGCCCTCAATCAATGAGAAGAGTTTTTAACCCTTCTCCAACATCACCAACAAATCTACAACTGATAACTCTCCCAATGACCCCAAAATGTAACGAACCAAACACCTTCACCTGAGGTGAATCAACGACCATAGTGAAAACACTCTAATGCCACTAGGAAAGAACCCTAGAGGGAGGGGGGGGGGGGGGTGGGGGGGGGGGGGGGGGGGGGGGTTTGAATAGGGTTTATGCTAATCTAATCCGATTTTATGTCAAATAAAAACTTATTAACAAATATATCCTAGCAAGAATGATATATTATAAATATATGTGCAAAGATATACAAGTAACACAAGGGTAAACAAACTAATAAAGTGATAGGGCAATATAAACAACAAGCAATTGACAAAGGTGATATAAATGATAAGCTCGAATATAAAGGAACGTTAATGACAAACACAAACAAACGATATGATCACGGAGTTCGGTCCCCACGATCTACGTCTCCGCTCCTCACCTCGAGGAGATCTCCACTATCACAACCGGGTTTTCTACGCTCACCCGAATAATGTTTACACCTCACACTCGGTTTTCTAGTTCACCGAAAACTTTACAATCTCACACTCTTGTAATCCCACTTTACACCCTCTAAGTGTTGGTCACTAGCATATGTCTCTCTCAAGTGTTAGGAATTATGACCTACCTCTAGGCATTACCACCTACCCCACTCCTCTTGGGACGACCTCATTTCTCACCATACACTTCTCTCGGTGTACAAGTGTTACAAAGTGATCTCACAATTAACGCTTGTAATATAAATAAATTGTTCTCTATAATGGATGAGAACACAATGTAGGCTTACTCTCTAAGTCACACAATCTCATAACCAAATTATACAATGGATGCAAATACAATAAGCTCAATGGTTGTGTGTGAACAAAGAGTATAATCAAAACTAATCTAAACTCAAATAAATATCCTAGCTTATGGAAATTATGAATAAAATAATAAATAGCTAGAAATAGATTTTAGAAAAACTTCTCTATAGATAACAAGATGGAGAGAGAGAAGAGTTGAAGCTCAAACGCAAATGGTGATCTCCTCTAGCTCTTGTGAAAATTGCTTCACAAAACCAAACTTGAAACAAACACTAAAACGAACTTAAATACCCTTTAAACTTGTTTAAAAACTTTCTTAATTACCCTCAGAAGTATGAGGGCATGGGGTATATATAGGCTCATGAAACAACCCCAAAAACCAAGAGAAAACATCACAAAAAGACAAAATAATTGCAACATAAAAATCTGGAAAAACTATCCGTTATGTCGTCGGTCGACTGATTAGTCGACTGATGAGCTGACCGTTAGAGGCAATTGGCAACTTATTGGTTGACTGAAGAACACGATCAGTCAACTGATGACCTCATCAGTCGACTGGTCATTCGACCAGAATAAAACAGAAACTTTTGATTACTCCAGCCGATTTCTTCAGTCGACTGAACACATGTTTCAGTCGACTGATAACTCTTTATCAGCCTGTTTTGAATAGTAAAACTGAACTTTGAAGTGTCTTAAAAAATAGTAAATAAATTCAGAAAAATGTAAAACTTTGGGAAATGCTTGTAAACATAAAAATGAACATGTTACAAAAACTTGTTTTCAAATTGCACCTCCCAAATGAGAATTTTCTTTATTTTACAAAATAGTCCAAAAACATGAAAATGAACAACACTTGTTTTTGACATTTTGACTAAACCATGTTTTGAAACTTTACAAAATAATTTTATAGACTTAATAAAATATGTATAAAGTGATATTGAAGTCTATAAACTAATAAAATAATATTTTCACAAAAACAATTATATTTTTATAAAATCAACAAATACATGTGTGAGATTAATATGAGCTTAAAGTATTAACACACATAATATAAAACCTAAACTAAGTTACCCAAGCTTGATGAAGGTCTTCAATAAGCACGACTTGGTAAGCTTGCGGATGAAGCTTGAACTTGGATCTTTAACTTAAATTGCATTGCTTCATACCGATATTCCGCCAACCTTCTTTTGATATCATCGTGAGGGCGCAATTCCATCCATCCTCCAACATATTATTTATCCACAATAAATGAAAAAAACACAAACACTAGACAAACAAAATTTGTAGTAAATTGTTTGTTAAAACATTATCAAAATAAAAAGTCCAACACATAGCCAAATCCAAACTGTGTCCACCAGCTACACTCGAATCAACAAACTCATCATCTGCATTCACATCAACATGATCCCTAATCTGTGTCACCTCATCTATAATCCCAAATGATTTAGAATGATCTGGAGAATATAGAGTAATCTCTAACTAACATGGAGTAGCATCACTCTCCACTCGCTGTGATATGCCAATGATCTGTCCAACACTCTCCACCTGCCAAGAGTCAAATGTGACATACCTGCTCAGAACAATATCAGAGTCCAATACCTGATAACCAAACATGACTCTGAGTCCTAAATATGCACTTGAATCAAATCTCACATCCTAGATGTGACAATATGCTGGGCAACCAAATATCCAAAGCAACCTAAAATCTCAAGCAACTCCACCATATCCAAATACTCCAAACGCAGCAGCCGGCAACCTGTGAATAAGATGGCTCTAATATGTTGAAGCCTCAACACCAGAACTCCTCTGCAAACCAATGCTTGACATCAAACACCGATCCTCTTTCAGCAAGGAATGACTCATCAAATCTGCCACATCATCTCGTCGCCCCAATGTTTCCTCTCTAATAAAGTGTCTCAAACTGCTATGATCTCGGTACAAATGCAGAAAAGAATCCCAACCAAAATCAGAATGACATATTACTTTTCTTCCAATACTCTTCTTCCATCTGTTGTTGACTACTAGAACTTCACACCAACAGGACTTGGTTGCAACCCACAAATGCCTAGAAAAGTCACCAACACAGGAAACTAAATACCTATTACCTTCTAATGATGCCTCCTTGGAAGGCCCCTAAATGCCTGAATGAACACCACCTAGAAGACCATTCGCTAGGTGAATAGAAGTGTTAAACTCTACCTCGGTCTTCTTACTCATACCAATATGCTCATAGAACTTCAATCTGCAGGTCAAAGCACTCCTTAACAATCCATGCACGACATCAATAATCAAATATCCCAGCATTAATAATCAATTATCCCATCATCAACAAACGCCACAGTCTAGACAAATCCAAAAAAGTCATCAGCTCTCCACCAATCACCATGCTCCCAATCAAATAGTACAAATTCTTCTTTCTGACGCCCTTCATCACAATCATGGACCCAAACATGACCTTCAAAGATACATCTTCTAAGGTCACCTGATAGTCTGCTACTTCCAAAACTCTAAGTGAAATGATGTTTTTCTTCAACTGCGGAACGAACCTCACTTCATCCAACTTCCGAATCACCCCGTTAAATATCCTAATACGAACGGTACCGATACTAACAATAGGGCATTCATGATCATTATCCATGACCATGACACCCCCTCTTTCCAACTCTTCAAAGTTAGAGAACCAATCCCTCCCAGGGAAAATATGGTAAGAAGCATCCGAATCCAACATCCACTCTGTAGAGTCGGTAACACAAACTGATGGTAGTGCAGGGTACGAATAGCTGAAGAATTCGAATCTAAATTATTGTCACTAGCCTTGGCAACATTCACCTCTGAAGCTTGAATAGCTTTTCCCTTATTCTTCCTGGCTTGATCTGTCAACTTTGGGCATTCAGCTTTCCAATGTCCATCTTCCCTACAAAAGGCACACTGATTCTTACCAACTGTAGGGTGTGCTCCTCTAGACTGTGATCTCCTACAATGGTTTGGACTCTTCCCTCTTGCGACTAATGCCCCCGCTACTGTATCAATTGAAGTCTCCTTATCCTTCTTCCGAAGCTGATAATTCACAAGTACAGCGATGACCTCACTATACAAAAGAGATATCTTCTTATTAATAAGAGTAAGAACAAAGGTCTCATATTCCTCGTCGGGTAAGGAACTCAACAATAACAATGTCTTATCCTCATATTCAATCATAACATCTACATTCGGCAAACCCATAAGAAGCGTGTAGTGGTTCATGTGATCACCAATGGAGGTCCCCTTCTTCAAGTGGAAGCGATAAAGCCTCCTCTTCAAATACAAGCGATTTTCATATTCTTTATCAAATACTTATGTAAAACCCCGAAAATTCATAACGAGTTTTGTGTGAATAAATAATAATAAACCTATCTGTTGTGATGGATAACCATATATATATAAGATATATATATATTTATCAGTGTTTGGGAACCCAACAGGTGTTTATATATGAGAGACTTTGAGTGATATGTGTCCAGCAGGTGAAATGCCTACAGAAGGCAGCTTGTTTTTCATGTTCGGGTTTTAGTTTTGGGCTATTGGGTTTCGGGTCGGGTTGGGGAATTGGTATTTATACCAACTCAACCCAGGAGAGTTTCTCCTCTCCTCAAACGTAAAACCCTAGCCCCTTTTTCTCTCCCCTCTCAAAACCCTAGCCGTCACTGGTGATCTTTGAGGAGTTTGGAGGAGTTCCAGGGGATTTCAGCAGATTGGATCTCAAGAGAATCATCTCCAGAACGTTCGTCATCACCCAAGGCGAGTATCATCTCGCCAAATCCCTCACCCCTGTTTTCCATGATCTTTATTTTGGATTTTATGAGTTTTGGATGAGCCAAAATAGTATTTTTGTTAAGAAACGAATTAGCTATGGTATGGCATTGTATATTGTCCTGAGAATAGCTGTATTTCTTTTATTATTGTTTCTGTACTAGAACCTCGGGTTTGGTGTTTAGAAATTTATAATTTGAGATACCAGGTATATACATGAGGGTTTCCTTGTTTGGATTATTTCGCTCGACGTACCTATGCTCGTGTTGTAAATTTCTAAATACTAAAACCCTCTTTAGTAGGATCAATGATTTTAGATCTATTATATACTATCTGTATTTTCTTATACAACGAGCCCTGTTCCCTTGGGGTTGGTTGTGATGTTACTCGCTAGCGCTTTGACGCTCGTTGTCCCTCCCCCTTTCAGGTCACGAGCCAGGAGCACGGAGAGCCGCAGGTTGATAGCGGACCACATTAGTGTCCAGCTTTGCTTTCTAGTTATGTATTATTTTTCTTTGGGCTCCACTGTAGTGAGGTTAAACATTTGAGGGTATTATTCTAGAAGTTGTAAAGGCTGTGAGCCTTATATCCTTATCGTCAGATGTTTGTATTTGAGACTTGTTGAGTATTTCAGTTTATCTACTCAGATCTTGACTATGTATTTCTGTATGGTTGGATGATGAGATATTTAAGTGACTATTATTATTTCATCAGTATTCCTTGCATTTCCTCTCACCTGTTTTGTACCTACACCAGTTGCTGATTCTACTAGATAGATGTTAATTGTGATGGTGAAACATGTTATTACACGGTGTGGTGCATAGCAGGTTTGACATTCTAGGTTTCACCTTGGACTGCAGCCTTGTGTGAACCCAGGGGCGTCACACCCTCTAGGATCTCCTAAATCTTCTTTGCCGAAGTCTCATTGGTCACATCATATTTTAAATCTTGTGTTAAGCAAGACCTAATCACACCACATGCCGTTCGATTCATCTTCTTCCAAACCTTCTCCTTAATGTCGTCTAGTTTCCCATCCAACTCTAAAGTATCCTCTAAATTTGCGTGTTAAGCGCATCCAAGACTTCACATCTCCAAAGACCAAAATTGTTTGTGCCATTAAACTTCTTCATATCTATCTTTATAGAGTGAATATTCAAACTTTGGATGATATTCACGCCAGAAGTACCCTTCACAACTCTTTCTTTCTCGGCCATCTTTCTCAAAGTACAAAAAACCAATGCAGAACAACTAAAGAATAGAACTAAACCAAAAAAGAGAGATTTTTACCTCCAACTGAAACCCTAATAAGAGCCTCCGAAAGATCTCAACCCCATACGATGGAAACCAGATCCACAATAGTAAAAATCCTACCTTTATCACCGACTGAAGCCCTAGATGAGCTTCTAAAGTGATCTATTCCTCCACCTGGCCTAAGCATAGCCAAAGCTCTGATACCACTTGTTGTGCTCTGATACCACTTGTTGTGCGCGGTGGCCAAACCGATGAGGTGCTGAGAACAAATACCAATGCCAAGAGAGAAAGCAAAATAATCTAAAATAACGGCACAAACATAGACAAATAAACTTTACATGGTTCGGCAAGTTGCCTACGTCCATGGGGCAAGAAGGGAATATGTTTTCACTAATAGAGAAGGAGAATACAAATAGAGATTATAAATCCACAAACTAATCTCTCATACAAAGCTCTCAATCTCTCAAACAAAACCCTAACCAATAGCTCCAGAAAAGACTCTTTTCTGTGCTCCAAATATCCCAATATTGTTCTCCCCCGAAACCTTAAAATGTATTTAGAATTATATATAAACACAAAAGAAAACGGGTCAGGAAATCAAAACCCGACTCAGACCCAACTAGCGGTCGACTACAGAACTCGTCTTGGTCGACTGACCAGGTTGACAAAAACATAAAATCGACTACAAGGTTTGGCGGTCGACCGTGACGGTCGACCACTACCAACTCCAGAGCCTCAGAATCGATTACAGGGTTTGGCGGTTGACCGCGACGATCGACCGTCCCAAGTCCAGAATCAATCCATGAGATGTGCACATTTCGGTCGACTGGCCAAGCCTCGCGATCGACCGAACGTCCTCCAAAACAGTTCCCTGCTTCCAAAATTCATGTTCTTCTCCAATTTCTTCACCAATTCTACAACAACCATGGTGAAATTTCTCATCTCTCCTCCTCTTCCAAACTCAACTCTCTCCTTAAATCCTCGTCTCTCACCTCCGTTGCTGGCATTGTTGCTAATTTTATTGCTCATCCCTCCTCCCTCCTCTCTACTTTCTCCTAACCCTAACCTTGACCTTGACCTTCACAGTTGCTCCTCCTTCCTCTCCTCATCTTCTCCTCCTCTTCCTAACCCTAATCCTAACCTTCCTCCTCTCTCCCTCTTCCTCCCCTTTCCTTCTGACCACGCCCTCTCCCTCTCCTGCCTCCCCCTCCACCATCACTAACCTCAAGCGCACCATTTGACCTCGTCTTCTCTCTCTCTCCTACCTCCCCTCTGACATCTTCTCCTCCATGCACCACCCCTTTCCTCATATAAACTCTCCCACATGATGGCTAAGACTATTGTCTCCTTTGTCAGCTCCTTCCCCCTCCCCTCACTGTTGCCAAATGCATTGCCAATCTTCACACCGAGCAAATCCACCTCCTCAAAACCCGCTATGACCTTGTCTCCTCTCTCTTCTACCATTTTTGTCAAACAAATCTCATGATTGCATTATTTGTGATTTTATTTCTTGGTTGTAGATCGGATCTTGCTAGCTTATTTAATTAAAATGGATGAGTAAGATTTGATTTGGAGTAGTTTTTGAAAAGGGTATATGATATGCACTAGTTTGGAGATTGCTTGTAAAGTGTTTGATAAAATACTAAAAAGAGTTGTGGTTTCTTAGACGGTGATTGTAACAGGTCATGTACAAAGAAAATATAAAGAAAATATCATGGAGATCTCACTGTGTAGTTGTGTGTATGTAAATGTCAAAACTAGATAAATATATAATTGTACTGGATACAGTTAACATGACACTGGATATAGTTAATATAATGTTGGATATAGTTAACATGTACATGATATAGTTAACATGATACTGGATATATGTAACAAATACTGAATAATATAGTTAATATTACAGAGTATATGTTATAATATATATTGTTGCAATTTAAGGTTAAGCAACACTTGGCTAGTAAAATTGACAACTAACATTAACATTTGTGTGTCAGAAGTAACTTCTAATTCATATGTTTCACATCGAACTCTTAAATTCAATAGCTGAGTATTCTAAGTTTAAACATCTTTAACTATCTACAGATAAGTTTAACATTAAATCTTTAACTTTAGCACAGGAACACATAAAATTAAGCAGAAAGTGAGAGAATAAAGACCTAATTGTGATTTTGTGGTAAAAAAATAGATGAGATCTCAATTCATCCCTAACTCTCACTCTCTCTCACTCGGATGACTACTATCTCTCCAATCCTCATCCTCCTTATTTTAATCCTCACTGTCACCCCTCAATCCTCTCTCCTTTTCAATCCATTATAAACCAAAGTAACAACAATCAAAACCTAAACAAAAGTGCTCAACTTAACTATATCAAGTATCAGACGTGTTGATATAAAAATTAGTGTTCATTGTAAGTGCTAAAGCCTGGATGCTAACTATATCAGCTTGGATGTAAGTAGTCAATGAGATTACTATTATATCTATTAACTATATCAAGTATAAGTTTGGATATAACTAGTCAATGAGATTACTATAAATTTGCATGTAAGACTAATCGAAATATTTTGAATATACTTTATAACTGTTAACTATATCAAGTATCTGTTAACTATAGGTAGTATTAGTTAACTATATCAAATATTTGTTAATTATATCCAGTATCTACTGACTATATCAAACATCTATTAACTTTATCTACTATCATGTTAATTGTATCAAGTATATGTTAACTATTGTTGGCCTCTTTGTTTTGATGATGTTTAACAAATAATTTACATCTAATATTGTTGTCTAGTATTTATATTTTGTATTCATTATAGACAAATAATATGTTGGAGGATGGATGGAATCGAGCATTCACGATCAAATCCAATGAAGGTTGGCGGAATTGTGGAGTGAAGCAATACAATTCAAGTTAAACATTCAAGTTCAAGCTTTATCCACAAGTTTACCAAGAAGAGCTTCAATGAAGATCTATCAAGCTTGGGTAATTTAGTTTTAGATTTATACTTGTGCGTAGATACTTTAAGCTCATATATTAATCACACACACGTATTTGTTGATTTTGTTGATTTTATCAAAATATAGATACTTTAAGCTCATATATTAATCACACACACGTATTTGTTGATTTTGTTGATTTTATCAAAATATATGTGTTTTTGTGAAAATATTATTTTATTTGGACACGTATTTGTTGATTTTGTTGATTTTATCAAAATATATGTGTTTTTGTGAAAATATTATTTTATTTGGTTATAGACTTCAATATTAGTTTAGACATACTTTATTAAGTTTATAAAATCACTTTATAAAGTTTTAAAACATGGTTTATTCAAAATGACAAAAAACAAGTGTTGTTGTATTTTTATGTTTTGGATTATTTTGCAAAAATGATGATATTTTACAAATGTGAAGCGCAATTCGAAAAATTCTTTTTGTAACATATTTATTTACATGTTTACAATGATTTTCCAAAGTTTTATATTTTTTGGAATTTATTTACTATTTTTAAAGGTACTTTAAAAATTAGATTTTCTGTTTCAATCAGGCTGATACAATGTTATCAGTCGACTGATGGAATTTATCAGTCGACTCATAAAAATACTTGGAATTATCAAAAAGACTCTGTTTCTTTTCAGTCAACTGATCAGTCGACCGATGAGGTCATCGGTCGACTGATAAGCTCATAACGGCTAGTTTTGTACTATTTCTAGATTTTTTAGTTTTTAACTAGTTTACAAAATAAATTATTTCTCTCAAATGGGAAGTGATATTTACAAAACTATTTCTTTAACATGTTCACATATGTGTTTAGAAACTTCTCTCAAAATTTCATGAATTTTGGAGTTGATTTACTATGTCAAATTAATTTTACAAAGTCGGGTATTTTAACAGTTTTTAGAAACTATAATATGTGTGTTCAAACATTTATTTATCTCAACTAGAAATTTATTTTTTATAAATTCTTTCTTTAACATATTTATATACATGTGTAGAACCTTTTCTCAAAATTTTATGATGTTTGGATTTGATTTACTATTTTTAATTGATTTTACAAAGCCAGATACGTAAAAATTTTAGAATCTGCCAAAACTGTTCAACGGTCTACTTCATCAGTTGACTGATGAGATCATTAGTCGACTGATGACATGTTTTTAGCCTATAATGGCTAGTTTTCTAGATTTGTCTTTTTATGATGTTTTTAGCATTTTTTTGGGTTTTTCTTGGCTTTGGGGTTTCCTATATATACCCCATCATCCCTCAACACTTACACCCATCCAAGAGAATTGTTTAAACAAGTTTAAGGGTGTTTTGAGTTTGTTTAAAAAAGTGTTTCAAGTTTGGTTTGTGAAGATTGTTTTACAAGAAGAGGAGATCATATTTAATTTAAGCTTTCCACTTCACATCTCCATCTCTCTTGTTCGAGAGAAATTTTCTCAACTTAATTATCTAGCTTGTTTACATTTACATTGTCATATTTATATTTGCTAGACTTTAATTGAGTTTGATTTTATTTCTCTTTGTTCACACACACAAGCATTGAGCTTATTGTATTTACATTCATAGTATTATTTGGGTTGTGGGTTTGTGATTTGTGAGATTGAGCTTACATTGAGTTCTCATCCAATTAGAGAACATTTTATTGTAATTAAGTATTATTGTGAGTTACATATTATATTACACTTGTACACTGAGAGGAATGGTTGGTGAGAGACGGGGTCGATTCCAAGAGGAATGTTATCGGTTGTAGAGCCTAGAGAGACGTTGTAAATCTGAGCACTTGAGGAAGAAGACACAGGCTAGGCTAACACTTAGAGGGTGTAGAGTGTGATTTGCAAGTGTGTAGTTGTAAAGTTTTCGGTGAACTAGAAAATAATATTGTAAGGTGTAAACGTTATTCGGGTGAGCGTAGAAAACCCGGTTGTGATAGTGGAGATCTCCTCGAGGTGAGGAGCAGAGACGTAGGTCATGGGGACCAAACTCTGTGATCATATCTTTTGTTTGTGATTGCATTGACGTACTTATTCTTGTATTCATATCTTATATCGCCTTTGTGTATTACTCCTCATATTGCCCTATCATATTTGTAGATTATTTATTTCACCATTGTATTAGTTTATATATCCTTGCATATAATTCACCATATATCTCTTTGCTAGGATATATCCCTTTGCTCATATTGCTTATTCTTGCTCATAACACATTGTATATCTATCTTGCAAGAATAATTTGTTGAATTAGTTTTAATTGGCATAAAATCGGATTAGATTAGCATAAGACCCTAATCACCCCCAGGGTCTAACGACTATATCCAATATTTGCAAACTATATTAAGTATTTGTTAATTATATCCGGTATCATATTAACTATATCATGTACTTGTTAACTTTATTTGTTTCTATTTAATATCAAGTAATTATTAACTATATCATGTACTTATTTAATGTATTTAATACATGTTAAAAATGAGAAAGTCATATTCTAGAAACAATTAAACAATAATATTTCCCCAAAAAAAAGCTCAAACATACAAGGGAATTCTGATTGCAACCTACACCTTCCTCTCTTATCTCCCACATAAATCAATCACTGTCACAAATAAATTCTAATTGCAAGTTACACCTTCCTCTCTCATCTCTCGATCCTTATTGCATCCTCTTGAAGCACATTCAATGAATAACTCACCAGCAAAGTAGTCCATGAAACAACATTACATCTCCTCAAAGGATCAATATGCATTATCAATTAGCCCACATCTCCCTATTCGCTCATCTCCCTAGACAAGTCAAAATAGTTAACATGATGATGGATATAATTAATTGGTAGTGGATATAGTTAAAAGATACTGTATATAGTTAATAGGCACTTGATATGGTTAACAGATACTGGATATCAGTAGCAGATATTTGATATAGTTAACAATCGATGGATAAATTTAACAACAGTAATCAAAATTAATATGTATTGCGCAAATTTATCAGTTGTGCTATAAACTTACATATAACAAGTGAAGTTAACATACAATAGAGTCAACACAAGCCAAAACTATTATCAATCAACAAGACTCAAATAATAAAGATCACTTCAAAGTTCAACTTAGCAACAAATCCAAGCTCATTCTCAAAGAAGAACATCAACTAGATAAAAAAAATCTAATTAGAGGAAGACAAGAACAAAAAGTAGTAAATTTAAAGATAAAAATAATGGAGTATCTTTCTTCATAAGGGAAACCCTAGCTCCAATAAACCCATACAATATTTCTCCAGAAACTTTTGAATGATCGGGTCACTTAGGATCTAATCACTGAGGATCTAATTACGAGTGAGTCCACCCCTTAAGAGATGAGTGATCAAAGAGCCCATTAATACTAAAAGAGCTCAGCCGCCTTTGTTCCTTCATCTTCTTGCTCATTAACATCAACCATAGTGTTCCATAAAATCAAAGTTCTATGCGTCATTTCATCAAGAAAGTAGTAAGCAACCATTACATCCCATGAATACATTGTCGTCATGCAGGAGAGTTTAGAGGTGGAGAGGGAGTAGTCGAGTGAGGAGAAGATGGCAGCAAGGTCAGAGGAGATCTTGCCATCATCATTCAGGTTGAACTTGTGGAGAACACGCTTTGAGGTTGGTGGTGTTGGATGGGGCGGAGGGAATCGACGAAGGAGGCACTGGTGAAGCTGGAGGCGGATGATCTGGGTGAGGATTTAGATTGGGCATAGTGACAATGGAGGAAAGATGGACATC
>NC_033796.1:44676591-44685695 GCF_001876935.1 Asparagus officinalis | reverse complement strand
GACAATTAGGAATTTATAGAAAATATACATACCATTGGGCTATAGCTCACATGTGGGGACTGAGACACATAAATTTTAATTTTTGAGGGCTTAAGCACATGGGCAAAAGTAGGAGGGGCTGGGTCACACGAGCTTCTCAAGTTTGGGGCATTGACACAATTTTCCCAATTCTATTTAGAAAAATCTAGGCTAGGATTGACCCAATTTTTCTTAAGACAAAAAAGAAAAGAAAAAGAAAAGAAAAGAATATTTATATAGGTTCCTTGTTGGACCACCCTCCCTCCCTCTAGCTCAACTTTGAACTAGTTTAGGGTAAAACTAGGTCATGATTAATCTTGATCCAGTTTTTCATGGGTTGTCAAACATGCCCTAAGAATACTTTGAGATTGTCTTCTTGTAGAGAGGACAAATTTTATCAGAACATCCGCATAAAAGAGAGTGATTCCACGAGCGTGTAGACAGTTAATTTGTGAACTTTAACTTTGATTTAGACCACTAGAGGTATTAAATTGACAAAAATGATCAAATGTTGGTTGTTTGGTTCCGTTTTAAAAATGTTCAATTTGATTAAATTTGAGATGAAAAAACATCAACCGGGACCATATATGCTCTTAGTTCTCTAAAATTCGTTCTCTTTCTTTCGTTTCCTAGATTCCATAAAGTTTTCTATTTTTCTCAATTTCTTAGTATTATTATTTCTTCTATTGATTTCTTTTTATATTATTATTTTTTCCTGATGGCATCTTGATGTGTCTTTATTTTTATTTAAAATAGTCCATATTCAACTATGTGGGTCTAAACACATAATAAAACTAAATTGATTTAGTTCTATCAAGCACCAATTGCCAAATCATAATGCATAAGGAAGTTTACCTTTCTCCACGCTACCTATAAACAACTACCACTCGCCCCCACCTACCACGTTTCTCTCCCTTGTTCATTCTTATATTACACATGTCTCACTGAGGTGACACACGTCCATAGGATATTTGGGAATTTCTTTTGTTATTCTCCTTCGCATGTGTAGAGTTGGACAAGCTAAGCAGACTCTTGACTAGAGAGCGGGGGTGCAAAGAAATATTTGTATCTCAAGAAATATTTGTGTCAGTATCCATATTTGTTAAGACTAGTATTCATCCCGTGCTAAGCACGGTCTCCTTACAAATTATTTTTGTGCGCACTTTTTGCTCATCTAATTTTTTTGTTGTCACGATAATAGTGTACGAAATATTCGCGTGCCCCAAATCAAACCTAAAGAACCCTAGAATTCTTTATACAAACAAAATATAAGTTCCCAAATCAAACCCAAACAGTTGAATTACCGAAAAAACAACAAAAATTGAATAAAAACTTATGCAGACAACATATAAGTTCCTTCATATAACCCAAACACTTGGTTTAAGTCTTAAGACAACATATAAGTTCCTTCATATAACCCAAACACTTGGTTTAAGTCTTAAGACAACATATAAGTTCCTTCATATAACCCAAACACTTGGTTTAAGTCTTAAGACAACATATAAGTTCCTTCATATAACCCAAACATTTGGTTTAAGTCTTAATTGAAACTGCAGGGTTCATTACGTCCAAGTACTGTTTAACAACAATTCAAAGATGACAGACATAGAATCATCCAAGTTAAAGAAATTGCCTTGGCAAAGTTCACCATGCCAGCCATTTCCAGGAAAAGATGTGGACACAAAGGCGAAAACAATTTCCCAACATGCCCAATATTCTCCAGATTTTTGGATTTGAATCCAATGTTGCGTCCATTTTGCTACAAAAGAGTATTAACATCAAGATAGATCCGCTTCTCCAAGAGAAATCAAATGACCATATCCTTTACTCTTTCCGCTTCAAAAAAGGAAAAGAATTCAGAATTAATAATGCCATTAGAGGATTAGAGGATTAGAGGATTAGAGGATCTGAATAAATCAGAATAAATAATGCCGGGTTTGCTGTTCATTTCGTGGTTACTGACACAGTTTAAGGATTATAGAATGTGCTTATACACAATTGGTCAATTCCTAATCCCCCAAAGATTAAATAAACACTGATTAAAAAAAATAAAATTAAATAAAAGGAGGCATACTTAATCTTCAGGCGGAAAAAAACCAAGAAAAAACTTCAGGATGAGAAAACACAAGACAAATCTTCAGGTAGAGAAAACGCAAGACAAATCTTCAGGTAGAGAAAACGCAAGACAAATCTTCAGGCGGAGAAAACGCAAGAAAAATCTTAATGCGGAAGAGGATTGATGAAGAATGTAAAAAGGATTGATTCTAACCTGATGAAGAAATTTCTTGAACTATCTTCAGGCAGCAAAGGATTGATGAAGAGTGTAAACATGATTTATTCTTCAATAGCCATTAGATAAACCTCGTTTATCTAATAAGTTCCAATAGCCATTAGATAAAACTCATTCACAAATGAAAACCCTGCATAACTCCAAATAAGTTCACTTCACTATATCCTTATTCATTCTTCAATGTCATAGTAGTGCATAATTGCAGCGCCAAAAGCACAGCCAGCATCAGAGCTTGAGCATGGATCCTGAAACCCAATAAATTCACAAAAATTAGAAGCTCAGCTGAAATTAGTTCTACATCAAAATAAATCACTCTCAAGCAACCAAGGACTTTGCATGAATCAAGCAAATGTTGGATTTCATAGCGCTTCTCTTGGTGTTGTAAGCTAAAGAAGCTCCCACTGCATAAGCCCACATTGTTACATATGATTGTATCTGCGCTGTTTGATGTTGTCATTTAACATTACAACTGTGATATATGATGTTATTTCTGCTCCTGTAAGTTTTTCAATAAAAGAACAAATGTTTTACATATACATATAAAAAAGATCTAATCTATTGCAATTACATAGTTACAAAAGTATCGAAATAAAGTTTCAAGATACATCTTAAACCTTTGCATAATTACAACTACATAATATGGTTAGACATAAGCAACACATATTCACACATAAACTATGGTTGATAACTCTACAAAAGTGGTTGTCAAGTCCTCCAGAAGTTAGTTCTCTTTTCCACTTCTATTGGTTCTCTTTTTTTTTAATTGCTACATTAAGAATATTGTAGTTGAATCATTAGAATACATAGTGTGCACCCCATGCAAAGCACGGTTATCTGATCCTTATGGTGTACAACTTTAATTTACTAATGGTACACAATTTCCCTAATAGTAAGCCGAACGATTACCTGTTAAGCAAATTTTGTCAAATAGTCATTAAGCATTTGAACAATTTTCCTTGCTTAGTTGTTCAAGCTTTTCCTCACAATGAAATTACAATATATGTTCACTAATTAGTTTACTTGTTTTGTATAATACCAAGTATTTGAAAGCAATTACAGAGTAAGTAACCAAGTATTCCTAATCCAGTTTTTAAGGTTTATATAGCATGCATCAGTTCGATTCAATATTTATTTCAAAAACATACACACAAACAGTACTAATAAGTCTTACATGAAATATATATAACTATATATGATATGCAGTAGCATTAAATCTTACATGAAAGCTTTATGTTCTAGAAAACTAAGATCTGAAATTGAACTTATAAAACAAAGCCTAAATATATAGTCATTATTGTAATCATTAATGATAATTACTAAACTTAGTCCAAAATATAATGTTTTGGAACAGCAAAAGTAGGATCTCTTTTGTTCTCCATTAGTTTTCTTTTCTCTGCCTCCTTTTAGTACCTGAAGCAAAGAAATATTACCATTCTGTTAATGACTGTATGTCTATGATAATGAACAATTGGTATAAATCAATAAATACTACTCATATTCAACTAATTAATCGTGAATAGGAAATGATATTGAACCATTTTAAACTGGAGAATGTAAAATTGGAACTAATTCATTGCTCCAATCTCATTCAGAAAATCAATAGCAAGGGTATAAGTTAAAGAAAGCAGGATGAAGAACCCAGATCAAATTTTGATCATAGTAGACAATTGTGGGGAATTGCTTAATAATTTAGATCAAATTTTGAATGTTGCAATTATGAAAGAACCCAGATCCACTCTTTCTTCCAGTTAATCAACAATCACCATACATCTAAAAAATCCCTGATTGTAACTGCAAGCAGGATGAAGAAAATTCAAATAAAACAACAAAATAAAATAAAACACATAGAATAAAGCAAGGCGGTGAAGAAAATAACAGAATAGCAAAAGAAAACACAGAGAATCAAGAAAAAAGTTGAAACATGCGGAAATCTGAGAATTGATACTTAACCTGAATAAGAAATTTTCTTGAAGGCTATAATGCGGTGAAGGAAATTGATGAAGAAGCAAGTGTTTGAACTCCGTAATGACTTGTTGTAAATTTTTCTTCAACTATCTTTAGGCTTAATAGGAAAGCAGTTTATACACTGGAAAATTATGGAAGCAGAACAACTGAAATTTTTTGTGTAGAATTTGAGCGATGTGGCAAAGTGTAGCAACGTGTCTGATGATGACCAACATGTCCAACTTGATTGTGGAAGTTTCGAGCACAGTAGACAGTTGTGAGGAATTGCTCATGACAATAGACTCTCTGTGCGTGTGTCTTGAACTATCTACCTGCATCCATGCTATGCTACAACTACAATTTTAAATGTGAGGAAGTTGAGGCAATAATAAAACATGTCTTCAGATGAGCAACCTATTCAATTCCTTTAGTAAAACTTCTACATCCGTTGATGCATGGCTGGCCTGAATTTTGACTATCTTACCTATTCCATATACATATAAAAATGATTAAATCTATTACATTACATTTAACAAAAGTATAGAATTTAATTTATAAGATACATCTTATAGTTTTGCATAATTAAAACTACATAATATGATTAAACATAAGCAACACAAATATTCACACTAAACTTTGGTTGAAAACTCTTCAGAAGTTGTTTTGAAGTCTTCCAGCAGTTAGTTCTCTTTTCCACCGCTTCGATTGGTTCTCCTTTTCTTATTTGCTACATTAAGAATATTGAACTTGAATTATTAAATTATATTTGAATATATTAGTAAATTATGTAAAATAATTCTCATAATTTCAAATAGGAAGTCATATATTTTACCTTCTTGTATTGTCAATTTGAGCTGCTCAATACTACCAGTCTTTTCTTCCACTTCAATGCTGTTATTTACAACCAAATTGTTGTTGACTGCCTTCTCAATCTTTGGTTTTATCATTACGTTAGTAGTATTTTTCAAAACAGATTTTGAAATAGGAGTAGTCAATGGAGTTGTTGGTGGTCCTTCTTCAGTAAGGCTAATAACGTCAGAATATTGCGTGGCGAACACATCCTAATTAGAAATAATATTTAAACAATTAGAATTAATATGATAAATGAATTGTCTAACTTTCTATGATTTAAGAATTTAAACCTGTGGTGTATTTTCGATGTAGCTTTCTTTATTTCCGTCGTGTAAGTCATCTATCAATTTCATAACTGTGAATCCTTCATTACCCTCAATGTAATTGTATTTAGTAAGCTTAATCTGAACTTTAATTTTCTTACCCACAATCCCCTTAATCAATGGTGGGAAAACTTCCTTTCCTTTAATCTGTTGATGTGAACATCAGTAGGCCATGAAATGAAACAATACAAACAGAAACTCATAGACTTCAAACAAAATTAGATGATAAAAATAATATAGAGGTTTATGTAATTACCTTCACCAAATTCTTAGCCATTTCGTCAGCAGAAACCTTAAACAATTTCTCAGCTTCTCTGTTGAATAATGTTATCGTGGAAACGGCTGAATAATCTTCGACCTCTAGTGTTATCTTATAACTGCAAATAATACAAATACTTATTACATTACATGCTTATTTAACTATTATATAACTTTATATGCGAGTCAATATGATATCATAATATTACCAGTTTTGTGCCATGACTTGTTTGTTACATTTCTCACACCATAATGAATTACCAGCTATTAATGATTTTTTTGAACAATCAGGGCAGCCACTGTATCTCCATTTCATATGCTCAATAATACCAATGATAATAACTTCGCAAATGAAATAATATTCCTGTAATGATGAGAAAATAATATCTCAGAAAAGTAATGTAAATCAGTGATGATACATACACATAGAAAGTATCTTATTATATATTGCAAATTTACATTCGAAGTCCCAGGGTCATTGAAGAAAAGTAAATCATTCAATGTGCCATTTGCTGCTTTTATAAGCTGTGGTTGATCTGATGAGTAGTTGACTGGGGTAGGAATTATTTGCAGCAATTCTTCACTCTCGTTGAGATTTCTAGATGATGATAAATTCACTTTAGAAATCCATATGAGCAATAATATATTAATGATAATTATTCATACATACAATCATAATTCAATTGTACAACATTGCATTTTATGTTTAGAGCATCATATCTTAACTACACCACATACCTCTGAGATAAATCCTTCACCTTTGGATCATCAAAGTTGATATATACTCTCGACGCGCTGCTAGAAGAAACTGTATTATTTCCTGCTAAATACACAAAAAGAAGTAATGTTATACGATAACCAACTATAGAGATGCATAAACAGATCTACAAACATTAACCAAGCTTCAAAATATCCTCTGTCTACTAAGCTTTAAGTCAATCAACCAGTCAAGCCCTTGTTCTAGAATTTTTTGTAGAGGCTTTCATTATCCACAGCATTCGATCATCTTATGGTTGGTCATTCATTCTTGAATATTGACTCAAGATAGACTACACAAAATGAGAATGTTGGCTACAAACATTAACCAAGCTTCAAAATATCCTCTGTCTACTAAACTTTAAGTCAATCAACCAGTCAAGACCTTGGTATAGAATTATTTGTAGAGGCTTTCATTATCCAAAGCATCCGATCATTTTATGGTTTGTCATTCATTCCTCAATATTGACTCAAGATAGACTACACAAAATGAGAATGTTGGACAAGAATACTTTTGTCGTATGCTCAAATCACAGAGGAAACCTGTTGTAATTAAAGAATATCGAATGTGAATATTCTGTTCAATCATGGTATAAAGTTATTGGAATCCTATTATCAATTTTTATTGCAACAACCTAAAGGGGAAGAGTTTTATGAAAAATTTGAACAGAATGTAATTGTCAGTTATGGTCTATTTGATATGGCAAGAAAGGAAATTGTTAAATTTTCGTGCACAAAAATAGGGGAATGATCACTTGTTTGCTGTGAAGATATCAATTTTATCCAAGATTTAGAATGATGATATCCTTGACCATATTAAGGAGAAGCTATAAAATATGTAATATGATATGGTGTTGATCTGTTGTTTCCAAACGATGTGTTTGGATATTTAGTTTCCAGGTTTTATTTGTGGACAGTTGATGTACTCAATTTTCAAAATTTGGTGATGAATAAAATATCTTTTCATTGAACAAAAAAAATAACCAAGCTGAACAAAATTTTATTTTAACTGGATATCAATGTTTTGTGCTCATTACCTCGAAAATTTGTTACAAATATTCCAGTGATTATCATAACCATATTATTTGGGTCACACTGTTGAGCTTGATCTTCTAAATCTAATGCAATTTTGTTCCATAATGTCACTGTACATTCCTCGCCCCTTTAAGAAAAGTCAAAAATAAGCCATGATATAAATGAAATTAGAATCCATTATAATTTGAAATGTATAAAACGCTTACAAATCATTAATTATTTTTAGCGATCTTCTAGTTTGTCTTTTCCCTCCAGTAGTAGAATCTTCCAATGGGTATATATCCTTCACAATTCCTACAACATCTATGAAATATGTATATTATTAATACATGTAATATCAAGTTTATCAAACTTATCAAATAAAAACATAATTATTAAAATTTTGAACGACCTTACCATAAAGATATGTACGTCTTCCTAGAAATTGTCCAAGTTCATTATAATCTTTAAATTGGAATTTTTGTCTCGGGATTTGCTCATCATCATCTTGTAGAACCTTAATTTCAGTCTGTCTAAAGAAGCATATAAAGTAATTGTTTTGAGTTGCTCGATAATCACCATACGCAGTTATCACTTTGAACTTAGAAAGAATATGAATCCTCCCTTCTTCTATCATTGGTCTGAACCTAGATATCTCAGTTGCTTTTATGTTCCCTTGAACATCATTATCCTGAAAAGAATAAATAAAGCAGATTAGTAATTATAAATTGATTTATAAATATAAAATAGATAATCACATGTTATATGTATCTGACTTTAATTGTAGAAGTCAAATAAAGTTAAGAATATGCAACTTACATTTTCATCTAACAATATTAGTTGTAATCCATATACTTGTTTAGATATTGGATTGATGTTCTCCCACAACCTGGTAACCCTCGCCTTGATTACTTGATCTTTAGTAGTAAGGTCCAAATCTTTTATAGCTGTATAGCTATTTATTGACATTGTCAATGATGATCAACTACAAGATGAAAAGTTAAAAAATGTAAGTAAAAAGACAGAAGCTATAATATATAATACATTCACAAATGCATAAAATTCATACGTTAAATTCATCAAAAAAGTATGCCTATGTTGGTGGAAAAAATTAATAGCTTCATGGTTGACAATAATAAAGTTGTGCAACATAGTGTATAGATAATACCTGCAGTTAGATTGTTGAAAACTTCTTTGTACACAACATTCTCTGTTACATTGTTATCTATTCCATCTTCATTTTCAATGAGGATTTTAAGTCCCTGTGGTGAAGTAACTCGAGAAATTGCTACATATAATTGGCCATGTGTAAAACATGGTTTTGGAAGATACAATCCAACATGCTTTAAAGTTTGCTCTTGACTTTTATTAATAGTCATAGCAAAACATGTTCTCACCGGTAATTGTCTTCTTTTCATATGAAATTGCCACTTTGAATCAGTATTGGTCATATCTGTCCTGGATATAAAATGCTTTGTCCCAATATTACTTCCACTAATTATTCTAGCTTCTATTATCCATTTAAGAAGTTGTGTGATAACTAATCTCGTACCATTGCAAAGACCATCTGCCGGGCTAAGATTACGCAAAAGCATGATAGGAGTACCAACTTTAAGTTTAATTTCATGATTTGGCATCCCAGGGAATTT
>NC_033796.1:44644249-44672387 GCF_001876935.1 Asparagus officinalis | reverse complement strand
ACACACACACACACACACACACACACACACACACACACACACACACACACACACACACACACACACACACACACACACACACACACACACACACACACACACACACACACACATAACTTATAAATGCACAACATGATTTATCATCACAAACCTATAAAACTCTGTTCAACTTCACGAGTCAACTTAGCTTCATCAACAGAGAAAGCTCTTGCATATGTTTCTGTAGGTGTTTTCTGACAATCTATTTGTGTATATCCAGTTCCAGATGTGCTACACATAAGGTTAACATCCTCATCAGATGACTGAGTGATAGATGTGCATTGTTGTGTATTGCATACAACTAATGTTGCATCGTATATGACTTCTGGACAATTAGGATGATGGTCCTCATCATTGCTCTCCATACTCCTGAAACTGAGTTCTAATCGTATGTGAATGTGTGTATATATATGTATAAGAACATATATGCATATCAATAGCATACATTCTTACTAATCAAGCTTTATGAACAATAATAAGAACAAAATCCAAAAGAAAATATACTTGTAGATAAGTTACATAGAAATATAAAATCATATATCATATTTATGGAGAATATGATAACTCAGTATTACATCTGCTAATCGTATAAAACAATAAGATAGTCATAATCCAAGCATCTATGTACATATGATGAACTTATCTCAATATGTATTAATTAAACAGTTAACCAAAAAGAAGATTCCAATTAAACACAGATTTTAATAGAAAACAGAGTCATAATGCAGTATGTTTTGACATTATAACAACATTCTTCAAGACAATAGGTAAAAAAGAATATGAATTTGATAATAGACTTACAATGATGAACTCCTAGTGTAATCTGAGATATTGATCAGTACATTGAGAACACGATGTTGCACTGCAGAATATAGTCATATTAAGGCAATAAGTTTATATAAAATGAGATCATCCATTTTTCTCTAAAGTAAAATTGATAATTACAATGATCATAATTTGTCCGTGTTCATTACTTATAAAATGTGCATGTTGGGTAGTTTTAGCCTGCAGATGGTGATTCAACATTTCATCATAAATGATAGGGATGTGTTTGTTATAAGTATTAGCATGTTCATATTCTTTTTTAACTATCGGGTTAAATTAAGTTGTTACAATGAGATTTAAATATAAACGAATTCCTTTAATAATTAATAACCAGGAAGATTTCAATTTAACACAGATGGACAAAGAATAGCCACTACATATAATCCAGTATTTATTTACATGAAAATGAAAATGGATTGGAATTTATATATATACTTTATATCTGCTCAATCACTCAAATGAAATTGAAATTGAATTCAATGTGCTAATGTTTGGATGACAATTTTGGGAGGACTATGAAAGTAATAGTTCAGAACTCAATGAAATCTTGAACTATCAGGCGGAATAGAAACTTGAATATGAGCTCAAACATGTAATCTAATTACTGATGGCTAATTTCAAATTTAAGCAAGAACCTGTATAAATTAATGACATTAAATCTTTTAAATTGTTGAGTTACAAAAGTGTAAAAAAAGCTAAAGCTCAGATAAAGTACAGAATGTCATAATCTTTTTTTATTCATCTAAACATATCAACGAAATTCATAACTATATAATGAGTTTGTTTATAATTCAATTCAACACAGATGGACAAAGAAAAGCCAGTACATATAATCAAGTATTTATTGACTTGAAAATTTAACAGGAATTCAATCTGCATGTTGTCCATGTTGGATATGGATGTGCATGTTCCGCATGTTCAGGAAACATTTACTGGAGATGAGCTTTGATGAGTTAATAAAATTCATGGATTCAGGTTTAAAAAAAGCTAGAACATAGCTTGTTTAAGGTGGTTAAACTCTTCAGTTTGCAATAATGATGCAAAAAGAATTACCAGATTTTCTTTGTATATAAAAGAAATTTGCGAAAGAGAAACTTTGGCGGATCAAACATTAACTCCTAGTTTCATCGGTAATAGCAATGTGGCTTATCAAAATATTTGGCCATTCTTGAGATCGTAGATAACCCTACATTTTCCTCGCTGCAGTTTCCAATTTGCATATATCTACTTCGTTTTATTGCAGATGAACCAATCACAGAGTAGGGAATTGAAGCGTGTACATAATGATATATGCTAATAAACAGGTGGGATAAAATCCATCCTACTTTCATCAGTTCATAATGATATATAGCAAAGCATCCATATAACTGTATTTAGGCACTTTAGGGATCAAAGAGCAGATTTAAAAAATTATTGCTGGCGGTTCATATTTTTATCCACAGAAACTGGTTTTATGAAGGTAGAACTACGCTAGATATGTTCAAGAATTAGGGATCAAAGAGCAGATTTAAAAAATTATTGCTGGCGGTTCATATTTTTATCCACAGAAACTGGTTTTATGAAGGTAGAACTACGTTAGATATGTTCAAGAATTATTGTATTTACAAAGCAATTTCTACATCTAAGCAATGCAGCAGGTGACTGGAATAGATTCCTTGATATAGAAAATTTTAGATAAGCAGGACAATTGTTCCTTAATGGCAGCAACAAATAAAATGGGAGCAACAATCTCGAGACAATATTAAATTTCAATATATACTTACAATGATGGACTCCTCACGGACTGAGATATTGATCAGTACTTTAAAATCACGTTGTTGCACTGTAGAATAGATTCATATGAAAACAATTAGTTCTATTCAACTCAGATTATGCCATTTTCTATAAGGTACAATTGAATATAATCACGTGGTAAGAGCAAGAATTATATGTACTGGCATTAATAAATATAATTTTGTAACTCAATTGTATGTACTTACATTAAAAGATTTTTTCCTTCATAGATATTGATCAGTAATTGAAGATGAGCTCAAACATATAATCTAATTACTGAGGGCTCATTTCAAGGCTAAGCAATAACCTGTATAAATTAATGACATTAAATCTTTTAAATTGTTGAGTTACAAAATTGTAAAAATAGCTGCTAAAGCTCAGATAAAGTACAGAATGTCATAATCTTAGTTTTATTCACCCATGACATGTCGACGAAATTCATAACTGATTATAGTGAGTTTGTTTATAATTCAATTATAAACAGTTGGACAAAGAAAAGTCAATACATATAATCCATTATTTATTGACATGAAAATTGAAATGGAAGTCAATACATTAAATCTCCTGGAGATGAGCTTGGATGAGTATATAAAATTCATGGATTCAGGTTTTAAAAAAGCAACTCAATAGCTTGTTTTAGGTGCCTAAACTCTTCAGTTTGCAATACTGATGCATCTAGAGAATTACCAGGTAAATTTTTAAAAAAACTGCAGATGGAATTTTTTTGTACAAATCATACTCAAGTTAGTTTGCTCTACATGTCATAGGCATTATAAATTTTAAACAGAAAAATCAAATATATAATTTGGAAGGGACCTTATAGTATTATACTTGAATGATTTAAATCTTAAGTTATATTGTATGATGAGCACAACGTGTGGAAAAAATTAAATCTATGAAAGATAAATACAGAAATGTTTGTGGCATAAATCCTAAGTATAAAACATCAATGTGAAGAAATTTTAAAGCAAAATAAACATACTCAAGTCAGTTTGCTCTACATGTCATGGGCATGTAATAATTTAAATAGGAAAATCATTTATATACATTAGAAGGGAATTTATAGTACTATATTGTTTATTAAAAAATTTATAGTGTATGATGAGCACAACGTGGGAAAAAAATATTATACATATGACAGAAAAATACAGGAATGTTTCTAGCATAAATCCTCAGAATAAATCATCAATGTGAAGAAATTTTCAAGCAAAAAAAAAACATACGCAAGTCTGTTTGCTCTACATGTCATAGGCATGAAAAATTTTAAATAGGAAAATAAAATATATAAATTAGAAGTGAACTTTTAGTACTATACAGTTTATAAAAAAATTTCTAGTGTATGATGAGCACAACGTGGGAATAAATTTATACCTATGAAGGAAAAATAGAGAGATATTTCTAGCATAAATCCTCAGTATAAATTTTTCAGTGTGAAGAATTTTTCTAGCCAAAAAAACATACAAAAGTCAGTTTGCTCTACATGTATTCAGTATAAATCATAAGTGTGTAGTAATTTTCACAGCATGTTCTATCAGGTAGTAGCTGTAATACAAAAATAATTCACAGCATCAATTTTAAGAAAATCATTGACGAAAACTTGAGGTATTATGCAGATGAGTAAATTGCAGAAGAAATCATTAAGATACTATTAATAGGTATTAAATTTCTAGGATAATGAAGAAAATTATTACCTGAAGAAGAACTCTCTCTGAGGCCATACGGAGGATGAACTCTGTTCTGACTTCTCGTAAAAAGAGGAAAGAGGAAAGCTGCTCAACTTTGTAGAAATTTTGGAACGTGGCCATTTTTAGCGGCGAATTTAAGCAACGTGTCCTCATATTTCACAACGTGGCAAATTTGAACGAAGGAGAAAAAAAAAGCGCCAGCGGTTTTGAAGGAAAGGCGGCATCGGAAAAAATTAAACATGGCTCTTTAATTGGCCCAAAATAGAACGTGGGCCTCTTTATTTAGTTTTTTATACGAAAAAATATGTGGAAATTCAAAATTTTAGGAAAATACGTGGAAAATCAAAAAAAAATACTGTTCATCCATAGGTTTTCCTTTAGTTATAAAGGAAAGTAGATATGAATATGGTCAGGGATGGACGTATAATCCTAGGGTGTGGGGGCGCGTACCTCCACAAACATGGTGATTATTTATACTAATAGCTACGTTTTTACAGTGTCCCCCAAAAGATTTTTAGTGGTGTCCCCAAGGAGCAGAAGCCAACTAGCATTTCAAATTCAGCCCACATCTATTTAAGCCCAATTGTCCATCCTTATTAAAAATTCCATACCTATTCAACAGCCCCATGTCCCCAAGAATGTTATTTCGGTCCAATTAACCTGAGCTATTCATCTTAATTTTTTAACCTTTTGTATCCAACTAAGAATTTCCTGCTAATTCCCTATTAAAACTCAAAAGCCAAAAACTTAAACCCTTGTTAAAATACTCTCAAACTTTTTTAAAACATTCTTTTAGTGATTTTTGGTCTGAGGTATGAGGGGTATTTATAGACACCCCAAGACATAAGAAAATCAATGCAAAAAGACCAAAAAACCCAAATCAGGACAAATGCTGAAAAAACTAGCCGTTACAGCATCAATCGACTGACGGCTTTCATCAGTCGACTGATGAGCTGACCGTTAGAGGCGTTTTCCAGCTCATCAGTTGACTGACGGACCTTATCAGTCGACTGATGACCTCATCAGTCGACTGGTCAGTCAGCCAAAATAAAACAGAAACTTTTTGTTATTCCAGGTGATTTCTTCAATCAACTGAACACATGTATCAGTGGACTGATAACACTGTATCAGCCTGATTAAAACAGTAAATCAGATTTTTAAACTGTCTTTAAAAATAGCAAATAAATTCCAAAAATTATGAAACTTTGAGAAATGATTGTAGACATAATAATACACATGTTACAAAACCTGGTTTTTTAAAAACCACCTCCCATTTGAGAAATCTCATTATTTTTTAAAATAGTCCAAAACATACAAATGTAAACATACTTGTTTTGACATTTTGACTATACCATGTTTTGAAACTTCAAAAAACGATTTTATAGACTTAATAGAAGATGTATATTATGATTGTTAAGTCTATAAACTAGAATACACTATTTTTATATATAATCATGAAAAATATATATATGTATATGTGTTGTTCATTTTCATGTATATGTGGCAAAACACATTGTTTATCAAAACCAAACATGGTAACTATGAAATGTGTATGTATGTATATAAATAAGTATTTGTTTCATATTTAAACTAGAAAACCATAAAACCAAAACTTGTGTACAAAGGAACCAAAAAAATGTGTGTGTATATAATTGAGCTTAAAGTACCAACACACATAATATAAACCTAAATAATTTACCCAATCTAGAAGGTCTTCAATATAGCTCCACTTTGTAAACTGTGCGGATGAAGCTTGAACTTGGATCTTGAACTTGAATTGTATTGCTTCATTCCACAATTCCGCCAACCTCCATTGGATATGATCGTGAATGCTCAATTCCATCTATCCTCCAACATATTGTTTATCTACAATAAATAGGAAAACACAAATACTAGACAAACAATATTAGAAGTAAATTATTTGTAAATCATCATCAAAACAAAAGGACCCAACAATCTCCCCCTTTTTTGATGGCTTTGTCAATGCAAACACTAGTCTTGTTGAGTTTGTGGGCCAATATGACAAGTTAGTGGCAACTCGTCGTGGATCAGAATCCCATGAAGACTTCATGACTTTGAATACTATGCCTGTGATGAGTTTCTCATGTCTAATTGAAGCACAAGTGGGAAGGACATACGCTAGGGTGATCTTGAAGATATTTTAAAAGGAGCTTGGTGATGTGATGTCCTTACATTATGAAGAAGCATCAAAGGAGGAGTTAAAAGTTGTATATTTAGTTGGCAAGTATTCTGAATAAAGAAAAAATTGGGAAGAGGTAACTTATGAAAAGAATGAAGAGCTTAAAGTTGCATACACTTTTGCAGTTTAGGAAACCGAAGGGGTGCTTTGTAAGCATATTTTATATATCTTATGGCTAAGTCAGATGACTTTGATTCCGGATAAGTATATCATGCATAGATGGAAAATTGATGCAAGGTATAGGTATTTTAGCTTTGTTGATGCTATGAAGTTGTCACAAAATGAAAAAAGCACGGAGCGGGAGAGTATTATAAGATTATGGGTTTTATGAGGAAACTTTAATGAGGTAGTTGATATGGCGGCGGGCTCAAATGATCTTCTTTCCAAGTTAGAGCAACTCATAAAAACTTCATTACGGAAGCAGGAAAGGAAGTAAGGAGCAAGATAGTTTAAACCCAGGATTCTCATATTGGAAGTGAAGTTGATTCAAATACTCATGTGATTGTATTGAGAGATTGTGAGGAGATTATGGTTCATGATCTTCTCGGTCCCGCGAAGCCAAAAGGATGTCCAAGTAATTCTACTAGGATTAAAGGTGGCTTTGAAGAATCAGAAGAGCAAAAGTTAGTGAAACAAAGAAGATGTGGTCATTGTCAACAATTAGGTCATTATAGAACGGGTTGTCAATTATTGGTAAGTTTATTATCTTGAAATATCACTAGGGTTAGAAATGTTTTATTATCTTGAAATATCACTAATTGTTTTTTTCTTCCTTTCATTACTAGATGCAAAAGAGATAGTTTGCGTGGACATTTTGGGTGCAAGAGAAAAGAGATAGTTTGGAAAAGATTATGTGGTTATATGGTTCTTAAAGTAGATGACGCCTATTTGCTTATGTGGACTAATTATTGGTGCTAAATAATGTGGTTATGTTAAGAAGTGTATTTGGTGTTTGGACTAATTGATTGGAAAATAATGTATTTTGGTTATTTGATGTTAGTGAACTTTTTAGTGTTTGGAATTGATATTTGTAGTTGTATTGATTATTTGATGTTAGTGAAGTTTCAAATGTATTGGAAAAGGTTATATTGTGTTTGTGGTTGTATTTTGGTGAATGGAGGCACAAATTTGCTTCTTAGAGTTTGTTCTCTTGTCCTCGTTCAAAAAACTAGCAGGAGCTCCTCCATATTCTCTTGATGATAGTAGAGTGGTAATTGTTGTATAATTTTATTGTTGGTTTAATGTTGTATGGTTTCATTCATTTTTTATATGGACTTGTTAATGTTCATATTGATTGTTTACATGGTTGAGTAATTGTTGGTGTCTAATACAAAGAGATTTTTTTGGTGTTGTTTGAATATGCGTCAACACTTTTGGGTTTACGATGATATTTGAACATGCCATAGGGATACAATGTTGGGTGTTAAGTATAGATGTATACAACCATGAGCTTATATGAATGATTATGGGCGAGTCTTCCTTTTGAAACCTCTTTCTTCTCAAGAAAACCTTTGATCTTTCAAGCAAAGTAGCCAAGACTACTTTGATTTTTACCTTTATTCATCTATTTCATACCACATATCCAACCAAATGAGGAGGAGTTGAATTTGACAACTCTTTGAGAAAGGGAATATTTTTCCTAATGACTCGCAAGTTTTGTTAGTCCTTAATACCACCAAATAAATGCCTCAACATCAGAACTTTCCATTTGAATTTATATTCATCTATACCAACATCATGATTACAAGCATAAACTAATTACAAGTATAAACAGATTACAAGTATAAGTTGAAATTACAATAGGAACTTGTATTTGTTAGTAGAATTACAAAAATATAAAAAAGATCTTCTTCTTCTTCTTCATCTCTCATCCTTATTCTTTGTAAAACTCTAAAAATTTAAATATTATGTTAAAAATAAAAATAAAAATGTTATATGATGAAAAATAATATATTTTGACGTTTGAGTATGATAGGAATTGATTTGAGATCAATTCAATGTATATTTGTGAATATATGAGTGCAAATGCACAAAGCATGCACGAAGAGAAATCTGAAAAAATGACCAGTTAAGAGTTTATATGTTTTACACACCGATGCAGTTTGAATCTGGAAAAAATCAAAAGACCAAAGTCGTAGGTCTCTTCAACAGCTTTCCAACAAATCTTAAATCACGTTATTCTGAGGATGATAAAGTTACAGCCAAAATACCGAAGGTGGTTTTCCCAGTCAGACTAGGTTTCCTGGTTCGGGTCAAACGGGTTTATTTCAGGTTTGCATATATATATATATATGTTTTCATGAAAATTATCACCCTTACATCAGAGTTTCAAACCCTAGCAGTCGGATTTATACTGGTTCGGTCCTCCAGACCTACATCCAGTCCCCAAGCCTCGCTTGAGATTTCTCCACTATTTCCACTTGCAAAACCGCAAGCACTTGCAACCCGCAAGCAAACCGTACAACCTTGACAATCTTCAATTGCCAATGCCACAACAATCTCTTCTTTCAAGAGATTATCAAACTAAAACAAAATGGTACAACTCTTTCTCTTCCTATAAGCCTTGATGTGTAGATGTGAGTGAATTACAATAGGCTATAGGAATGATTTTTGTTCTAGAGTAATAGAATTTTAATCAAGAACAAAACTGAAAATTGACACTCAGTTTTTCTCTTCAACAATGGAATTAAGAACTCAAGAAAACTCAAGTTTATGGAAAGGAATGTTAAACTTTAACTTCAGAACTTAACACCTATTTATAGACATAGGTTTAGTTCAAAATATTTCAAAAATAACTGCAAAAACGTTCATAAAAACGTTCATGTTAATTTGAAAATATGACTGTTAGAAGAACTGTATGGTCGACCAGATTGAGGCCTGGTCGACCAGACAGGCTTTCTGGAACTTGTATCTGGTCGACCAGGTCCATATCTGGTCGACCAGACAGAGATATTTCCGAATCTCTGTTTCTGGTTGTTATATCTGGTCGACCAGACATTTCTTTGGTCGACCAGAAACTATGTTATACATATTTTCAATAGATTAAAATGTTATTCATTCGTTAATTAGACTTAGAATTATACTTAGAATATTTTCTATGATCTTCTAAGTAAGTAGTGTGTGTTGTGTGTGTGATCAAGGCTTGTACAAAGATTCTAAAAGAAAAGATAAAATTATATCACTCTTGTAAAGTATATTTTCTTCTTGAAGCGCGAAGTGACTTGATTAACTTCATCTTTTGATCTTTGAAATCTTGTCTTTAAAATAGCCTTAATAACTTGATTGTTGCTTTAAGATGTATATCTTGAATCTGCAGTAAAATATATTAGATAAACAATGATTTGTTATCATCAAAATACAAGAGATATTGTAATATCAACCATGTTCCCAACAATCTCCCCCTTTTTGATGATGACAAATAATATTGAAAAACTTTAATTAAACATACTTACTCCCCCTGCAACAATGCATACATGTTAATTTAACACACAAAAAAATAGCACTTATTAGTAATCCTAATATTGTATAACAATGCATGCATGTCAAAATTTCAATATTCCAATAGTTGTCAATATTTTAATATTCTAATATATCTCCCCCTTTGTCATTAACAAAAAAAAGAATAGAAAGGGAGATAATAATAAATAATGAAACAATTAATATATTTCTTCAATACAACCTAATATTTCTTCAACATGGCCTAAAACTTCAAATAAATCTTCAAGATTATGCACATAGTCCATTACATCTCCCATCCAAATAGGAAGACATAAGCTTGCAATGAAAATTAAGTTTTCTATGGGAGTCATATTGAATGTATTATGTTGTTTAAGAAGAAATATTTCTCTATTTATAACCATGGATGTAGTTATTAGAGACTAACCATCAAGTAGTTATTTAAGAATTGGTTAGAATAACTAAAATATGAGTTCAAAAATTTATGAAACATTTTTCTTATGTTAACCAAGATAAATAACAAGAATATTTGCTAAAAATAAAATTCATTAAGCAAAAGCAAACATACTTGTTCATTAATAACTAGCAAAAGCAAACATATCAAACATATTATTAATAAGAGTTTTAGAGTTCATACCGACCGTTCCAATTCCTACCACTTGACCCTTGTTGTTGTCACCGAAGGTAACGGTTCCTCCATCTTTAAGTTGTATGGAAGAGAATAAGTCCTTGTTCCCGGTCATGTGATTGGAACAGTCACTATCTAAAATCCATTTTTCCTTTTTATTAGGTACCTGCAAAATAAAAGAAATATGTTTTGGTACCCTTTAACTTTTGGGTCCATGAGATTAGCATTTAGGAAACCAAACCCAATAAGAATTTGGTTTACCTACATTGTATGAAAGATAGTTTTTAGAATCACAAATATCCTTTTTGTAATTTGATAAGTATATCTTTCTATCACTTAAACATGCATTTTTAGGAACCCAAATGTAGTTGGATTTTAAAATATTCTTACATGCAACTTTCTACATATGTATTTTTCTATTATTATGTGAAAATACCTTAGAACTAGCATGCATAGATGTATCACTATGTGCATGATAATTACTTTTCACAAATTTAGAATATAAATAAGCATGATTTTTCTTTTGCATAGAAGAGTATATTTTCTTATTACTAGAGTTAGAAACATATCCTAATCCTTGTTTACTCTTAGTAGGTAATTTATAAGAAAGTAGATTATCTAGATTCTCTTTTCCTTTGTTAAATTTACCTACATTCATTGATATAGTTTCATATTTGGTTTTAAGACTTTTAACATTATCATCCAAATTTGAAATACGAACTTTAAAGAAATCACATTCTTTTTTAAGAAGTTGATTGTTACTAGATAACTTGTAATTTTCAGAAAATAACTCTTTATTCTTCTCTTTAAGATCTTCTATTTGTGAAGCATAAGGAGAGACTAAAGTGTTATTCAAATTTTCATTTTCATTTTTTAATATTTTAAAAGAAGAATTTAGTTGCTTGTATTTCAAAAATAATTCGTTAAATGCGTCAAGTAACTCATCATGATTACTTACTTGATCATCATCAGATTCATTTGCCATAAAGCACATATTCGCTTGATGATCTTCTTTTTCCTCTTCTTCATCTGAAGATAACTGGTCACTATCATCCCATGTTATCGACAAAGCCTTTTTATTTTTGTTCTTCACTTGTTCATTCTTGTTCTTTGTGAACCCGTTAAAATTGTTAGAAGACTTCGATTTTAACTTTTGTTGTAGGGGATAATCTTTCTTGTAGTGTCCTGGCTTATTACAACCAAAACAAGTGACTTTGTTAGTATCTTTGAATTTACTAGAAGAGAACTTACCTTTCTTCAAGAATTTTCTGAATTTGCGTGTGATTATTTCAAACTCTTCTTCGTCATCGGAATCCTCATCATCAGTAGATGCTTGGAAAGCAAGAACCTTCTTGTTCTTATCTTCATTATCCTTTTTCCGATCTTCAAGTTGCACCTCGTATGCCATCAAATTCCCTATCAAATTTTCTACTGTCAATGTGGAGAGGTCGTTGGCTTCCTCTATCGCGGTAGTCTTCTTCTCCCAATCCGAAGTAAGAGCCCGGAGGATTTTCCTAACCATCTCCACTTGTGTATAGTCCTTTCCTAACGCAATTAGGGAGTTGATGATGTCGGTGAACCTTGTGAACATTTCACCAATTGTCTCGTTGTCTTTCATCTTGAACATTTCAAACCTGTGCACTAAAACAGAAATTTTTGAGTCTTTAACCTTAGAAGTTCCTTCGTGGGTTACCTCAAGTGTGTGCCAGATTTGATGTGCAGTGTTGGAAGTAGACACGCGGTTGAATTCATTCTTATCCATTGCGCAAAACAATGCATTCATTGCCTTGGCGTCAAGATTCGCATTTGTCCTTTCCACCAATGTCCATTCAGAATATGGAGTAGTAGGCTTGTTGTAATCAGACTCCACTATGTTCCAGAGATCAAATCCTATCGATTGAAGGTAGATCTTCATCCTACACTTCCAGTAGTTGTAGTTGGAACCATCGAAAAGTGGTGGTCTTTGAGTAGAATGTCCTTCCTTGAACTGTGATGTAGATGATGTAGCCATTGATATCCTTGATTAACCTGCTCTGATACCAATTGTAGGATCGCTGCAATGGCACTCAAACACTAGAAGGGGGGTTGAATAGTGTTTATGAAATCTAATGCGGAAACTTTAAATTTCAATAAAATAATATCACAAAGAGTAAGAAAGATCAAACCAATGTGTAGACAATCACAGAAAATTGCATACGCAAACACAAGGATTTATACTGGTTCGGTCCTCCAGACCTACATCCAGTCCCCAAGCCTCGCTTGAGATTTCTCCACTATTTCCACTTGCAAAACCGCAAGCACTTGCAACCCGCAAGCAAACCGTACAACCTTGACAATCTTCAATTGCCAATGCCACAACAATCTCTTCTTTCAAGAGATTATCAAATCAAAAACAAGATGGTACAACTTTCTCTTCCTATAAGCCTTGATGTGTATAACTTCAGAACTTAACACCTAGTTATAGACATAGGTTTAGTTCAAAATATTTCAAAAATAACTGCAAAAACGTTCATAAAAACGTTCATGTTAATTTGAAAATATGACTGTTAGAAGTACTGTATGGTCGTCCAGATTGAGGCCTGGTCGACCAGACAGGCTTTCTGGAACTTGTATCTGGTCGACCAGGTCCATATCTGGTCGACCAGACAGAGATATTTCTGAATCTCTTTTTCTGGTTGTTATATCTGGTCGACCAGACATTTCTTTGGTCGGCCAGAAACTATGTTATACATATTTTCAATAGATTAAAATGTTATTCATTCGTTAATTAGACTTAGAATTATACTTAGAATATTTTCTATGATCTTCTAAGTAAGTAGTGTGTGTTGTGTGTGTGATCAAGGCTTGTACAAAGATTCTAAAAGAAAAGATAAAATTATATCACTCTTGTAAAGTATATTTTCTTCTTGAAGCGCGAAGTGACTTGATTAACTTCATCTTTTGATCTTTGAAATCTTGTCTTTGAAATAGCCTTAATAACTTGATTGTTGCTTTGAGATGTATATCTTGAATCTGCAGTAAAATATGTTAGATAAACAATGATTTGTTATCATCAAAATACAAGAGATATTGTAACATCAACCATGTTCCCAACAGGGGTAATCACTTGTTGTTCTTTTTAGAGGCTTCTACACGTGCAAAGGTAAGATCACCTCTGTCCAAACCTTTCCCTTGAATAAAAATCATGTTTTTAAGAGATTTATATGTTTAACTTTATATTTAGGGTTTAAATCTAATGTTAAACATGTTACATGTGATGTTTATGATTAAATCTTATGTCAAGAATAGTAGAACGAATCTGAAACTGAGATATTGACATGATCATGATCATTAGGGTTTATTATAAAGAGTAAATTATAGTTTAATATAGTTTATATGCTTTAGATTGTCGAAATAAACAAGAATTAAGTTGTTTTGCATGTTAAATCCTAGATCAATGTGTTCTTGTGTTTCTTCTTGTTTAAACAAACTTCTGGTTAAGTATTCATGATAATGAAATCGAGTTTTAATCATCTAAGTTAACAAAAACCCGAGTTTTTGAGAAAAACAGTCGAAAAACCCAACCTGTGCAGATTCGGTCTGATTAGTTGACTGATGATGTACATCAGTCGACTGACGCGATCAGTCAACTGATGGCAAATCTTTAGTCAACTGATGGTGTGTTTCCCCTGTAGATTGAGCAACCTTATCAGTCGACCGATGAGGTTGTCGGTCGACTGATCAGGTTGAATTTTGTGTGTTTGAACCTGTTTGCATACAGGTTCTTTTGACGCGTGTTTTGTGCAAGTCGTTAGCTGATATTCATGCGTGGTTCGAAGAGTACACGTACGGGGTTTGAGTACGCATGATTACTTTGTTTGGAATATCCAAATAGGTTACAATCGTTAAGAGTAACGATTAATATAGTATATACATTATAGTTATGAACGGTTGGGTGGGGTTTAGTCGAGTCCTGTAATGAGACCGTGGATGGACTACACTCCGAGTGCTTTAGTCGGGTCCTGCAATGAGACTGTAGATGGACTATACTACTTATCGGTCCACATGAAGATGCGTAGAGGTTGATATACCTATCTACCGGTTCGCACGAAGATGCGCAGAGGTTGATACACCTAACTATCGGTCCGCATGGTTATGCGATGAGTTATCATACTTAGTTACCGGTCCGCACGGGAGTGCGATGAATTACCATACTTAGTTATCGGTTTGCACAGGAGTGCGATGAACTTGTATATCTAGTTATTGGTCCACACGGGAGTGCGATGATTTGACATATCTATTTTACCAGTCCGCACGAGGGTGTGATAGGTTGAAGAGTTCCAGAGAAGGGCGATTTGATAAATAACCTAAGTGTAGGTGAATATTGACATCATCGATATGATCCATTGTGAAGGTATTTCCTAAGTGTAGGTGAATATTGACATCATCGATATGATCCATTGTGAAGGTATTTCACAACTTAGTTACACGAGATAGTATATCGACATCATCGATATGATCCATTGTGAAGGTATTTCACAACTTAGTTACACGAGATAGTATATCGATATCGGTTTTGCCTACTAAAGGTAGTATGAGGAGTTGATATGATATTTTTGGAGATGTATGATGTAGTATTTCTTGTATTATCTTTCTTATTTTTATTTATTCTTATTTTTGGAGTTAATGTTTAGTGATTCATAATTTGAGACATATGGTATATACATAAGGGTTTCCTTGTTTGGATTATTTCACTCGACGTACCTGTCTCGTGTTGTGAGCTTCTAAGTATTAACCCCAGTTTAGTACAGGGTAAATGAACTAGGTAGACTATGCACTTATAGGTAGAGCCTCTATCATACCTAGTAGCCCTTATCCTGTGGGCGGATGGAGATGATCTTGCTAGTGCTCTGACACTGTGGTTTTCACTTCTTTTCAGGCAGCGGAGCAGAGTTTCGAAGAGCCGTAGGTTGACGGATTTTCAGCATAGTTGCCATCATATATGTTTAGTAGTTCTACTCCACAGATGTTTAGTTTATATTTCTAGTTGATGTTTAGATTTTTATTACATTTTGAGAGCTGAGAGAGCTTATGTACTTTTCAGTTGACTCATGTAGTTAAGATTTTGGATCATTTATTTCAGATTGTTGGACATATTTTATTTTATATCTGTTGAGACCTGATTATTTATATATTTATCAAATATTTCTGTGTTCTATTTCTTGTCTTCATCTCTTTTATATCTGCTTGCATCTATACTGTCTTATTTGATTACACTAGAGAGATATTTCTGTGATGGTGAAATATGTCATTGCACAGTATAGGTGCATGACAGGTTTGACATCCTTGGTTACCTTGGACTGCAGCCTTATGTGAACCCGGGGACGTCACATTCTTAATCCAATCCACCACCAAAATTCACCATAAACCCATCAAATCCAAAAAAAATTATTAATTCAAATCAAAACTTCAACACTATAATCTCCACCGCAAACTTCCCAAATCTCATAATTAAAATCAAGATATGAGGGGCTTGGATGGCAGGTGGCGGCGATGAGGGCGGGTGGCGGCAAGCGATAATATGAGATGACGAAAAAGACTAGTGGTTGTGAGGGTGGGTGGGGACGATGGCATTTTGAGAGAGGGTTGGCGGTTTAAAAGAGGACCGACGCCGACAATGGCGAAGGAGGAGGTGGAGGCGTAGAGAGGGAAGAAAAGGGAGGCATCATCATTGTGAGAAGATGACGGTAGATGAGGTGAAGACGAGAGGGAGTGGCTATCAAAGGTGGGGTAGCGCGGTATTATCTTCTCAACAAATGGTGTCATTATCGCTAATTATTGCTCACTCGAGGAGGCAGCTTCTAAGAGAATGTCACAATGAGAAGAAGAGCCATCCATTGTCAATATTGAGAGAGGGAGGTGCAGATTTAAGGGGAGCAAAGAGGGTCTTCACGCCACAATCTATACCAACTCACCCATATTTTGAAGGGGAGAGAGAATGAGATAAGGGGAGAGAGAGATGCCAGCTTACCCCTATATACCAAGCAAGGGTGTTTTTGCAAAATTAGCTCACCTACTCATTCCCTCAATCTACTCTAATCCAAGGGCTCATATCATGTCACATCACTATCATGTAAAATGAATATGCTTGATATCAAGCATACCCATTTTTCTCACACACACACACACTAAATATGCTTGATATCAAGCATACCCATTTTTCTCTCACACACACACACACACACACACACACACACACACACACATATATATATATATATATATATATAGTATATATATATATATATATATATATATATATATATATATATAAGATATAGAGAAGAGAGAGAGAGAGAGAGAAGAGAGAGAGAAATATAAGGAGAAACTTGGTACCAAGTTCTTTGATTTGAACTTTGTAGTGAGGAAGCCAAATCACCCACGAAGATGGAGCCTATTTTTAAAAGTAGGTGAGGCTTCTCTTCGAGGCGTGATGTAGGGTAGAGATTTGCCACCTCACTACCAAGTTCAATGGAGAAACTTGGTATCAAGTTTCTCCATATTTCTCATATATATATATATAATATATATATATATATATATATATATATATATATATATATATATATATAATATATATATAATATATATATATTATATATATATATATATATATATATATATATATATATATATATATATATATATATATATATATAATATATATATATTATATATATATTATATATATATATATATATATATATATATATATATATATATATATATATATATTTGTCACACCGGGCCACGACGTTGTTGGTGCGTGCAAGCCATGGGACCCACAAAGAACAACTCGATGTTGGCTAATATCTACTTGCCAAAATGCTGACACTTAGTTCTCCTAAAACTAGCACTCCTAAAGTGTGACATTAACTGCAATGACAGTTAAAGGTGGTTTTCATAAAAAAAAGTAAAAGGAAATGTCTATCAATTTAGGTAAAAATAAAGATAGTTTCTATTAAAAACCCTTTAATTAAGTATGAACATTATAATTAAATTAATTATCCTTCTCTAATTTTTATTTATAAAAATATTTATTAATGAAATTAAAATAATGTTTATTTTAGAATTGGATCATCTTTTAAAAACAAAAAGTTTACTTTCTTTTTTGTTTATCGTCATAAATAAGAAATATTCCATGATCATATTTCCTTTTAAAAGCACGAGTCTGGGAAAAGCTTTCATGGTCAATATTACCCTTCACTATTTTAAATATCTCATTTAAATCTTAATCTATCCTAATCATAATTATATCATATCCTAATCTCACATGAGCTATCTATAGCTTAATAATTTTAAAAATATAATATTAATAAAATATTGTTATGGTAATTTACCATCTAGAGATAAGAACATCGAAAGATTGACTATAAAGGCTTAAAAAGCCATGGTCCTGACCGGCTCAAGAAACTCAGAAGCCCGGACCAAGGTCAAGTCTATTGACCAGTCAAGCAGATGAGCCCTCTCTCGACCAAGACTCGTCATAACCGACTCAAAGCGCGGGACCAGTCGGTCCTCCGCAATTAAGACGACTCCCTGAGCGGACGTCTCGATGACGCTCTCGTCTTAAAACTCACTCGGTTGTCGGTCGACAAATCATAGTGATGACTCACGGATCAACCCGCCTCGACTAAAGGGATAAGATCCGACCAAGACCACTTCAAATGTCACTCGAAGCTACAACATTGACTAGTCCCATCAAGATCTACGCTCTGACAAGGATCTCCTGCACAAGCCGCCTATTCCACTCACAAGTCATTTCCAAGAGAATTGCCATGATGCTTCTCTGTACACAAATGACTTCTCCTCTAATTCCCAGCCGCCACCTAGAGAAAGAAGGACGACCACACAGCCGACCTACCCTACACCCTGCCTACTCTCACAAACCCAGAGCACTGAGAAGACTTCTCTCCCCTGATACCGAGTGACTTCCCTCCCAGTCGCCTATCGACACCTGAAGGAAGAAAGATGACTCAGCAGCTCGCCTGTTCATCTTTCAAACCGCCTCCTGTGCATAGTCAACAAAAGCCGAGGGTCAAACTCCCAGAGGCAAGGGGGCTATAAAAGGAGGTAAGGAAGGTAAGGGCAAAAAAAAGGGCTCTGGCTACTTCTTCTTGCACCTTAGCTTTACTCCCCTTTGGTATTTTAATAATTCCGAGAGGAAAAACCCCCTGCAAGGACCTCAATGGCCCAGGGGCCTCTCAACAAACCCTCCCCAAGTTCATCAACTGACTTGACCGTCAGAGGTACCACGGGAAAAACTAGCCCTGTATTCCTACGATTCTTTCATGTGTAGGCTATCAGTCCATCCCGCGCGCTCAGAATCGGGCATAAAGTCGGAGGAGGAGTCGGCCCCAACATTCATCCTCTCCTTCTTCCCCACCATCACTAAGATCAAAACTACATTCGACTGTGGGAAACCCTCATCGACTGTTTGTTCACGAGCATCAACAGTTTGGCGCCCACCGTGGAGCCTACTTTCTTCTCTGAGAAGAAATGCCCAATTCTAAGTTGGAGCCTGATATTGTTCATTCTTGAAGAGCACCGGAATTGTACCGTTCAAGCTAAATAAATCCTAGAATCGCATAATTCAAGCTAAAGAGGATTAGCCTATGGCTATGAGGAGCCAATGTGGGTGTAGCCCTTGGAGGCTCTAGCAGCTTTCTGGGGGGGGTATTTGCTAAGTAGAACTCCGAAAGCCCTCCTAAGAAAAGACACACCACTATGGTGCTTGTCTAGCTTGAGAATGATGCACAGGCTTCTAATCGCCACTACAGATGAAAAACCCCACCGCCTGGACAGCCAAGAGGTCTGGGGTTGGATTGTAAACAGAACCCCCAGGGGTAATGATCTGATCCAGTATCGCTCAAGCCCCTGTCAGCAATGGATCTCCCAAACAAGGAGTAGCGATCAGGTCTGTGGCAGGCTCCTCGGACCATCACTACCTTCAAAGGAGAGTCCTTCCTCACCAAGGATGAGATTGCGAGGAAAACTCAAGGGCTCGCCATCTGGTCTTCTCAAGAAGATTAACAGCTCTGACCCCCAGTCGTTGCTCAGAACTGCCAGAGTAGAAGTAAAACCTGATGGTCAAAGCATGTGACTTGTACTCTCCCTGTAAGAAGGCTCCTCTATCTATAGGATGGTCCGACCATCGCTATCCCTGGAAACCTCAAGAGGAAAAATATGATCCCATCAAATTCCAGGGAACAAACCGTCGGCATGTAGGGTTCTCTCCAACAAGAAGCCCCCATCACAAAAGTTGCCTGGGCCCCCTCTGTCGAGCAACATCTTCCAAAAAGCTCAAACAACAGAATATCGGGCCTAACAGAGCAACCGATGATGGACAAGCAAGATCTGTTAAAAATCACCATGTCCACCGTTGACCTGCAAGGATCTCAATAAAGCCTCTAAGCAGGTCTTGGCTGATGAGATGGCAAATATGCCAGCAACTCAACAATGCCTAAAAAGCTAAATGGCTCACCATCAAGAGAAAGAGCAAACCCCGATTCTAGGTGTTCCTCAGTTTGGCAACAAGGGCAGCCAATGAAGCAACGACTCACTCTCACCAAGGTAGGAAGATTCACAGGAGAAAAGAAACAACCAAGGAAGCTCCGTCTCGATGACTTTGTCCCCGGCCAAAAGCCATCTCTAAGATGCACACAGACAAGAAACATGGAGTCGGCATCACCCGACGGGATAAATGTGAATGAGTTGTACTCTATCATGTATAAATTCCAAACAATCAATGGAAATATCAAAAATGAAAAGAAATACATCAAAGACCCATGTAGACGTCAAAAAATGCTGAGAGATATCCGAACACAGCTCAAAAAGGATATCATCCAAAAAAGGCAAAAGAACATAAGTATGGGCTGTCTCGCACGCGAGACAGTCTTTACTGTCTCGCAGGCGAGACAGTATTCTCTGTCTCGCCATGCGAGACAGCATTCTCTGTCTCGCCATGCGAGACAGCATTCTCTGTCTCGCCCACGAGACAGCTTTCCGCCGACACGTGGCCATTAACTGTCAAAGAACATGGGGAACGTCGTGGGCGAGAATCACGTGAATAACTACCAAAATAACGGAGTTTGAAAACGTGGGAAGGCAGTTACAATGAAAACTGCCAGAAAGTTACTGTTCCCGAGACAGTATTTACTATCTCGCGGGCCGAGACAGTCTTTACTGTCTCGGAACCCGAGACAGTCTTTGCTGTCTCGGCCGTCGAGACAACAAACACTGTCTCGGGAGTGCAGTTTGTCCTAGGGGCTATAAATACCCCCCTGAGGTCGATTTTTGAAGAGGACTGATCATTTTGAACACTTTGGAGCAGAGAGAGCAGAGTTCCTGAGCTTTCGACAATTCCTTGAGATTCGAGCTTTGACTTGATCTTAAGAAGAACGACTATCTTACTTTGATAAGATATCGTTTCAAATTCTCACTTCGATAAACGAAAGAAGAATCATTAACCCCCTCACGATTCAATCAGAATCTGTGATTTGGTGGTCCACGAGTCAAAGCGCTCCCGGCACAGGCGAAGATCCCACGCAAGTAGCGATCCAAACAACGATCCTGCGTTTGTTTCTAAAGAGTTGTAATTTTTTCCTTTTGTTGTGTAAGAGAAGTCTTATAAAAAGACTATCTCTTTTGAATTTGTTGTAATCGACCGAATATATAATGAATTCCATAGCAAAACCAGCTTTTGACGAAAACAACCCAGTCAGCTGGGCACTCGGCTAAGTCGATAAAAGTCCTTGGTACCTTTTCAGGGTAAAACCAAGGCATAACCCCTTTTTCTGCCAACTCCCACAGTCGACTCTCGGCCCTGGGGGAAATGAAAGACATTGGTACCTAATCTGGGTAAAACCAAGGCAAAATGACTCCTCAGTCGGCTACAAGACCTCGGCGCCGCCTCAGGATAGGCTCAACGCTCGATGACTTCTCAATCAACAGTTTTGGCGCCACCTCAGGATAGGCCAAGGCATAACGACTCCTCAGTCGGAACAAAGTCCTTGGTACCTAATCTTGGTTAAACCAAGGCTAAACGACTCCTTGGTCGGTTACAAGACCTCGGCGCTGCCTCAGGATAGGCCCAACGCTTGACGACTTCTCAGTCAACAGTTTTGGCGCCACCTCAGGATAGGCCCAAGGCACAATAACTTCTCAGCCGGAACAAAGTCCCTGGTACCTAATCTGGGTAAAACCAAGGCTAAACGACTCCTCGGTCGGTTACAAGACCTCGGCGCCGTCTCAGAATAGGCCCAACGCTCGATGATTTCTCAGTTAATAGTTTTAACGCCACCTCAGGATAGACCCAAGGCACAATGACTTCTCAGTCGGAACAAAGTCTCTTGTACCTAATCTGGATAAAACCAAGGCAAAACGACTCCTCAGTCGGTATAAAGACCTTGATACCTTCTCAGAGTAAAACCAAGGCAAAACGACTTCTCAGACGGAAAAAATCCTTTGGCTCTTTCTAAAGAATAAAGTCCAAGGCAAAATAACTTCTCAGTCGGCACAAAGCCCTTGGTACCTCCTCAGAGTAAAACCAAGGCAAAATGATTTCTTAGTCGGTATAAAGACCTTGGTACCTCCTTAGGGTAAAACTAAGACAAAACGACTTCTCAGTCGGTACAAAATCCTTGGTACCTCCTTAGGGTAAAACCAAGGCAAAACGACTTCTCAGTCGGTATAAAGACCTTGGTACCTTCTTAGGGTAAAACTAAGGCAAAACGACTACTTAGACGGTATAAAGACCTTGGTACCTCCTCAGGGTAAAACCAAGGCAAAACAACTTCTCAGTCGATACAAAGCCCTTGGTACCTAATCTGGATAAAACCAAGACAAAACGACTTCTCAGTCAGAAAAAATCCCTTGGCTCTTCCTAAAGAATAAAGTCCAAGGCAAAATGACTTCTCAGTCGGTATAAAGACCTTGGTACCTAATCTGGGTAAAACCAAGGCAAAATGACTTCTTAGTCGGTATAAAGACCTTGGTACCTCCTTGGGGTAAAACCAAGGCAAAACGACTTCTCAGTCGGTATAAAGACCTAGGTACTAAAGGCAAACCAACTTCTCAGACGGTATAAAGACCCTGGTACCTAGTCTGGGTAAAACTAAGGCAAAACGACTTCTCAGTCGGCACAAAGCCCTTGGTACCTAATCTGGGTAAAACCAAGGCAAAACGACTCTTCAGTCGGGAAAAAACCCTTAGCTCTTCCTAAAGAATAAAGTCCAAGGTAAAACGACTTTTCAGTCGGCACAAAGCCCCTGGTACCTAATCTGGGTAAAACCAATGCAAAACGACTTTTCAGTCGGTATAAAGCCCTTGGCTCTTCCTAAAGAATAAAGTCTAAGGCAAAACTACTTTCTAGTCGGAACAAAGTCCTTGGCTCTTCATCCAAGAACTAAACAAGGCACAACGACTTTTTAGTCGGTTATAAAACCTTTGGTTCTGCGTCAAAAGTAACCCAAAGTATAAAGACTCCTCAAGTCAGTGCTTCACCTATGGTTCCCTACCTAGATGAACCCAAGACAAGGCCCTAAGGACCGACATAAAAAAAAAGAGAGAGCAACAAAGTTCAACATGTTCAAATTATTTCAGCAACTCTCAAAAGCAAAAGACAGGAAAAATCACTCTCATTCGAAAGAGTCTTGTACATCTTTTACAAAACAGGGGCCCAACTGGGCTTAAGAGGAGCAAAAGATAAAGAAAGAGAAGGAGGGGGGGGGGGGGGTCTATTTTTAAAAACTTTTTCCTAAGACTGAGGGTCATCACCCTCAGAATCCCTCTTCATTCTCTTTGAAGCCCTTCTGGAAGAACTCGTCTCCTCTGAGTCTGCACCTCTTCTACAGACCTCCATTGGTGGAGGAAGGACTGTCACTTCGGAGCCAGAGGAGGACGAGGAGGACCCTCCCATCTTTGGAAATTCTTCTCCGACCAAAGCTCTAGACTCTTGAAGACCGAGAAGACCCCGAAGCTTCTCGAGATCTTTGGCCTCAGGGTCACTAAGAGCCCTTGGCTCCAGGACATTCTCCTGAACCTCGGGCCAACCCGAGCAAGACAATATATTATCAGCGCAGAACACCCAGACGAAGAACATCTTCCATTCTTCGTCCAACTCTGGGAGGTCGGTATCCAAGCGGAAATCACCTCGATAGCGGAAGAAATAGTGGGGGTCCCCCTCAGCGGACCCCACACTGACCACGTGCTCCAACAAGCTAATGCTGGGAACCACCTTTGCCTCGGAGCAGATGTCTATAAACACCATCAAAGTGCAGATGACGTGCGGGTGGAATTGGCAAGGGGAAACCCCCAGAGCCGCAAAAACTTCCCTTACAAAGGTATGCAGCGGCAGGCGTAGACCACACTGTTGGTGTGCCAGGTAGAGAGGCGCTCGGTCCTCGCCATGCATATGCACCAGAGTAAAGCTATCTGGTGCCCCTATGGTCATTGCACGAGAGATGTCGTACCTATCATACAACCATGCCGCGTCATCCATAGACATTCTCGACTGAGATAAGTACAGAACCCTAAGCTTCCTCTCGCGGTCATTCTGAGGAAAGGCCATGATAAAATCTCTTAGGAAGAAATGAAAGAACCTACGAAGAGAATTGTTCTTGAGATAGAGTACTCTTTCAACAGCGTTGGCAACTATTTATAGGCCCTCGAGGAAACAGGCGGGAGAACTCAAGAGGCTCAATCCTTGGAGCAACCAATGCAGATACGCTTCGGGAATCTGAAACGGATCGTTGGAGATACGGACCGCCGCTCACACCAATCAATAGGCAAAGCGAAGCGCCTCCCGCTCTAACCCCTGATGCCTCGTTTCCTATGAAGAAGCGGTTCCCAAAACTGACAACATCAATCTACAGAAGGTTGACGGTTAGCGAGTCTTGCGCCACGTCTCCAAGCCATGATCGGCTGGCTAAAGAGTCTCGAACACCCTGAGTAAATTCATTTTACTCGGACCCAACCAAAGTTGGCTCCAAATGAAAGGGGCCAACTGTTATGGTAATTTACCATCTAGAGATAAGAACGTCGAAAGATTGACTATAAATGCCCAAAAAGCCATGGTCCTAACCGGCTCAAGAAACTCAGAAGCCCAGACCAAGGTCAAATCTATTGACCCGTCAAGCAGACGAGCCCTCTCTCGACCAAGAGTCGCTATAACCGACTCGAAGCGCGGGACCAGTCGGTCCTCCGTAATTAAGACGACTCCCCGAGCGGACGTCTCGATGGCGCTCTCGTCCTAAAACTCACTCGGTTGTCGGTCGACAAATCATAGTGATGACTCACGGATCAACCCGCCTCGACTAAAGGGATAAGATCCGACCAAGACTACTTCAAATGTCACTCGAAGCTACAGCATTGACTAGTCCCATCAAGATCTACGCTCTGACAAGGATCTCCTGCACAAGCCGCCTATTCCACTCACAAGTCATTTCCAAGAGAATTGTTATGATGCTTCTCTGTACACAAATGACTTCTTTTCTAATTCTCAGCCGTCACCTGGAGAAAGAAGGACGGCCACACAGCCGACCTACCCTACACCCGGTCTACTCTGACAAACCCAGAGCACTGAGAAGACTTCTCTCCCCTGACACCGAGTGATTTCCCTCCCAGTCGCCTGCCGACACTTGGAGGAAGAAAGATGACTCAGCAGCCCGCCTGTTCATCTTTCAAACTGCCTCATGTGTATAGTCAACAAAAGCCGAGGGTCAAACTCCCAGAGGCAAGGAGGCTATAAAAGGAGGTAAGGAAGGTAAGGGCAAAAAAAAAGGGCTCTGGCTACTTCTTCTTGCACCTTAGCTTTACTCCCCTTTGGTAATTTAATAATTCCAAGAGAAAAACCCCCCCGTAAGGACCTCAATGACCCATGGGCCTCTCAACAAACCCTTCCCAAGTTCATCAACTGACTTGACCGTTGGAGGTACCACGGGGGAAACTAGCTCCATATTTCTGTGATTCTTCCATGTGCAGGCTATCAGTCCACCTCGCACGCTCAGAATAGGGCATAAAGTCGGAGGAGGAGTCGGCCCCAACATTCATCCTCTCCTTCTTCCCCACCGTCATCAGGGTCGAAACTGTATCCGACTGCGGGAAACCCTCATCGACTGTTTGTTCACGAGCATCAGCAAATATATAAAACAACTTTATGATATTAATTTGTTAAGGTAAAGAAATTATACACATCTAACATACTATAATACATAAAGTATTGTAAGAAAACCCTAAAATTTTTTAAAAATTGCACAAATACCCTCAAAAGTTTAAAATTATAAAAACTTCCTGACATTTCAAAACTTAAAATAACAAACATGAAATTAAGAAACTAATAGCAGCCTGCGAAGAATTTAAAATTTATAGTTAACACCCTAAATGTTTCAAAATTTATAGAAGCATCCTCAAAATTTCAAATTACAAACAAGCACCCTAAAATTTTAACATTTTAAAACTTACAAACAACATAAATGAATTCAATGGATCATCATGATGCACCCAAATATTTCTGACGTTTCAAAATTTAAAACAACAAATATGAAATCATGAAATTAACAGCAACCTCCGAAGAATTTAAAATTTATAATTAACACACTCAATATCTCAAAAATTATAGAAACACCCTTAAAAGTTTAAATTATAAAAAAATACCCTAAAATTCTAAAATTTTAAAACATGAAAACAGAAGACTTCCTTTGTACCATGCATGTACAATTCTGACATCGGTGCTTTTGTTCTTTTTTCTGTTTGGCTTATTGCCTTGTGATCACATGTTTTCTGCAACAGCACTAATATCGAAGTAATTCTTGTTTTTGTGTTTTTTCCCCAATAAGTTAAGGAGAGGTCTTAGTACTTTGTATTTGCAACCCCTAGCTTAACCGGTTGCCACAACAATTGAAAGAAAAAGCCTGGCGAAGAGTCCTTCAACAAAACAAAACCAAGAGCCCCAAAGTTAAGCATGGCATCAAATAATTTGCGCCTTTCAAGCCACCCTATCCTCCCATAGAGGCATAGACCCAAGCAATGTTGCTCTCGAAATGTCCTTTTCTCTCTGTCGAGCCAAGGAATCCAGTGACCAATGTTGCACTTTTCACGTACTTAACAAGCTCAAACTTCTACAATTCATGCACATTATATCCCCTTCGATTTATACTCTCTTCCTCCCACCAACGAAAGTTTCACAATGTCCTCGGCCTCTCTCCTAATCCTCCTATTATCAATTACCTCCCTCATACACTCAACCCTAGCATCTCTCTACAATCCACCACCACGAGTTCTAAAATACCACAACGGCCCACTGCTTGACGGCGAAATCCCCATCTCGATCCTATGGTATGGAAAATTCTCTAAATCTCAAAAATCCATCGTCACCGACTTCATCCTCTCTCTAACCTTCCATCATCAACTCACGAACTCCCTCGACTCGCCTCCGTCCGTCTCCAAATGGTGGCAAACGGTCGATGCCTACCTCCAGAAAGTCGGCAAGAGAAGGACCCACATGCATTTATCCACCCAAATCTCAGACCAAGAATATTCTCTAGGCAAATCACTAACTAGGTCGCAACTTGCAACGTTGGCTACAAAATCCGGTAACAGAAATAGAGGACTCGTCCTCATTCTCACCGCGGAGGACGTGACCGTCGAGTCCTTTTGCATGTCCACATGTGGGCTCCACAGTTCGTACGGGAAGCAGGCCTACGTTTGGGTCGGGAACTCCGCGGCCCAGTGTCCCGGTCTTTGCGCATGGCCTTTTCATGAAGCTCTGTATGGGCCGAGCAGCCCACCATTGGGTGCGCCGAATGGGGATGTGGGTGTGGATGGGATGGTGATTAATTTGGGGACTTTGTTAGCGGGTGCGGGAACCCGTTCGGCAACGGGTTTTACGATGGGGAAGCGGGTGCGCCCGCTGAGGTTGCGGGTGCTTGTGCCGGTGTTTTCGGGCCGGGTGCGTACCCAGGGTATGCGGGGCGGGTGAGGGTGGATGAGAATGGAGGGACATATAATGTTGTTGGGCTCAAGGGCAGGGAGTATTTGGTGCCCGCTATGTTAGGACCCGAGTCTTTTACTTGTTCCCCTTTGGTTTGATTTGTGTGTGCGCAGAGGCAAGTTATGAATGTTTCTATGGAATACTACACATATATTTTGATATGAGGACTGTATATGTTTATATGTTTAAAAAAATATTTTATTTTTGTCTTTTGATATAAATGTGTTTCTTTTGTTCATAATAGTTGTTTTTCAACTTTCATCAGGTGTGTAATTAGTATATTGGACACAACACTTGAGATTTGGGCACAACTATTCGTTGAGCCTATCAACCTGTAACGCTCCAAATATTTATTATAAGATCATATGAAAAGATGCCCTAATTCACAAAAGATAAATGAATATCAAGGATAAGAATTCAGGTATTACAGAAAATGTGGATGTAGGGCTGTCCATTTGGCCCGCCGGCCCGGGTCCGGGTTTGGCCCGGAAACCTGGGCCAGA